>NC_138743.1:13493791-13823791 GCF_965113295.1 Leuciscus leuciscus
GTTTGATGTCACAGGCTCCATGTACGATGATTTAGTTCAAGTTATTGAAGGAGCATCGAAGATTTTGGAAACATCCCTCAGCAGACCTCAGAGACCTCTGTACAACTTCGCCTTGGTGCCTTTTCATGACCCAGGTATATCAAAACGCAAATGACCTTTCGTTATTTTCCGTTATTCTTTTTGGCCTTTTGGACAGAATTCTCATTCGTACTTATTCTTAGGGCAGATAGGAAATGTTTTGCTTGATTTAGGATAACCTATTTCTTTCTCCCTATAGAGAACTTAAAAAAAAAAAAAATCATATAGTCTACTGTGTTTTCCAGTAAAACATCTACACATCAAACAAGACACATTTACTTGAAAATCTCAGTTTCGTTAGATATTAAGACTTGTTAGAGAGTATATATAAGAGTATATTAACATTTTTATTTATTGTTTAACCATAAATGGAATGCAGTTTAGTATGGTTTATTCTTTAAACAAGAAAAATAATAATTTTGATGATGAAGTAGAAAATAACTACATATTCTCTGAAAATAAAGTATTGTGCTACACAACTTTGCTTGTCAAGTAAATGTATCTTGTTTTAAGGATGTTTACACATGTAGCTCGTCTAAAAGAGGGACTTGTTGCCAGAAACATGACAAATCTGTTAGTTTGCTGAGAGTTGCTTCATGCTGGAGTATCTCACACCTACAGGAGGTATCAAAGCATTGTTTGTAGTGCCCAGATGTTCTATGTGCTGAATTCACTGTCATTATCATTCCATCTATCCAGGCGGAACGACCTTGGAAGCATCTGAAAACCTGCTAGTGCAGTCACACTTTAATGACTGTACAGGACAGTTAAATACTCTAATAGTTGTAATAATTAGGTATTTTCTCAGTAGAGAGACATGGGTTAAGATTCAATATGTTGCATGCACATTTGATTTGTCTAAAATGAGGATGAAATGGCTCACACTTAATTTTTCTCTGTCATATGAACAGAGGAGATGGATGTATTTTGGCTTTGTAATCAGTTCAAGTACAAAGGCAAGTTCACTTCTCTAATCTAAACAAAGTCTAAAAGAGAAAATGGCATGATAAAATTGCAGGGTAGGTAACATCTTGTGGTTAATATGGTACTAAGGATACAAAACGATGTATCTAGACTCTCCAAACGCCTTCGAAGAGTGAGAGAGAGTCTCAAAAGAAAGGATTGTCTCAAGAGATGTAAAGCCTCCCCCTTCTTCGTTCCAACCTGAATCTGACCTAGTGTGTCCAAATGCAGCATGCCAAATACATTTTCCATCCACTCCTTGGGGCGCTCAGGAATTTCTTTCAAGATGCACTCTGTATCTGGTTATTGCTTCAGAATGCGCTGTCCACTGTAACTAAACCGAAAGATTTGCAACACAAAAGAAGTCTCTTAGAGAGGGAGAGGGAGCATAAGATTGCCTGTTCCTTTGCAAAATCAGTAAATCAGTATTCCAGATGTGTGCAATCATGTACTGAAATCAGGCTGTCATCTGTTTGTTTGCATTATTGTAGATCGTTTTACGAAGCCTTGCAGATGGGTGATGCGGCCAAAGGAGTGGAATATGCATTATTTAGACAACACATAACATGAGCAGCTTGTTTGTCAAGAAATTGTCAATCTGCGAGTGGCTTTCTGGATAGTGTCCATGTTTTTTATTGCATAAATCAAAAAACAACCCTGCTCCCAGGATAGGAAGGTTTGGATCAAACTCTGTTGACTGCTACTTCTGTGTATATATTTGAATGTATTTAAATTAATATTAATCAGGTCATTTAGCACATTTGGCTTCAGATTTAGCTACAATTCTCAAGGAATTTCAGTAGTAAATGAATATCTAACCGACCACCAATTATTGGCAATGGATTAGAATGGTAAGGGAAAAGCCTAGTTGAGTTGTCCTACCTGTTAGTCAGACATTTGGGTCCATTGTTTTTGTTTGTTTGATTAACCACCCAACCCAAGTAAACATATAAAGGTTGGTTGGTTGGTTGGTAGGTTGATTGATTTATTCAGGCCATACTAAAGTATGTGTGGATAAAACTCATGCATAGAGGCTAAAAAGCTTAATCCATAGTAACTCTCTTGACTGTAACCTGGAAGAGGAAATAGAAAGTCCCTTGGGCACTGAATAAGGGTTAATAGTCAGTGGAGCTTTCAATGAGTTTCAGATGTCCATAGATCTTTTAAAGAGCAGTTGGCCCATTGAGCAGTGTGTGGCCACACATGCTCCCTATGCTACTGCTTTCCTGAGAGTCCAGTGATGTACACACACGCATACTGTGCATTGACAAGTACACACACATATAGACCTGTAAATATCATTGTAATCTTGTTCCTTAACTTGCATGTATTTAAATGTGTGTTATTTTGGGCCAAGATAACACTGTCGGTGACTTAATACTAAAACTATTTCTCACACAATTTCTCACTCTTTTCAAGGTTTTGCATTTTCAGTAGTACTTTTTAAATCATATTATTATGTGCACGCTTTGAATGTCCAAAGCTTCTGGACAAGCTTTAGGGAGCTGGAGAGTCAGATCAGAGACAATCAGGAAATTGTCTTAAAACTGTCAGGAAATGTCGTGACAAATAATATAACCTTCAGACAGAGAATAAGCAGAATTGGCATTCTTATGGGATCATTACTACAGACGCCAGGCTGAATTTTTCCAGGTTCCTGAAGATCCTAATGATGTCAGCTGGGTGGATATGAATATCTGTCACCTGTCGCTTCCAAAGCAAATAGTTCCCTTTGTTTTTCTGTAGTAAAAGAAAAAGAATCAGCTGTTTTGGTATGAGCTTTATCTCACTATCTTTCTACATCGCATCGCAATTAAAAATAGCTGAACTGACCAAATAGTTTAACAGCGTGCTTTGTGAATGAACACTCACATGCATGAGCATAGCTTGTGTGGGGAGCAGGGGGGCCTGAAAGATTTAAAAATAATAATAATTCAACTCAAAAGTAATATGCAAATAATGTAGTTATTTTAATACATTATAAATGGTTATTTTGTAATTAAATTAATAAATCAAATCAACCCCAAATGCCTCCCCCATCTCATTTGTGTAAGACGTTGTTGCTTGACAAATCTGCATTTTGGCGGATAATAGCCTATGCCTATGGTATATACTGCTGTGTGGCGTGAATGAATATTCAGTTGGGGGGTTTTCATAACGTACAACAACTGCAGATAAATCTGGACCTAACCAAAATAAAGGCAGATGCCGATGCTGATGCTGTGCTTGATGACTCCAGACCCAGACAATCTCATAAAGGTGATCCACAGGACACTCCGTTGTAGCGGCTTTTGCATTAATGTCAGGAAGAGGACCATATACATCCAAATGTTATTTAATTCCAAAAGAACAAAACGTAAACATAGATTTTAGAATATAAACTGCGTAATCGGCCATTTTCAGTTAGATTTAATAAATATGAAGTGTTTGTGTGCCCGTTATGGTGCATTTAATCATGCCCAACAGATATCTGTTTTAAATCACTCCTACTTTGAAATTCGGTTGACAAACATGTAGGATTATTTTCAATGTGTTTATTGCTAGCCCTGCAAAAATAGATGTACTTAACGCATGCTGCGGCTCTTAAATGGTAAATGGTTCATACCACTTAAATGGTAGCCTACATGGAGTATGAATTTATAAGTTTACTATTGAAAATATAAAATGTATTTAAAAGTGTGACTGACTATATCGACTGGCTTGGCTTGGCCCCCCAAGCTCAAATGTCAAGCTACGCTTATGTTGACATGCTTACAACTTGTTGATAATCCCCTAAATAATTTTAGGAGTATTTCAACTCTCTTCATTCTGACTGGTCGCATCTGCTCCCTTTAGTTAGACCAGTTACCACTGTTTCAAAACGGGATAGGAGGAACACTGATGCGTGCAATGCTTTTAACATTTTCAAAGCTCATTCCTAAACTAAACAGCTCTTTGGCCCTTTTGGTGCTCGTCTTTAGAAGCATCATTCATTTCGGAATAAGATTACAAGGGGATTGGCATGAACACAGCCCGTAATGATGCCATTAGGTAGGAATTTGTGACGGTGGGTGCGGTGGGTTAAATGGGCTTTCAGAATACGGTGGTGTATGGTGTAATTCTTCTGTTTCATCTCTTCAATGATGAGGAGAGAATAATATTACACTCTCTAATTTGAGAACAGTGCGTGCTCTGATTCCAGTGCCTCAGGTGTTACACAAGGAGCCATTTTCAAAAAAGTGCTACTGTACCCAGTAGTTACTGTTAAGCACTTAAAACTATTCAAACAACCTACTGTTTATATGGGGGCTCGACATATATCAAAAGGTTTTTTTTAATTCCGCAAGGACACATTAAATTGATCAAAAGTGACTGTAAAAACATCTAAAATGTAGTAACTGTAAAGCACTTAAAACTATTATTATTTTAAATTGTAATAATATTTCACAATAGTACTGTTTTTTTTTTTACTGCATTTATGATTAAATAAATGCAGCCTTGGTGAGCCTAAGAGACTTCTTTCAAAAATATAAAAAAAATCTTACTGACCACAAACTTTTGAACAGTAGTAAACTACAAGTATGACCTATTTGCTGCATTTCTTGGGATTCCATCTAGATGGTGATCATATATTTGACCGTTGATTGCGCTTTCTTTTGTTTTGATTGGACTCTGAGAGATTCTGTGACCTTTTGTGACTGGTGCAGTGCAAAGGTCGAAGTTTGCTGGGATGTTGAACTTGAGATGAGTTTGGAAAGAAAGATGAAAGGGCAAAAGACGACATTTGGCCCGAGTATGATTTTAAGATGTTTGAAAGACAAACATGGATACCATTAGAGCATAATTGCATTAGAAGCTGCTATAAGTCGATGGAAAATTATAGGCGCTTTTACAGATGTTGAGAAGTTTCACTTGCTTCAGGCCAAATAGTTGCTTATGCTTTTTTATTTTTGATATCAAGCATACATTTTTTATTCTTTAAAAAATGACTAGATAAATATCTATTGAGCCATACTGCCCTACAAAGTCAAAATACACACAGTACACAAAGTTGATTTATGGATGAAATTGGGGATGTTAGAATATGATCTGACAGATGTGTTTGCCTCAATTATGCCAATTTATTTTGTACAATTTTTCTTAGTTCTACTGTTTGTGTTTCTACTAAGTGAGCTTTTTAGGGCATCATAATCTACCAGTTGTTTTAATTTAAAGTTTAGATGTTTAAGTAGGTTATATTACTATTTAATACCAAAGTTTGAGAAATCTTTAAAAGTTACTTTGTCAATTTTAGTTTCAAAATGCATCTCTGAGACCTACAGTACAACCTAAATTGTCTTACAGGTCTAAACTGGTAGATCTACATTACATAGAGTTCAATTCCGGCGATCTGGAGAGAAGAATCAAGGCAATATTAACATTACATTAGCATGATCATCCCATTTAATTCACCTGAGACCCACCAGCTCATTTTTGTTTTCTGTTGAGGACATTTATTTTTAGGTCGGCATGAAGTCCGATACTTCGGCATGAAGTAGTGTCACTTCTTCCGTATTGTGACGTAAATCCGAATAAAACGGCTTCTCGAACAAGCAAAAATGTAGGGCAGGACTTGATTTTGTCCATGGGGAAATTATTGGATTGTTGTATCATTGTGGTTTGCTATTGCTGTGATCTCATGTGAGTGACAGGTTGCCCTGCCCTCGTGCCAGTAAACACATCATCAGAGAAGAGAAAAAATGAACTAACCAAGAAGGAGGGGAAGTTATTTTGATTAAAGATTATGAGGGCATATGAATTAAAAAGAATAATGATGTGCACTTTGTGCACGGATAAGTAATTTATAATATATACTGCAATATTCCGTTAAAAAATAAGAATTGTCAATTGTGATTTCATAGTGACTTTAAGGGAATTTAAAGGGAACACCACTGATCTGACAACACAAAAAATTTGTGCAAACAACGTATATGCAATTCCATGTCAAAAATAGTCACATGTGAAAGCATTTCTCAAAACACGCTAGGCTCTAAGGAGTTGATTACTCAGCATTTCACAGCTGTTTATTGTGATCAAAACTTTTTTCAATTTTTTGCTCTGATTGGGTGACTCATTTGGTTTGTATTAATGGAGTCTGTTTGTGCCAACCCTGTTTAGTGACATGATTTTGGATGATGTGAGTCTATATTTATCTATTCAAAATTCTAACAGGTTTTTTTTCTATCAAGAATGTGAAATGGGTACATTTTTGTTTGAAATGAAGAATGTGGCATGCTTCTCTTCTGTCGTCAGAGCTCTCTTAAAGGATTAGTTTACCCAAAAATACAATTCTGTCATTAATTACTCACCCTCATGTCGTTCCAAAGCCGTAAGACTTTCTTTCATCTTCGGAACACAAATGAAGATATTTTTTATGAAATCCGAGAGCTTTCTGTCCCTCCATTGGGAGCAACGCAACTACCACATTCAAAGTCTAGAACGATAGGAAAGACATCATTAAGGTAATCCATGTGACTCCAGTGGTTTAACCTCAAATTTGTGAAGCGACGCAAATGCTTTGTTTGCAGAAAAAATACATTCTGATTGGGTTTTAAATTACTTTTGTTTTACGATTATTAGCATACTGTGGGATGTTGGTGATTTCATGTACTGATTTGGATGGGATTAGAATCTCTGTAATTACGGTATTACTAATAGTGGTTGACCTATTACTCGCAGGTGCAATTTTCCTGCTGCCCTATATGCTGCCAAGTCATACTTATGTCATAGTCCCTCTGTACTGTATGTCAAATGAATGTAGCATAGGCTATCAAAATACCTAGGCTATACCAGTTGACCACTAATTACTATTGGAGTATGGATGTATACATTAAAAAAAAACATTGAAATTATGAAATTAAGTCCTATACATAAGATAAAATGATACAGTTATGAATATAATTAATGGAGGAATTGATTAACAGTGGTCATTCTGAGCATCCTGTGATTAGGTTGTTGATTTAATTGACTGTTTTCATTGGATGTGAAGCCAGCAGTAACTGTCACCAAAATCTTTGTTTTTGTTTTTTTAACCCAGAAATTTGGGGGGAATGTCCAAATCCTTAATGAGATGGAACAAGACATTTAGCTTTAGTTACAGTTTGACAAAGGTCAAAATAAATGAGAAGTGAAAAAATTATACACACAATCACAGACCTTCCTAAATCCGACCAGAGTTAGATTTCTCAGAGGAGCTTTAAATTAGTCGAAAATCAGTACGTAATTTGTTTAGTAAATTTTATGGAGGCTGTGTGAGGAAAAACACTGACATGTTCCAATTCAGAATTAAGCATGTATGTTAAAGGCTCATTTACCTGACATCCTCAGGGGAAAACTTGTCTCATCCGAATGAGATCCAGCTTTATACTGCATCTGACATGACATGGGTAGTTTACAAAAGACAACAGCTGAAGTGCTGTCAAGAAGTGAGACCTTGTTTCAAAATGTTTAAAAAAACAAAACATTAAATCTTTGTTTTTACATCATTAAAATGTCTAGTATTCCTAGAAAAACATTTTGAAAGATTGGAAGTAGCAAGAGATTTCTTCTTAATGATTTTCTGTCCTTTTCACGGATTTGATTAGCTTTCATGTCTTTTTTCATCTCTCCCCTGCTCTCGACCCCTGATTTGCATTCCTTTCTGGGTCTGTCTATTCCTGTCTTTCTTCATCCCTCTCTGTCTTCCCATTTTTTTCTCCCAGGGGAGTCGCCGTCTCACTGCCGAAACATTTCCTGAGCGGCTGAAAAAACGCCACTCAGCTCCCAGCTGGCATGTCAGCATCTGCTGTGTCTGTGTTATGATCTCTGGTCTGACTTTTGGTTTTACAAAGCATGCGATGGAGACCTTCTGACCTTCAGTTTAGGCTTTTCTTTAGAGGCCAACCTGCTGAAAGTTTTGTGGTGTGAGGCTGAGAGAAGTGTGAGGAAATGGATGGTTAGACTGAGACCTCTCTGGGTTTGTGGTTTTGAGTGAGCGGAGCATGTGTGTGGTCGATGATTCGGCCAATGGTGCCAGGTCTTTGTCTATAAGATATCTGACACAATGAAACAAATTTAGAGCAACATTTGTTGTGAGTTTATGCACTTTACATCATATGAAGTGGTTCAACAATAATCTTTTTTTTTTTTTTTTTTTGGGCTTTTGGGCTCATTTGAATATTGACAAATGCTTTGCACCAATTTACAGTTGTATTCCATTACACTTGCCATTGCCATTAACAAGCTCATACTGTACCAAAACTGGATCAACTTTTGCTGTAAAACCGATGATATATAATGCAAAATGCGAGTGATTTGTTTGTCACATTCATCCTATTCAAGCTGATGATGCCAATACACTTGGGACAGCCTAGCTTTTCAAAGATCTCCCATTTTTAACAAAACTTTGTGCAGCTATGTTATCCAGATATATAGGCTATCATTACTTTGGTCACAATTGTAAACCAACAGCGTTTGCATCTTACAATTCAGTTAAGTCCATTTATGTCATGAGAAAGTTATGCAACCAGTGACTTGGCAAGGCTTAAAAACAAATGTACATCAACCACCACTCTATATGTTAGGGCCAGCAGTCTTACATTGCAGCCAATGTTTCTGCTTTTTGAATTATTGTATGTTGAGAGTAATAGAAGCCACATGTTATGTAGATACCATTCATATGTTGCTGAGATGAGCTGATTTATAGTGAAGCATTGCTCAAGAAAAGGACCAAGAAACTTTGAACATGGTCCAGACTGATTTTTTTTTTGCATATGACATAAACTGTGTGTAAAGTTTACTCTTATTTTAACTGTTTAACTTATTTTAACTCCTCTAAATATGGTCCGTTGAGTCAAATCTTGAGTAAAAAGTCAAACAAGAGACTTTTAGACAGTCAGACATGTCCTAAGGGCTTAGCGCTTACGCTCACTGTCAATAAACCTTCTGAGTATCCAGCAGCAGTGCATGTTGGAAAGAACATTTTGCTCAATGTACCTTTCCCACTTGTGTGAGGTTTTAATTGTGTATTTTAAAGACATATCCCGTAAGCATAGTTTGTTATTGAGGTAGAAAGACAAAGAAATCATCCTTCAGAAATCATTCTAATATGCTGATTTGGTGTTTAAGAAACCAATATTATGCTTAATATTTTGTGGAAACGGTGATACATTTTTTTTTCAGGATTCTTTGAATAGAAGGTTCAAAAGAAAAGCATTTTATTTCAAATAGAAAACTTTTGTAACATTATACAGTAAATGTCTTTACTGTCACTTTTGATCAACTTAATCCTTGTTAAATAAAAGTATTAATTTCCTAAAAAATCATATTCATCTCAAGCTTTTGAAAGGTAGTATATCAATTGAAAATGACTTTTTTTAAATACTGTATGTAATAACTGTCTTCATCTGCTTTTGCAGTTCCTCACTCGGAACACAATATAATTAAAGTAGATCTGTGTATTTTCTGAACACATTTTGTGGTGCTTGCCCATGTATAACATGTTGCCACGATTCTAGGGTATTGCAAGTTGTTCTTTGTGGTTGGCAGGGTGTTTTGGGTGGCTGCTAGGTGGTTGTTTACTGAACCAAATCTACAAAAGAGCCCACCTCCAAGTCTCTGTGAAAAGTCTCCTACACATGTCTCCTTCAATGCAAGTTTTTTTGGATTTTTTTTTACTTCAGAAATCTTGTCCCTCTATATATTCCCTCCTCATCTTGTACAGTATATAGTTGTATAATGGCTGATTACGTACTTTGGGGGGAAGAATACGATTTTGTCTTATAATAGACTTTAATTATATCCTTTGATGTTCAGTACAAACCATTTATGTTTTGCACACCCTTAAGTTCTGATTATTTGAAGTTTTTTGTTGTGCTGGCGGCAGCTGCAGTCACATACTGAAGGAAGCATCTTTGACCTGTTTCGACAGTTTTATGGGGTGCTGTCGCATCAACAGCCATTCTAAGGTGTCAATCAAGTTTTGGACACTCCTCCAGAGAGCTCCTTCTGGAAACCCTAAGCCTTCCTTAGCCAATGACATACACCCCAACCCAAGTCCAAACCAATCATGCTACTGGCCTAAATTAGAAACAGATTGGTTTTTAGAACCCTGAATCAACTGTAGTCCTTGCATTCTGAATTTGTCAGCAATAGCTTGCTTCTGTTCTATATCATTAACACACAATTTGTAAATATCTTATGTGAAGGCCTCAGTGTTAGCTAAATTGTATTTTTTTTGTCTCCACACTCCATGCTATAGGTGTTTCAGCATGTATGAATCACTCTAAGGTTTGGAGTTTTTTGAGTTTGTCCTGAACACTGGTTGTGGTGATGTGGAGGCAATCCCGGCGCATATTGAACTGTTCCTTTTTATCAGTCTTTTTTTTTTTTCTTCCTTTCTTACAAAGGCTTACTGTTTTGGTAGTTTCCTGGCTAGATGCTGAATATTTGCTGTCAGCGGATGTTTTTAAACATTTTATTACTGTTATTTCCTCTGCATGTTTAACAGTGCATGATGTCAATTCTGGTAGTAATTAGGTGTATTCATTATGTTATTTTTGGACTCGATTGCTGACTTATATAACTACAATTTATTTAATATAGCCGCAAGTAGCAATCATCGGGGTCCAAGCACCAATGGCCCAAGTGAATGATTAGCGATCCAATTGAATGGGTTTGATCAAAATAGATGTGGTGTATGTGTGGACTCATATTCAACATTTAAATTTAGATGAAATACTTGGGACAGGAGCACAGGACAATTTTAAATGAATGTGAAGATTGTGACAGAGACATAAAATGGTCTTTTCATTTTAAATGTACAGCAGTATACAAATTATACAGTTATACAAATGAATTAGATCAATGCATTTATTTCCCTTCAGAGGGATGGAAACCGATAGAAAAACATTAGGCTTAAAAGAGTCCTCCTTATCCTGTGTTTTCACACAATGGACAAATATATTGATTTTCATAACAATAGGCCGTTCAGATTTGCTGTTAGCCGCTGAAATTTGATTGGCTGCTGGAGGCCCCCTATTGGCGGAATTTTACAAAACTTTGTGTGTGTCCTCAGAATGTCCTGTTTTCTTTGTGTGTCAAGTTTTGTTAAGCTTGGATATTGCGTTCAGCAGCTTTAGGTCAACTCAGAAAAATAGCCTCACCGATTAATTAACTTCTATCTTTGCAATACTTCAATTAGTCAAAGTTCTTTTGATACATTTTTGCCAGCACTGTCCCTAGCTGCTGTGTGCCTATTTTGGCGAAGAGCAGCCTAATGGCCTAGGAGGAGTTTGAAAAAGTAGATTTTTAAGAAAATCTAAAATGGTGGGAAAATGTTATAGGCAGAAATGAAATAGGTGATTTTCATCTTGTAGAGCTGGACTCAAGGGTTCAGGGGAAATACTAATTGAATTTGTAGCAATTATGGTTCTAAAGATATGATCCAAAACAAAAATAATACCCCTAAATATGGTAATCAAATGTCCCATCTTGGATCTACCAACAAAATGAGATGTAAAGGAAATTGCTACAGAAAGACTTCTATGTGAACATTTAAAAAAAGAGAGGATGATCTCATAAAAGTGCCACAGGAGTGAAACAGTAATTTCAACTATCTACACTGGCATCATAGTATTGTCATTCATTGTGGTCAGTGCCCCGTAATAAATGCAACATGTTTATCCCTGGAGCATAAACAGCATCTGATGCTCTTAATCATTCAATTTCATAGTACATAATGAGTTTGATTCAGATTCTCTTGATTGCTGGAATAAAAGAGATGAAAACAAATGTTCAGGGCTGTTAATATGATTGCTTCCACATCTATATAAACACTCTGGTCTTTGGCAAGATAGATGTGGTGGAGGGTTAGTAACTCAACTTCCACAGTGGTTTCCCAGGCTCCATCCATTTCTTTTTAAGCATTTTCCTTAATTTCTCATTTAGACGGACAAGCTGAAATAATTTGGCCTTTAGTGAAGTAAACCTTTTATTTTTGAAAATTATATTTTAATAATAATAATAGAAGGCACAGAGCATAGGGATAGCATTTCTAGGTCTGTTTAGTTTAATAACCTCTCTTTGTGAGACTTTGCCACCTAATCTTTCTTTCTTGTGTTAATCTGTTCAAATGTAATCTGTCTGAGGTTAGAAAGTTGCAGATAAGGCAATTCTAAAACCTCTGGAGCTTACAATGTTTTTGTGACATTTTTTCCTCAAAAGATCAATGTAAATGTGCTCATACTATGACCACTTGAATGTTAAATGCTAACTGCAAACATGTCTCATGAGATCATGCTTTGGCTGTTTCTTTTAATGATCTAAACTGACCAAAAATCAAATAGCTTAAATATATCTCTTCCTCTTTCTTTTTAATATGGTTAATTTCCATTCTCAGGTTCTATAAGGTTTTTCCTCTCTTTTATGCTCCATGATCTTAAATGCATCACTTTTCGACCTTCCAAAATTAATTGTCATACATTTTTTGCCTTTTCAGAAGGAAATGCAACTGGCATTTAAGAGCCCTCATAGCATGTTACCATTTATCTGCTTCTTTTTGTTTTTGTTTCCATGTACTTTTTGCCCCGGTTCCCTTTAACTGTGATGCCGCTCTTAGGTCAGAGGAGAAGTAAAAGAAGACCAGTGCCCAGGCTGCTAAGATAAAACTCTGTAATCGAGAGAAACGTCCCAGGACTGTGTAAACTTTTCCATTCATGAAAGCATTCACTTGAAAGGCAGTTCAGCATGCACAGCAGTCAAAATTACTATCCTGTTACTCTTAAACATGGCTTTGATCGCCTAAATGTTCTTTTTCTACACTTCAAGGGTTTCTCACACTGCCAAAATATGGTCGCTCTGAAATAATCTCTCTCGAGGGAGATTTTAGAGTTCTGCAAGCATTTGTTTATACAGTGTTTTTCTTTGTTCACCATAAACTAAAAGCAAACCATAAAAAAACAGTTATACATTTTTATTTGCTGAAGATGGTAATATCAAAATACACTTCAGAGATACTGAATGCATGAAAAATATATTAGAGTCTCTCTTGCACAGCCCCTATAATTTTTTGTGTCAAGAAATTTGTATTTTTTGGACTCTAATGCACTTTCTGACTTCTTCAACATAAAATGCTTTTGATTTGATTTAAAGGGGATGTATTTGCTGAGTGGTTTGGGAAAAGCTTCCCTTTTATAGACTCTTTGTTTGAAATTCTCCCTGCGTTTAACAAAATAATCATACTAATGTGACTATTTTGTGTTATTAAATATGTGCCTGATTGCAATGTGTATGAATGTTGTGTGTGATTTGTTAAGTTCAGTACAGGCTGTCGTCTTGGCACCACTATAGTTATCTTTTAAGCTTCCTTGGGAAAAAACATGTTTAACAGTTTTACAGCTCATCAAACCTTGAACAAAGAAAGAAAGCTGGAAAGCAGAGACAACATGGCTTTAGAAACAGCACACAAAGTCATTGGCCTTGCACACTGACACAGGCAACCGCAGAACAATGACCTCACGCCAGACTCTCTCGCCGCTGACAGAAGAGCATACCTGAGTTATAAGGTCTTTCCTATTATGAAGGAGAACAGCTGATGGGAACATAATGAGAACAGGCTGGTCTTTCAGAACAGAGCCACTGCCAGTTAGACCCAGCGGGGTAACCTACCACAGCATGCTACGCCAATTAATTCTATACTTGGACTGCACAATTAAATAAATTAAAATGTAACTTGTGAAATTGCCTTGTCCAATTATTAAACTATTAAAATGTACTCACATAACAGTTTATTTGTACCTTAGTCTGGCCTTTAAGCTTGTAATATGGGCACAAGCAACACAAACTGAATGTAGTATAAGGTTTAAATAGAAAAAATTGTGTTCTCACTTTTGGCCACTATGTATGAGATTTCTCTGTCACTGCATCTTTGTGACCTTTCTAGGTCTCAGAAAACCTTCTGGCACTAAACAGGAAGCTCCTTGTCACCCCGGTTCAACTGTGACCCTTGATCCTAGACATCCGCCACTGGCTGCCAGCACAAATATTTAGCATCTGTGTGGACAAAACAGAACCCATTTTTATCCTTCGATCTATGAGGTCATTTGATCATGATCCAGCAGCTTATTTTTGCCTCTAACAGCAATCATTGTGTTTCTGCAGAGATTGGACCCATTACAATAACAACAGATCCAAAGAAGTTCCAGGATGAGCTGCGGGAGCTTTACGTCCAGGTGAGTTCATGCGCTTTACTTTGGGTTTGTTGACATGTTTGATCACAGCTTATTTTGAATCCATATTCAGTCCAAGAAGGAGCCTTAACTGGCAAATAAAGACTGCAAACATATTGTACTGTAATCAATAGAGAATAGTGACTCTGCTGTTCAAAACTGAAGTATTGCACCCATGACATGGCATTTTTGGTACAATATATATCTGGCAGTTACAATGATTTGAATGAGCACCTTTGTGATTTGTCAGCAATGTACTCTCCAAGTGATCCAGATTGTTATCCGGGGTCCAAAGAAATTTTGAGAGAAAAAGAAAGATTTTACCAAATGCATTTTTAGGGATTTCAAAGTTAACAGATATTAATTAAAGATCTTTAACCCAATAATTTTGAACGTATTTAACATTCAATATTTAATTTTCTAATTTATGATGTTCATTCAGATTTCTATATAGTGTTTGAAATGTGAAAATCTTAAATCTCGTTATTATATTATTGACAGACCTAGTTTTTGTGATTGGTGTGATTTCGGAGGTGAATTGCCATGTTAACAGTTTGACATGGACTCCCCATTAAGGAAGCCATGTCTGCTCAGAATGAGTCTAAAGTATCTTCTTTGTATTTTTCTCGCTCTCAGCATCTGTCTCAGCTGTTTGGGGCAAAGCAGTGGAAATGCAGACTCACTGATTAAGTGCAGTTCTGTATTGGAACAAATAATTTTTTTCTCTCTCTGAGGCAGAAGTTCAAGCAGAGCAGGATTCGGTCTAGTTTGTTTGGAGTTTGTAAAAGGGATTAATTGCTTAAATCACTGTTTGCTGGTAATGTCTTTTCCAGTGCTTGAGAACAACCTTCATAACCTTTCCTACAATCTTTTCATTGTTCTATGTTTGGGTTTGCTATCTGCTGTGTGCATGCGTGTATGTGTGTGTGTGTTTGTGTAAAGAACAGAGAAGCAAAGATCACTCGCTTCCAGATGTTTCATTTAGACACGTGCCCCCTGGAACGCATGGAGACAAGAATCTTAACCCTCCATGTGAGAAAAGACAGACATATCTATATCAGATACATTGATGTACACAAACATTTTACATTTATCCATGTCGGTTTAAAGGAAGGAACGTTTCTAACAACTCTTGGAAGTCATCCATTTAGGTCCAAGATTGTGCTCCATGTTTTATTCCAAGGTCAACATCAGTTGCAGGCATGACTCCCATGACAAGCTTTACAGCATGCCGTACATTTCTACTTTCATGATTAGGCCAAATCTACTTGCTGTCTGACCTGCTCGTTGCCCTTTTCCAACTTGTTGCAATTAAGATGAATATCTGCCTTTGAGGAATCTGATTGTTCCATCGACAGAACACATTTTGATTTATTTGTGCAGCACTTTTTACAATACACATTGTTCCAAATCAGTTTGACAGAGAAGAGAAGATAAATAAAGAAGATAAAAGGCAAAGAAAAATAGGGTTTCAATGAGCAAGCCAAGTGTAAGAGAATATACTGTAGCTCAAACAGATGAGCATGGTTCTAGCAACATCAATGTCTTGGGTTCGATCCACAGGGAATGTAAGAACTGACCAAATATATACCTTGAATTTAGTTTAAGTTGCTTTAGATGGATGCCAGAATGCATAAATGTAAAGAGTGGCAAGGAAAAATTAGAATGTCTATATAAATGAGCAAGAAACCTTTGAGGAAACCCTCTGTCTCCAAACAGCATTTGCCATTTACAGCAATGTTAAGAAAATGGACAGATAATTGGAGTAGCTAACTAAAAATACAATGGATTAATTGTAAGTTCTAATTAATGTGCCAGAAAATCCCATATACACTACTGTTCAAAAGTTTGGAAATGATTATTCAGCAAGTATGCAATAAATTAATCAAACGTAACAGTAAAGACATTTATAATGTCACAAAAGATTTCTATTTTATATAAATCTTGTTCTTTTGAACTTTCTATTCATTAGAGAATCCTGTAAAATGTATTATGGTTTCCAGAAAAATATTAAGCAGCAAAACTTTTCAATATTGATAATAATAATAAGAAATGTTTTTTGAGCAAATGATTAGAATGATTTCTGAAGGATCATGTGACCTTCTATTGGATCAGGGAGTATTGGCTGTTTTTTAAATTGAAATAATATTTAACATTATTACTGTTTTTACGGTGTTTTAAATAAATTCAGCCTTAGTGACTTGTCCTCCCTAAAAACTCAAGCTTTATGTCTCCTAGCAATAGAGAAAATAAAATAAAATAATAAACAGCTCTTTGTGTCCCCCCCCCCCCCCCCCCCCACATAATTATTGTTGATTTAATGACAAATAATTATGGATCGTTTCAGGGAGGTGGAGATTGTCCAGAGATGAGCATTGGAGCCATCAAGATTGCCCTTGAAATCTCCCTACCAGGGTCCTACATTTATGTGTTTACGGATGCCCGATCAAAAGACTACAAGTTGACCCATGACGTTCTTCAGCTCATTCAGCAGAAACAGTCACAGGTCAAATCATTCTCTCGATTTTATTTATGTTATATTTGTTTTGGTCGTTACATATTAGCATATTACATATTTATCATTTGTAAGTCACTTTGGATTAAAGCATCTGCTAAATGATCAGTGTGTATGTATGTGGGCAGGTGGTGTTTGTGTTGACCGGTGACTGTGATGACCGATCGCATATCGGCTATAAGGTGTATGAGGAGATCGCCTCGACCAGCTCAGGACAGGTATTCCATCTCGACAAGAAACAAGTCAATGAGGTAAGACTGCTTGGGCTTGTTTGATTTACCCAAAGAATGTCAATTTGCTGTGTATTTGTGTTTCAGGGAATAGCACACTGCTGCTATTGTATATTTCCAAGGAGTAATAATGAAATCTCTTAATATTCTGGTTTGATTTCCAGGCCAGATTTTTATTCACTAGACTACACCACCCCATACAGTATTTGACGATAACCTTAAGATGACAGATTGAAAAAATTATTAGAAAGATTAGAAAAGATAAAAGAGGTGCTTGAAGTCGAGTGACGCAGTATGCTCATGGATGAAGGCTTTACTTAATTTGAGCATGGTAACATGAACATAAGTCCAGGATACTGTTTTATAGTTCTCTGAAAACCAAGGATTTATTTTTTTGATGTTCCAAAAAATTCCTATCAATCCTCTTATGCGGTCAAGATGGTGATCCTCCAGAATTTTGACATTAGAATCAAACACAAACTGAAATATTTGAGAAGACATAAAATACTTTATTTGGAGTTATAGTTCCAAAAGCACTGCTTCTCAAAATGTACTGTCATTTTAAAATCTCTAAAATCCTAGCCCTTTGCTATAGATTTGTTCGATGTGTCTGTGCATTTACTCACCCTCAATTTCATCCAAATCTGTATATATATATATATATATTTATAATGATTCAAAAATCTACATTATATACATATAAAAATTATCTGATGTACAGACCTCCTGTTAAGTGGTCCTTGTTTCTATCCTTTTTCCATAGATCCAGAACCCTGCCCAATAATAAATGGATAGTTAACATTTACTCACCCTCAATTTGATCCAAATCTGTATATATATATATTTATAATGATTAAAAAATCTATATTATATACATATAAAAGTTATCTGATGTACAGACCTCCTGTAAAGTGGTCCTTGTTTCTATCCTTTTTCCATAGATCCAGAACCTTGCCCAATAATCATAGAAACATCGAAGTTATAAGCCATCTATAAACTTACAAATTTTTCAAAAATATTTTCACTGCAGGTGTTGAAATGGGTAGAGGAGGCAGTGCAGTCCTCTAAGGTTCACTTGCTCTCGACTGATCACCAAAACGGGCTTGCTAACACCTGGCGGATCCCCTTTGACCCTAGCCTGAAGGAAGTGACTGTTGCCTTAAGCGGCCCTGCACCGAACATCGAAATCCGAAATTCTCAGGGTAAGGAGAACATCTTTGTCCTCTGTCTGTTTAGAGCCTTCCCAGAACCAACACATAGTGTAGAGTGACGAATAACTGAAGCATGAACCTTTTGTGCTCCTAGGAAAACTTATCGGGATGAAGGAAGGTTTGTCAGAGCTCCTTCACATCCCAAACTCTGCCAAAGTCCTCAACCTGAAAGACCCAGCGCCAGGAATGTGGACCATAAAGGTGATGAACTGGTTTATCGCAGACTAAGATGCACATACACATTTGACAGGTCTTTTGTGTCATTGTAGATGATTTAACTGTAACTGGATGCTTTCCAGAAAGGTAAAGTTATTGCTTTAGTCTGTTTTATCTCCTCAGAATAAGAACAGATTGCAGATTGATAGATAGATACTGAAGGCCAAGGTTGTGTGGTGAAGTCATTTATGACGTTGCTCTACACATGTTGTGGAATCTGTTGTATGGGCCTTTGATTAGCCCACTGGGTAGTGGGTTGCTTTAGGGTACACAAAGTCCCAAAGGGCCAGTTAAATGAAACGACAACATTTTTGCCTGATTGATTTGTGCCCCGTGGCTCGTGTACACATAAGGGAACATCTCAAGGGCTACTCGATCTGCGGGATGGCTGTTCTTTAAATTTGGAGAGCTTGATGATTTATGTGCAGAGAAATTTAAAGAGAGACCATGTCATCCTCAATTTACTTTAGCGCTGAAGAGAGGGCTGAGATGTTCGTCTGGCATGATCCGTGCAGAGTCCACCCTATATCTGTTAGTTTATTTTCTTCTTCCACACGACCTCTTCTTTTCCCTCCCTTCACAAGTCGTGTAAATAGTATGTGTGCTGAAATTGGCTCTCTTAGACCATGATCTGTGAGAGATCATCTCTTAGACCATGATCTTAGAACATCTCCTGTGACAAACAGGTTTGGTTCAGCTATGCTCAGATAAAATGGAGTGTGAAAATGTATGTAGTTTACACATCCCATTACCATTCAAAAGTTTGAGGTCAGTACGATTTTTTTAAAAGCTGCTGCGTTCATTTGATTAAAAAAAGATACACAAAAAAATGGCAAAATTTGCAATCCTGTATGTAATGCAAAAAGTTTAGACTATTTAAATTGTTCTGTTGCATGTCAATATAATAAAATAAAAAACAATGGCCAAAGATCCCCTCATGCTTCTCTCTTCCATATATTCTCCATCTTTCTGTCTTTATTAAAGCTTTTTTATCATTAACGTGATCACTTTTAATACCCTCCTGACCTTCAGTGTATTTATAAACATAAATGATCAGACAGCCTATCTCTCACAAGAACATGAGATGAAATGGAAAAATCCCTTCTTGTATTTATTTTCCACAGAACAACTTTAATTAATGTGTTTAAATAATGTCAATGTTTGTCAGAAAGCATGCAGATTGTGACCACCATCTCTGAGTGTTTCCATGTTTTGATGGCGTCTGACGGGGTGTTCTGCCTCAGGGTTGTTTTAGGTGGATTAGTAAATGTTTGGCCTGAATATCACTTGGCAGGACTAATTCAAGGCAGGCTTTAAAAACAGGATGGATGGATATAATTTAATCTTAATCTTCTGTAAATTGCTCTGCGAAGGCCTTCCCTTGAATCTCTTGAATGCCCCTTTATCCCCATATCCCATGTCTTTCCTTCTCTCTCCTCCACATCTCTCAGAGGAATCTTTCAGGATCTTCTCCTCATCATTCTTGGCGTCATGTCATGCAGTGCTTCATGGCCCATGGTAATTCTTTAGGATGGTTGTAATTTCAAAAGAATGCAAGCAGAGGATGGGTTGCCATGGCTCGCCCTGGAGCAGTGAGCTGCAGACAACATCAAGCGTACGCCAGACCCTTAGCACCAAACAGTCATAAAGGGCAGCACGGAACAGCAGGGATCATGTTTAAATGACTCGGACTGCTCCATCTGCCAAAAGTGAAGAAAGAAAGAGAGTCATTCTTAATGTTCAAGAATTTTAAGCGTGCTGTATCTGTGGATCTTGAGCTGACTGTCAACATAAATTAGTTTTGTTGTGCTTCTTCCATATTAAAAACAAATGATATCATTACAATTGAATGCTGTTATCTTAACAACTACAAATAACTTTTCTATTTGTTTATTTCTTTGTGGTTTTGTTAATTTGACCTCAGACATCCAGTGAGGGCAGACACTCAGTCCGTATATCAGGCCTCAGCACCATCGATTTCCGAGCAGGCTTTTCCCGAAAACAAACGTTGGACTTCAAAATGACATCCAGCAGGCCAGTCCAAGGTGAGTTATTTAAAGGTTAGCTAAAAGTGTTTGAAGTCATAGAAGGTACACTACCATTCAATAGTTTTTCATGAGATTTTTTTTTATGTTTTAATGTTTAACTCTTTTGGCTCACCAAGGCTGTATTTATTTGATCACAAATACAGTAAATATGTGATATTGTGAAATATTATTACAGTTTAAATGAGTTTTCTATTTTAATGTTTTAAATAAAAAAATGTCAACAGTCATTCCTCCAGTCTACAGTGTCACATAATTCTTCAGAAATCATTCTAATATGCTGATTTGGTGCTCAAGAAACATTTCTTATTATTATCAATGTTGAAAACAGTTATTCTTATAATTCTTTTGGAAACTGTTATGCCATTTTTTTCAGGATTCTTTATTTTTATATATATATATATTTTTTTTGAAATATACATTTTTGTAACATTATAAAAGTCTTTACTGTCACTTTTGATCGTCCTCCTTGCTGTATATAGAGAGTATTGATTTCTTAAAAACAAAATCTGTTTGGACCACACACGCTGTCAAATTTATGAGGTCAACATAGTGGCTGTGTACTTGAGCATTTAAAACATGTTTTGGTTAACCTTTCTAACCTCTGTACTCTTTCACACACACTCAAAGGAATCCCTACCTTCATCCTGCTAAACACCACTGGTCTTTCCCCTCCTGCTCGTGCTGACCGCCTGGAACTCTTGAGCATCACTGGTGATGTAATGAAGACGCTGCCCATTCGCTACTTCCCTGAGCGACGCCCTTATGGCATTTGGAACATCACAGAATTTGTTCCGCCCAAAGAGGCCTTTTTTCTGCGAGTCACTGGCTATGACAGTGATGGCTTCCTCTTTCAGAGAGTGTCCAGTGTCTCCTACTCCAGCATTGTGCCAGGTCAGATTTGTGTAGACGGATACCACCACAAGATATTCAATCTAAGTATCATATTGGTAGTTTTTCCTATATTTTACTGCCTGTGTTACTAGTGTGTTTTTTTCTTCATTTTTTCTTAGATGCGCCCAAAGTTAGCATGCCCACTCACACTCCGGGTTACTACCTGCAGAAGGGGGCTATTACGTGTTCTGTGGATAGCCTGATCCCCTATACCTTGCGTTTCACTAGAGAGGGACTACGCGTAGGTGTGGACCAACTTTTCAGGTAATGCTAATTAATGGTAGATGGGTATTTGACATGTTGTGCAAAGTGACATGCTCTACTGTTCAAAAGTTTAGAGTTGGTAAGATTTTTTTTAATGTTTTTGAAAGAAGTCTTATGCAAAAATACAGTAAAAAATAAATAAAATCATGTGACATATTATTACAATTTAAAATATGTTTTCTATCTTAATACATTTTAAGCAGCCATTACTCCAATATTCAGTGTCACATGATCCTTCAGATCTAAATGAATACTGTTTTTTTTATAGGAGGAAACCTTGACTAACTTTATAAGTGGAAAAAATGCTACATAGGTGTAGAAAATGGCTTTCAAATGATAGTGTTGAAGTGCCAGTGAACTTTATAGTTACTTGGTTACTAGGTCACTTAGCAGGCTCTTTTAATCCTGTGCTCAAGGGCCCAGTGTTGATAGTCTAATAATTTAAATCTTTGTAGTTTGTGTCTTTGGGTGTTTATTTGGGAAGCTATTTATTTTATATGGCTTTACATTTTCATTATCTTTTTAGGGATTCTGCTAATGCATCATGGGAAATCGCTCAGGTGTCCTTGAAGGATGAGGGCTTTTATGAGTGCATCGCCATCAGCAGTGCTGGAACAGGACGGGCTCAAACCTTCCTTGATGTTTCTGGTTAGAATGTCACCTTTCATTTTTAACTATATAATAGCCTGTTATTATCAGTAACATTAAAGCTACAATATGTAATTTTTTTCCCCGCTAGGGGTCACTAACCTCTTACAATAACAAAGGCGTAGATTGATGATGCAGTGATAAGCGGAATCATGGAACTTGCCGTCATGCTGATGGATCTAATAATGTTTATGGATGAGTGAAAACATTCATGTTTTTTAACATAATGTTTTATCAACAAAGTTCGGTAGGAGCACGTTCAGATAATTAAACACAGGTGGAGCACATTCAGATAATCAAACCTAATTAGACACGAGTGGAGCACACTCTGTTAATCAACCCAATCAACGAGTTAAGAGGTGTGTGTATATATACAGCAAACTTACCTCCGTTCGTTAACAGTTTAACAGCATCCCTCCACCACCCCATCTCCTCACTTATAGTCCTAAATACTCTTACAACAACGGAGGTTCGGGCAAAAAAATCCGAGCTCAGAGCCCCTCCCCCGGACAGCACGCCAAATAAATTTAAATTTTAAATTGTTAATTTCTCTGAATTTACAAATTCTTGGAAACATTTAGGATAATGTAAGTACAGAATTGAAAGAAATATATAACACTGTGCAAGTGGTTTTTGGATATTTTGATACAAATTCTTACATATTCTACCTTTAACAGACATGATGAGGTATACACTATTACAAAGTTGAACATGAATCATTTAATGTTTGCAAAGATTCAGGGAGATGCCCACCATTAGGAGAGCACTGAAGCATGCTGCCTTTGCTAAACTCTGTGCATGACTGAACGGTCAGGCATTTCAACCTTATACACTGCTGCGTAATAGATAACATATGAGGAATACATATGAGGCAAATTATTGAGATGTCCCACATCTGACATGCCTAGAAGCTCTCTCTCTCATATTTTCTCATGAGTCCACTTACCCTACACGTGTGTAAGTTCAATTCACCCATCCAGAATCCCAATGTGATCCACTCAGATTTAAGCATCCAAAAATCTGCCCTCATTTCACCCAAAGCGGAGAGAGCACCGGATTCCTCAGATGAAATGGCCCATTATAATCTTTGGTTTACTTCATGGTTTACTTCATGCTCTGTGCAACACATGTGTTGCCCATGAACAATCTCATGCATGCGAGTGAGTGGTTATGTGTTCAAGAAATTATTTTTACAATTCAGTTTTATGATGCTAGTTGCACAAAAATTACACAAGTTCAGCTTTAATTTTTTTGATAAAAGTTATTTGCACTCTAGCAGTAAAGATTAATATACATTTATATTCCTAACAAGTCTAAATTCATGTCTGTTTACAGTATATAATCCTTTGCTACCTAGACAGCATTTTTGGGACTACTAGACGCATGCAAATGCGACTCTTGTATAGTGCTTTGTGTACCGGAGTAACACAACAATATTTCTGCTTTCTCATAAGTGTCACCTACTGTCAGAAATTGAATTTTCATTTTCATTCAGCTCGTCTGCCATTTTTTCAGACGAATCGTATTCGAATATCGGACTGAATTTCATGCTCAAAAAATCTGTTTAGGTAGATAGCTCACTAGATTTTTTGAGACAGTGCTAATGTCCTCGTATCACTGCAATCAGATTTTGTACTTGGAAGACAGATTAGATTTATATTACTGTTCATTTCAATACAAGATAAATATTTCAATGTCTGGTTTTGTGTTGAACAAGGACTGCAAAAATAAACAGGACTGTATCCTCATGGCATTGTGGCGTTGTTGGAAACCTGACACCACACTGTCCCGGACAGTGCTTATACAAACTCCTTGCACAAATAGCCTCACTTCCTGTCCTCCAGCTCCTCTCTGCTGTCTTGGCTTTATGCTGAGATACAGCCTTAATAACACCCAGGGTTACCGTGGAATCTGGGAATCTGGCATTCCCCTTCAGCTCGAATGATCACCTAGAAGTCACATTTTTCTTATAGGTTCATTGTTGACGAAAAGTTTATCAAGACAGACATGTCTCCTTTTCCCTGTCCCATTTTCTGAGCTGTTTCCCCCGACTGTGCTGTCGCTGGGTCAGTGACACGATTAGTAGGAGTGACAGAGAAAACCTCCCTTATGAAATGTATGTGTCTTCTTGTATAAATTCCCCACTTATGCCCTAATCCACACATCTGTCAACACCCTCCCCGTTTCCCCTTCACATTTCAGACTCATTGCACAAACTGTCAGATCTGCAGAGTTCACAGACATCCAAAGACCTTATGAGAACTCAGAGAGGTCTGGAAAATAATTAGTGAATGTGAATGGATTCAAATTAGGCTGTTGAATTCAATTGCTCCAGGATAAAGAGATTGATAATCACATTTCCTTGACTCATTGTGTCTGTGCAGAGCCTCCTCCTGCTATCACAGTGCCCTCCAATGTGACAGCGTATCCTGGTGCAAATGTCGTTCTGACATGTCTGGTCACCAGCACGGTGAACTTTAACCTGACTTGGCAGAGAGGGGACGTGGATGCAAAATTGGACCATCGCATACAGGTCACCGCCAACCTGTCCTTGGAAATCCAGCGAGTCACTCCTGATGATGTCGGCTGGTACACCTGCATCGCAGCCAACGAGGGTGGAGTCTCCGCTTCTCGTGTGTACCTCAATGTGCAAGGTCAGTGTGTTTGTGTTTTTGAAAAAGCAATGATCTACAAAAGATTGATCATTACAACAGTTTTACTGTTGAGAGCAGCTTACTTGCATATTCGTTCTGCCAATGCAATCATATAATGAACTTTTTGCTCATTTTACTTCAATTCTAGTTATTATTTTAATACATGCAGAGAAAAAGCAATTCCCACTGGGCTTTTGGCAGTTCACTCTCCCGCTTCTCTCTAACACAAGATCTGTTTTCACTGCATCCTTTCTGTAGTATTTCACTGCAATATTTTATAGCACTTGTGAAAGTGATTTATGCTGGGCTTGCTCACTGTTTGCAATCCTGCAGTTTCCATTGAAACAGGCTCTGCGCCCCTTTCTTACACAGAATTAACAAGACTTCCTCTTACAGTATACAACGCTGGCAGATCACTTTGCTTTCTCTCACTGGGTAAAATAACCTTTCGTACAAAAGAAAAATTACAAATGAGATCACAAATGAAAAGAGAAATGGGCTTTTTAACAGAACAGAACTGAAGTTTAATTGGTCGTTCACAGAGAACGTGTTTTTGCATTCCACTGTGCTGCTTTTCCTTTGTTTTTCTGTGTAAGCATACTGTAGACAGATAAGTTTGACTGTTGCGCTCACCTCGCGTCTTTTGCAGCATCTCACAAATGACAGCGTTCTAAATACTAAAAAATGTTTACATTTGTGTTCTCTCTGAATGGCTCCTAAGAAAACGTCTCATAACACCCAACCAAAGATAAGTGAGATAAAAGACTTAGTTCGCTTGAGCTTCAGAGATTATTAATTATGTGACCTCACTGACCTAAGTGTTGCATATTGCTTACAGAATCAAGGCTTGTTTTCTGTTTCTCATACTGAGGCAATTTTTTATTAGTCATGCTCTGTTGTAATGAATTAAAAATAAGCTGTTTTGATTTGAAAGTATGTGGTTTGGAGGTAATATTGATGGATAGATGTGACTTTAGATTGTCTTTTATGAAGATTAAATGTGTCAAGCCCCTTGAGGGCTGGGTTTGAGTTTTATTAGCAGGAGAGCGGGAGTGACATTAACTGTATAATTTTACCTCATTGTTGAGTGATGAGTCTCTTAGTTTTCCACAACATTCTTTCCCAAGACCTGAGGAACGGGTTTTCCCTGCATCACACTATAATTCTCTTTGGCTCTGTCTCGGTTTCTGCCCTCTTTCTCTCTCTCTCTCTCTCTCTCTCTCTCTCTCTCTCTCTCTCTCTCTCTGTCTGTCTCTCTCTCTCTCGTTTTTTTTTTCTGCCTCAGTATAATTTTTTGTCTTTATGTCTCGAAATTCATCAAGAAGCTTTATTTACATAGTAGAAAATGCTTTGCTTGGCCAAATCATTTGTTACATGGAATACACATACATATACACACCATTTTAAAACAATAATTTAATTACATTTAAATTAAATAGAAATAATAGTATTAGCTCTAATTTTATAGAAATATTTCTGTTTCTCTCTGCCTGCTTGTCCCTGTCTATCAGTCTCTGCTTCCTTTTCCCTTACCCTCTATTTTTGTTCTGCTGCTACACTTTAAGCTACTTCGTAGTTTTTTTGTGTGTCAGTCTTTGGCTTTTTAAACAGCTGTCACTGTTGGACTGACACAGTGCGTGTGTGTGTGTGTGTGTGTGTGTGTGTGTGTGTGTGTGTGTGTGTGTGTGTAATCACCATCTGCTGGAATTCCTGTGCTGTCCTAGTCATTAGGGGCCCTTTGAAGCGGGACTGCTGACATAGTGATACCTGGCCAGTCCACAGAGTCATCTGCCCTAATCCAACATTACTTTGACCTGTACTGTCCACACACACCATTTACAACCCCAGTCCCAGTCAGATATACATGTCTGTGTCCCAGAGTCCAGGGTCCAGAGTCCCAAAGAATATTTAGCCATTTAATATTGGGTATTCAACTACTTTTGCTATTTACATTGCCATGAAGTATGAAGTTACAGTTTGAACATTTTGCAGTAAATATGTGTTAATGTCTAAACAAATATTTTGATATTTACTGCAGTTAAACTGTACTTAAGTGTATTTTAAGTGTCCAGATAGACCTTGCTGCCACAGGATTTGCATAGTAAAAATGTGTTTTAATCTGCATACAGTAGACATTCAATTTACAGAAACATAGTAACTGTTTGAATTACAGTAGCCTCAGGCAAAAAAGCGTAGATGACGAGGTGTTAGTGATGCTTAGCGTCAGTGAGTTGTTAAAATTTGGCCTTTAGGCAGACCAAGTCTATTAGAGTACAATTTAGTGACTAAGACTTGGGATAATTACAGCTTTACTACTAGACACAAAGTGACCTCTCAACGGCAATGCTTTGACTGCCTGAGCATGCAACACACAATGGCTCTCCCTTGCACAATAGACTCTTTTTGTCTGCCAGGTCTCGTTTTGGGTCCACTTTAATCGTGACAAAGTGGGGCTCTGGAAATTACATCACTCATCCCTGTCAAGCTTTCCATTCGAAATACAGTAGAAGACCTGTAAGTCTCTGTTACAATATTGTGTAATGTTAGACATATTACTGACTTGTAGCAGTGGTTTGCTCTGTTCCAAAAACCTAGTGATCTGCCTACAGAAGCAGCGTTTTATCCTGTTCCAAAAGGTAGGCAACTTATTCTGCATACTAAGGGCACGTTTACACGACAACCATGTACTAAAAAACGGAATCGTTTTCCCTTTACGTTTTTGAAAAGTTTAGCGTACAGACGATAACATTGTCAAAACGATCCCCGTTCACACTTTCCACGAAAATGACTAAAAACGCTGTATTATGCATGCTAGGCAAGTAGTTGGCGATGTCACTTTGTAAAGAAACACTACATGCTTATAGACTGAACACATAATACTCACGCGCATGACGTCACCATTTTCACAAATTCGCATTCTTGTAGTTTACAGGCGATAATGGTATTGTTCTCAAAAACTTGCACTTTGAAACCTGTATTCAAAAGGTTGTGTTTTCAGGCCCCCAAAACTCATTTGTTGTGGAAATGAATTTGCAAAACATAAAAATGGTCAGTTTTTTGTGTAAACACCCCCTAAAATATCTCATAATAGTTAAGATACCTGATATTCTAAGGCAGCATTGCGTGTATTCTTCACAGAGAAGACAATACAGTCAAAGTCAGTAGGTAGAAGACCAAAGGTCCAATCCAAGGTAGAAGACAAGGTGAGAGAAAGAGATAAACAATTTTTATCAATATTTTGGGTCAGGGTTAGCCTATACCTTTCAAAAGTTTGTGGTTAGTAAGATTTTTTTGTTTTTGAAAGTGTCTTATAAAAAATGTGCTATGTTTTTTTATGCTTGTTGCCATATTGCAGCATTTTCTTAGCAACATGCTAACGCCAAACTCTAATCCGAATAATCCGTTATAAGTCGAATCTCCCCGCCGCTATTTGAATGATTCGCAGAGTAGACCGTTCTTATGCGGTTCAATTTCAGTTCCATTTCACTTATGCTGTTTCATTTCTGTTAGCTAGTAAGCTGCCTATATAGGCAGATCTCTAGGTTTTGGAACAGAGCTATGATGTGTATTTCCTGTCTCTGCCAATGATGTCACATCCTGCTCTGTTGGCATATGGGACAGGCAGAGACCGGAGGTCAGAGAACAGTAGAGACATACATCAGATTGGCTTCAGCAGTGAGAAAACACTCTCATTCAGCAGGGGCTGCACATCATGAATTGATCAAGAGCATGCCTCTGCTTCAGCAGCTCAGAGAATCTGGAACCAATAATCCCACTTTAGTGTTTCTGTAAAAAAGAAGACTTGATAGGAGAATTGCTGTGAAATATGTTTGGCTGGCTTCAGAATCATATCATGGGTGTAAAGCAGGACATTTTTAAAAGGGTATTGTGGAGACCACATGTGAACATTACTTGGATACAGTTATGTTCTTTACAAACACACATCTATAGTTAAGATTATACTAATGACTATATATTTGTTAGTGAATGTAATTATTTTCGAAATATTTTCTAAATGTCTGTAAATCTCATCCAACTGTTTGATAGGTCAAATATTACCTGATAGATTGATAATAAATTTACTTTAGGACAGTGTTCTTTTTCACTCCAAGAATCTTTTTCACTCCAAGAACCCCCCAATTACAATTTTAATAACTTGTATGACTTTTTCTGGTTTAAAATCTGGTTAAAATAAGATTTCCTCAATCCTAAATCTTTCCTAAATCCAGGTTTTCTAAGGTGGTGGGAATCCTGATTCTTTAAAGACAAAAAAAACCCATTAAAAATGCACTTTAAAAAAAATATTATTTTAAATAATTTTGAGTCATCTTTAGGGCCCCTTTGAAGTTTGCTGAGGCCCCCTAGTCGACCCCGGCCCTCTGGTTGAGAATCACTGCTTTTAGTAAATTTGAGCTGTGTTTGTTTGTGGTATTGATAAGGTGTTGCCAGCAGTTTCTAAGGTGTTGTGAGTGGATTTTAGTGTGTTTCTATGCAGTTACTAGGGTATTCTGGCCCTTAGATATGGCTCAGGTAAGTATCTGTCTTTTTATGAACCATTTTATCCAACATAAACTCACTGAAAAAACACGCCTCTACCTACCTTTTTGCAAAACTCAAAAAATGAACCAATATATACAATTCACTGGTGGCAATAAAACACTAACAACTTTTATTCCTTTTCACACAAATTATGATTAATAAAGACTTATTTTCACACGGTTCTTTGCACAATATTGTGTTATGACCTCAAAACACTTTTACCAAAGCTCATGATTTCTAAAGCAATACATTGTGATGTTTGCATCACATAACCAGCTCAATATGTACAGTATAGCTTATCAAATCAATAAACTTGCTCGCTGGCTCATCTGATACAGCATTACACTTGTGATGCAGAGCTCTCGAGTACGATTCACAGTAAAAGAGATCAAAGACTTGAAGAAGCAATCTAAAATGGGCTTTTTAAAGCTTCATGTTTTTAATGTTGCTTCAGCAAAGGCATTTTTCAGTTAAGTTTAAGGTAGGGTTTAGTGTAGGTGGTATGTTATTTTTAAATGCGATAGAGCATTAGCCTTATAGTGCCACTTACCGCCGGACGTTTCATTTCCGAACTGCCACGATAAATACATCAACCAATGTGACAAAACGTTGCTAGATTCACATTCATCTGTTTCGGATAAAACTGAACATGCTTTTAGCTCACTGGACATTTCAGTTGAAAGTGTCTTGAAAAGTGCAAGAAGCATCTAAGTTTCATTTTGTAGAACTTGTCTTAGAAACAGCTGGTCCATTTGGTTATGTTATCAAACATCATGATCACCTCATTTTCATACTAGAGCCACCAGTGGTGACGGTTGACCCTCGGAACCAGACGTTCCGCACCGGTCAGGAAGTTTGGATCAGGTGTTCGGCCAAAGGCTACCCCTCACCCATGGTGGTGTGGATACACAATGATATGTTCATTATGGGCTCCAGCAGGTAACAAATGCAAGTCTTACTTTTGTCTCTATTTGTTAGCCTTTACTGTAGTGTTCCTAGCTTGTTGTGCTTTACTCACCCAGGCACAGAATGACCACTGATGGCACACTGGTCATCAGGAACACAGGGCCAAAGGATGCTGGGACATACGGATGCTTGGCGAGTAATGTGGCAGGAACTGACACTCAAACTGCTTTTGTCAGCTACGTCGGTCAGTAAAGAGATAAATTGTGTAACACCACTAAATGAAAGCAAAAAAATCCCAAACCAAAGGTCTAAAATGTTTTTTTGTTTTTTTTTTACTGCTAAACTTCTCACAACTCCAAATAAGTGAGACATTTGACTCATTCAGTCCCACCCTATGGTTATACTCTAGTCTTTAATTAAGTTTCCTGTGATCTTTTCCCCTATGTAGAGTCTCCACAGGTGACAGTCCCTCACTCTGACCTGCTGATTGGTCTAGGACAAACAACCATTATGGAGTGCAGGGTCACGGGAGTTCCACATCCTGACGTCCTGTGGTACAAAGGTCAGCTAGTGTCCTCCTAAACCTCTGGACATCCTACTGTCATTTATGCACACCTTCTGTTTTGGTACTGTCAGCCCTAATGTACTGTATGTTTGATCTTCAGGTGACATGCAGCTGAAGCCATCTGCAGTTTTAAGTATGGACCCTCAGCTCGGCACTCTGAGCATTCAGCAGACTCTGGACACACATGCAGGAGAGTACACATGTGTGGCGGTGAACTCAGCTGGATCTGCACAGGGGTACATCACGCTGGATGTGGGATGTAAGGCTATATTACACACCCTTTATTCGAAACAGGGTTCCCCCACCTCAAAAATCCTCTGATTAAATTACATACCAATTCCAGTAATCATTTAACATGTACAGTGTCATATACCTTGTGTTTGACTGAGACATTTAGCTGAACTTATATAGGTGGAGGGTGAACCAACTCCAGGGTAAGGCTAAGGAGATGTGCTACCCCTTTAAAAACACATTTAGATACATTTCCTTGAAATATATTATCTAGTTACGTGGCACCACACAACCTACACTTTTTTTTTTGTTATGATGAGAGGATTTGCCAGCGTGCAGAACTTCAACTCGCCACTGGACAAAAACAGAGTGGATTCTAACTTAAATACCTCTGATTGGCCATTGTGTTCAAGAAGCCAACAGATATGTTTGTGATTGGCTACATTAGGGTGGTCCTTATCAAGTCCAATTTTTTTTTTTTGGTGCAAAATGTTAGTGTCTTAACCTCTTAAACTGTTCCTTTTAACTTCAAAATTAGAAATATGCAAAAATGTTGACACAAAAATTATATTTAGAGGTAGCTCAATCATGTGGAAGATTGCCTATGTTAAGCTGTGCGGCGTCATTATGATATGCAAGTAATATTAAAAGTTGCTGCAAAATAACTACATTTTATTGAAATCAGAGCAACACTGACATGACAACAATGACAACAATCTCAAAAAAAGCACAAAGTTTTCAACAATCCCTCATTTCTGATGCTCAGCAGCCAGTGTTGACTTTTTGCAGTCTGGATAGATCCGTCGGTGATCTTCCACCACATGAAGGAGAAACTGCAATTGTTCTTCAGAGTGTGTGAGATAGCCATGGTATTCTTGAATCAGAGCCACTCCTCTCTCGGCGTGATCATTGACTACTTTCATTACATGTGTGGTTGCCTGTGCCTCCTGGTAATCTGCTTGATTCGGCCAAAGTTCCGGGTCAATTTCAAGGAACGTAATGTAATTTTTTTAACCAAAAAATGTGCTCTAAACCCAAACAATAACCAAGGTGATCATCAATAGAAATATGTATTGATTCCACCAGGAAAGGTAAATCTGCTAAACCGGGTCATGGATGGATTAATTTGGATTTAGTTTCTACAATAAGTAAACTGAGATATGTATCTAAAATATATATTTAGGAATATATGGAGCATTAGATGCTTTTATGGAGATTTTTGGGGAATTTTACTAGCCAGGTACAATACCAATTCAAATGATCTGTTTTTACGAAAATCATCACAATCTCAGAAAGTTTAAAGCTATTGAGCTACCAGTAATTATTATGTTACTGCCATAAAAATTGGCATGCTGTATTTTCTTATATAAAGGAACAATTTGAAGGGTTAAGAGCATGACAATTGGAGACTTTAAAAATAAGGACCACCCTAGGCTACATTGCTCAACGCTGCAAAAACACGTTGTAAATAGAAACCTTTTGACGCTTTCCAGAGCACAAACACAGAAACGCACCGAATTGTTTGGCAAATCTATTTCGCCAGTAAGCTATTATTGCGGAGAAAGCTAACTCTTGACCAGGAGTTATGGGCAGCTTTCCCCTCTAAAAGCAATCAGAAGCAGCAGCAGGCAGTGGTTTGAGTAAGAAAATTCCAAGCTAGTCTCAAGTCTGTGGCAAGGGGACGCCTTTTTAATGGCTGACATCTTTAAACTGTCTATTGAAGACCCCTACTGTATATATAAATGAATCAGACTACTGTTTTGTTCTTTATTAAAAGCTTTCAATCTTTTAACTGTATTCCACAGCTACTCCTCAGTTCACACAAAAACCATCAGATCTGTCTGCTGATATCGGCACGAACGTCACCTTGCCGTGTCATGCAAGAGGCCACCCAGAACCTCAGCTCTCCTGGAGACGAGATGACAATGTCTCACTCTTCTCTCAGCACCGCGGTCCCAGTACTGTCACTAAAAAAATTGATGGGGGCCTTTTCATCACCAGTCAGTGCCTCTCTTTTCCTTTTCTCTCTCTCTTGACCTGAGTTTTTATCAACAAATAACTACTATTATTCTTAATTTTTATATTATAATATCATTTACTTAACACAAGGAATTTTTTAAGAAATTCAGCACTGGATGCACTTAAACTGTTAATATTTTTTCTTTTCTTTTCTTACATTTAATTTTAAATTTTTGTATATTTTTTTTAATTTATAAAATAGATGACTGAAGAAAGAATATTTTCAGAGAAATTCAGCATTGGATGCTTTTAAACTGAAAATATATATTTTTTGTGTGTTGCATTTAGTTGCATTTCTTAATATTTACTTTTCATTATTTATAAGAAGATACAAGTAGTGTTTTTATGAATTTTACAAATTGCAAAGGTTCATATGATTCTCTGTCCTTTGCCTTTTAGACCTCTGGGTAGAGGATGAGACCACCTATGTGTGTGAAGCTCAAAACCACTTTGGCAAAATCCAGGCGAAGGCCAAAGTCACTGTCACTGGACTCGGTATGACATCTGAAATATATTCTGCAGTTATGACTGAGGAGTTATGTTTCATGTTTATGCTGATCCTTCTGTCAGCAGCTCACTTGAAAGAAGAAGCTGGTGTGGGATATTAATTGTTTTGCACTTCCTTTATCTTAGTCACATGCACATTTTCTTGGCCTGAGGCCCATAAGCTTTAGTTTGCGATGTTTGGGTCCAAATGATTTTACAGTAAAAGGCTCAGGAGTACATGTGTTTCTGGTTAAGAGAGAAAAGATGCAATAATAGAAGGCTTAGTTAATCACCAGACTTAGTTCAAATTCATTATCTGTGGCGAGGGCTATACCGCACCAGATGTGAACACTAAAACATCCATAATTGCATTGCAATGTGAATACTTTGGTTATTTGATTACTTTTGTTCAGTTATATTGTAGATGTTAGATGGGAGTGTATTTACATGTGCGTGGCAGCAGAGCTTTTGAGAGTATAGTGGGCATGTGTCAGCTTTGCCAATAGCGAATCAAAGGAATTCAGGCATCCTTTAATACTTTTGTCTTTGATCAAAGAGCTGGAAGCCCAGCAGTGGCTCACAGTACATTTCTGGCATCTGCATAAAATGCCCTTATTTACATGCACCTAAGAAAATGGCTCATTCCAAGGTTTTTGAAGAAAGCTGCATTTTGAACATCATTTCATCATATGGGCTGATTTTAAGCCTGATTTTAGCAAAAATTTAAACATAAAAAGTAAAACATATGATAACATTTTGTCAGATTCTGACCCCCTGCTCTTATATATTATTGGAGTACATGTTGGTGAACTTTAGTAGGTTTAATTAATAATCCTAATGTGTATATTACAAGAGAAGGCATTTTTGATCAATACAGTTTTCACTGTGACTTATAAAAAGACTGGAGGCTTCCAATGATAAGTATCATACCAAAACTTCATCAAGGGTCAGTTGGTTTTGTCATGATGAAGAACACTATGTGAGATCAGAAGTGTCTCTTGTGTAAGCGTATCTCTGTGTGTGAGGGAGTGACTGCGTTTTTGTGGTCCTGTAAAAACAACATAACATCGAGTTGAAGCTAAAGGTCACTAATGAGGTCTCACAGCGTGTCTCAGCCGTCCCATAATTCTGCTCTGCTGAGCCCTAATAACCTGTGACACTTTCTATATGTAGTCCAAGGTATCCATGGAAATTTAACAAGCAAAACAACAGAGGTGCGGCCAGTCCACTGAGTTTTCAGTGCCGTTGTTTCCAGTGGAGACTTAACCATACTCTGTCTGATTGAATTAGGAAAATCACATTTAATACGATCTGGTTTATTTAAAAAAAAAACATCTTGCTCTTCATGAGGATAAATCATAGGATGCATAATACCTCAGGTTTTGGTGTAATGGCTCATTATTGTCAGTGTGGTACGTGTACGGGGTAAACTTTTTGAAACTACCCTATTGAAACTATCTGTAGCATTCTCATATGCACTACCGTTGCAAAGTTTGGGATTGGTAGGATTTTTTTTGAATGTGTTGAAAGAAGTCTCTTATGCTCACTAAAGCTGCATTTATTTGATCAAAAATACAGTAAAACAAAAGTGAAATAACTGCTTTAATGTATTTTAAAATGTAATTTATTTTCAGCAGCTTTTACTCCTGTCTTCAGTCACATGATCCTTCTGAAATCCTTCTAATTTGCTGATTTGGTGGTTAACATTAATATTATCAATGTTGAAAACAGTAGCTTGATTTTTTTTATGTGGACACCATGATCATTTAAGGATTTATTGATGAATAAAAAGTTAAAAAAGAACGGCATTTATTTGAAATAAAAATCTTTTGTAACATTACAAATGTCTTCACTGCCACTTTAATCAATTTAATGCAGCCTTTTTGAGTATTCATTTCTGTAAAAAAAAAACTCACCCACCCAAAACTTTTAAATGTATTTGTGTATCTGTAATACTTCCATAATACTGTATATATTACCATCCTAATATGTGAATTTTGTGTGCAGTGTCTCCTTTGATAGCTCTGAGTCCCACAGTGGTCAGTGTGATAGAGGACCAGCAGGTCACTCTCCCCTGTGTCGTACTAGCTGGAAACCCCCTTCCTGAGAGACACTGGCTACATGACAATGGCTTGGTGAGTTAACACATGTGCACACACATAGGCCCTGAAGTCTGTGCATTTCATGTAGTCATTAAATATTTTTACAGTCACAATTATTAAATGTGATTTAAATGTGTGCTTGTGTGTGTCAGGTTACATCAAGTCCATATGTGACCGTGAGGCGTGATGGTAGTCTACATATAGAACGGGTCAGTCAGCAGGATGGGGGGCAATACACCTGTTTGGCCGAAAATGTGGTGGGATCTAGCAACCGCACTACCATACTCAACGTCTACGGTAAGACGTAAAACAAATACATACACAAATAATGAAATACACTATCATTAAAAAGTTTGGGGTTAGTAACATTGATCAAAGTGACAGTAAAGACATTTATAATGTTAATAATAATTATAATAATGATGAAAATAAATGCTGTTGTTCTTCTGAACATTCTATTCTCAAGGAATACTGAAAAAATTTGTATCACGGTTCCACAAATATAAAAAATATTTAATCAGATGTATGCTTTAAAAGACAATGAAGAATCATGCCTGTTGTAAAGGACTTATTTTCTGTGGTTCCAGACCACTATGACATAGCCCAGTCTTCTGTTTCCTCCCTTCCATGACTGTATATAATAAGCCTTTATTTCCCTCTGCTCCACAAAAGATGCCTTCATCATTCATTCATTTGAGAATTAAAAACAGAACCAGCAGTGTGAGCAGAGCACTTCTGCAGAGAAATAACAAAAGGACAAAAATTCTCATTTTTTGAATGCAATCAGTCTTAAGTAAGCAGTCTACATTCACTGATGGAAAGTCTGAGTCTACATTATTAAAGGATAGAGTACATGGCCTGTACAGTATCCTAAAAACTGTTAAAATACCTTCTGTGCAGTGTTGCACAGGTTAGTTTTTTTCTAAATCTTTCCTCATACTAAACCAAGTGTTTCTACATTTTCTCTCCAGTGATGCCCACTATTCAACACGGCCCTCAAGTATTCAGTACTATTGAAGGGACGCCCATTTCTCTGCCATGTCGTGCACATGGAGTCCCCAAACCAGACATCACTTGGTCTAAGGTACATGTGTCTCATTTCTGTTTCTCTCTCTTTTCTCTCACACAAACAAATGATCATACAATTAGGATTTGGACAGAAAATAATTTTTTTTTAGGGTATTGACTTTGATGAAACGCTTATCTGGTCAGAAAAACAGCACTTAAACTTTTTGGCACAGAGCTTATCATGCTCTGGTTTCGGTTTTTGCTTAGGGTTTTAATTTTAAAGGCACACTATGCAAGATTTGTACCTTAATATAACAGCTTAGAAATCATTTCGATGGTAAACAAACTCGTAGTAGGGCGAATAATCATCGAATCAAAACCTATAGCAAAGCCACTGGCAAAACCTGCAATGCAGGTTTGAGCGGTGGCGCCCCGCAAAATCTCGCAAGAATCACGACTTGCTTTACGGCACGACGTCACATACATCAACAACAAATGAAGCAGCCTCTATGGAAGACACTATCACATATTTCAGACGTGAATCATGGCAGAGTCGACGAAGAAAACGAAGAAAGCGCGGTCGGAAGAGTCAAGGAAAAGAAAACGAGAAACTATTTACGACAGTAACGTTAAATACGAGTACTCCACAGTGACTCTAGGGGGTCGCTGTTTGACAAAAACGGAAACTGCATAGTGTGCCTTTAAATTAAATTTTTTATTGTAAAAAATAAAAAAAATAAAAAAATTGTTAGCATATATTAATGTTAGTGATTGTTTTTCTTTCAAAATCCTAAAACATCTGATAACATTATTTTGTTAGGTGCTCATTTGATATTTTGACTTCTCAAATATGTACATACAAAACCACTAAAATTGCAGGTCAGTCTCACTATTTCAGCCTTACATTGCACCCGTATGTTGCTATAAAATGAATGTGTGATGTTTTTCAGCGAGGGGAGTTGCTGGATCTGACCGGCAGTGTGTTTTCTCTGTTTGAGGATGGCAGTCTTCACATTGTCTCCCCCAGTGGTGAAGAGTTTGGCGAGTTTGTGTGCACAGCCACAAATGCTGCTGGATACACCTCCAGAAAGGTCCAGCTCACCGTCTACGGTCAGAGCAGCTTGATCTACTTACTTGTCTGATCAATTTTACCGGTCCTCTGAGGTTCTGTGAAACTGTAAAATGTCTAATGTTTTTTTGCTTTGTTAGTTTCCTTTGTATTAGTTTGGTGCATCCAATCTCACCCTGCTGTACTTGCATACTGTATGTCTTTGTAAATGTGTAGTGAAGCCTAGGCCGAGCGGTGTAGAGATGCAGAATAACTCAGACAAGCTGTTGGAGATGTCGGTAACAGTGGGTGAAGATGTCACACTGCCGTGTGAGGTGGAGAGCATACCTCCTCCCATCATCACCTGGGCCAAAGACAAGCAGCTCATCTCTCCCTTCTCTCCCAGGTAGGGCTGTAGTCAAGACCACCTTTATCGAGTCCAAGACAAGTACAAGACCAGGACTAGTCGAGTCCAAGTCAAGACCGAGTCCAAAAAGGTTCGGACAGGAAAAAAAAAGTCTGCTAAAAAATATAGCCTATAGAAATTAAATCATTATGTGATAATGAAATAATGAATGATTTTAATTTTATTTAAAATAATTGACTAATTCAAAGAACAACAAAAAAAATATTATATAGGCCTAAAGGAGCACACACATTCATTTCGATTGTCTGATCAGCCTCACATTCTGTTCCTGTCAATCATACACGCAATGTCAACAAATTAAACTGCATGAGGGAGGGCCGAGCCAACTCACACACACACACACACACTAGAGGTGCGGATAAACCGCAGATCGGGCGGATGACATGACGAAAAATTATATTTTAATTAAATTCGGGCAGGTGGCGGTTGAACCAATCAAATGAAAAAAGTTTGCCACTAAGCAAGCCTGCAAGCTATGAGCCCAGCTGTCAGTACTACTGGAGGAGGCCTAAACATCTCATAGAGGAGACTGCCTGGGTTATTTTGTTTTGATATTTGCTATATTTTAAAACAGCCAGTCATTGGAGCCAACCACTCGTGGAATAGGCATTTAAAAGAGAGGCAGATTATGGAGTGATATGACTCAGAAATTACATCGGGCAATGTTCAGATGTCATTCAGCGAGATGTTCAGAAGAACGCAAGAGCTAAACTTCTACAAGCTCAATAACATCCACAAAAAAACAAAAAAAAAGTCTGAAAACTTTGCCCATTAATTAGATGTGCAAGGCAAGCAGGCAAGTTTTCGGGTTGTTATGGACAATTAAAAAAGTGAATATTCACGTTGCACTAGCGGTGGACTTTCAGCGAGTTTATTTAAACATTTATTTTTTAAAGAGCCGTTTGTGAGTCAAAAGGCTCTTTTCAGTGAGCTGAGTCAAACGAGCCAGCTCACGAAAAAGAGCCGAAATGCCCATCGCTAGTCATTAGGTGGCCAGTATTTCACTTTCCCTCCAATAATATTTTGTTTTAATATCGCATTAATATATGTCTTTATAACATAATAAAGACACTTGGACTCGGTCGAGACCAAAAGCCATATTTGGCAAGACCAGTGGCCGAGACCGAGACAAGTCCGAGTCCGAATACCAGCGAGTCCGAGACCATAGAAAAACGGTCTCAAGACCGAGTACTACAGCCCTACTCCCAGGTATCAATTTTGCTTATGTCTCTGTGTTTCTTCACAGATTTCAGGAAGAACATTTCAAGGTATTTGTGAAAAATACACAAATACTTGGGATCTTATTTATAAATTAGTAGGATGTCAACGTACAATAATTTTCTGATTGTTACTTTACATAATTTATGAAATGTCCATATGCATGGTAAATTTTCCTAAATGATTAATAAATAATCTTCAAAAAAGATTCTTGCAGAAATTCAAAATCTGATCATACATAATCTAAATATGACCACATTCTAAGCATTCAAATGCTCTTGTGCATGTAAACATAGTCAATCATTTATTGCTTAGACTACTGTTCAAAAGTTTGGGGTCTGTAAGATTTTTTTTTTTTTTTAAATGAATACTTACTCAGCAGGGATGCTGTAACGATGAGGCAGGAATGAAGCGGAGAGAGAATCCACATGCAAGCACTACTTTAATAAAACAAACATAATCCAGGGCAAACAATGGAACTCAGGACAGGAACAATAAACAGGAACAAGCAACAGCTACAAGCTACAATGACCAACAAACAACAACTGAAGCAAAGAGGTTTAAATACACAGGCAAACAAGCTAAACAAGATAACAAGGGGGCAGGGCTGATTAGAAACACCCGGAGAGACTAATAAACAAGAAAAATTACAAAGGACTACAAAACATGGCACAGAACAGGAAATAACAAAAGTCCACACAAGACAAGGGGAACACAAGACAGGAATCATGACAGATGCATTAAATTAATCAAAAGTCACTGTAAAGACTTTAACATTGTTATAAAAAAACTGTTTAAAATGTATCACGGTTTCCACAAAAATATTAATCAGCAATTTTTTTCAACATTGATAACAATAAGGTTATCAATACCCATTGATAACAATAAGGTTATCAATACCCGGACTCTGTTCTTATCATTCTCGGAGACTTTAATCAGGCAAAACTCACACGTGAGCTGCCTAAATTCAAACAGCACATTACATGCCCCACCAGAGACAATAATATTTTGGACCATTGCTACACCACAACAAAGGATGCATATCGCTCCGTCGCCAGAGCAGCTCTAGGACTTTCCGATCACTGCCTGGTTCATCTTCTACCAACTTACAGGCAAAAACTTAAAACTGCTAAGCCAGTAATAAGGACTGTAAAGAGATGGACCAACGACACAGAGCAGGTCTTACAAGCCTGTTTTGAATGCACTGACTGGAGTGCTTTTGAAGCTGCTGCCAGCGATCTGGACGAGCTCACAGAGACTGTAACATCATACATCAGTTTCTGTGAGGATTTATGCATCCCTACCAGGACTTACTTATCATTCAACAATGATAAACCATGGTTCACACCAAAACTCAGACAGCTTCGTCAGGTCAAAGAAGATGCCTACAGGAGTGGGGATAGGATCTTGTATAATCAGGCCAGGAACACATTGACAAAGGAGATTGAAGTGGCTAAGAAGAGCTATGCCAAAAAGCTGGAAAACCAGTTTTCCTCCAACGACCCTGCATCAGTGTGGAAAGGCCTGAAAGACATTACCAACTACAAGACACCATCCCCCAGCATCGACAGCAACAAGCATCTTGCAAACGAGCTGAATGTCTTTTACTGTAGATTTGAGACCCCCGATCAGACACCCCATACCCGCCCTGACCATCTCTCTACACAGCCATCAACACCTCCAGCCATCCCCCTCCCCTCCCACCCTGCACTTCAGATCAGTGAGGATAATGTGCGTCAGATCTTCAGGAAACAGAAGAGAAGGAAAGCACCAGGCCCAGACGGTGTTTCACCAGCCTGTCTGAAAACCTGCGCTGACCAGCTGGCCTCTATCTTCTCACTGATCTTCAACAGATCCCTGGAGCAGTGCAAAGTCCCTTTCTGCTTTAAACGCTCCACCATCATCCCAATCCCGAAGAAACCAAAGATCACAGGACTCAATGACTACAGACCTGTTGCCTTAACATCTGTGGCCATGAAGTCATTCGAAAGACTGGTGTTAGCATATCTGAAGGACATCACTGGACCCTTGCTGGACCCCCTGCAGTTTGCCTACAGAGCAAACCGGTCTGTGGATGATGTGGTCAATATGGGACTGCATTACACCCTACAACATCTGGACAAACCAGGGACCTATGCAAGGATTCTGTTCGTGGACTTTAGTTCTGCCTTCAACACCATCGTCCCATCACTGCTCCAGACCAAACTGACCCAGCTCTCTGTCCCTAGCTCCGTCTGTCAATGGATCACCAGCTTTCTGACAGACAGACAACAGCTAGTCAGAATGGGCAAAATCACGTCCGACAGCCGCACCATCAGCACCGGTGCTCCACAGGGATGTGTTCTCTCACCACTGCTCTTCTCCCTGTACACAAATGACTGCACCTCTAAAGACACCTCTGTCAAGCTCCTGAAGTTTGCAGACGACACTACTGTTATCGGACTCATCCGGAACGGTGACGAGTCTGCGTACAGACAGGAGGTGGAGCAGCTGGCTCTTTGGTGCAGTTATAACAACCTGGAGCTGAACACGCTCAAAACAGTGGAGATGATCGTGGACTTCAGGAGAAACCCCCCTGCACTCCCTTCACTCACCATCATGGACAGCACTGTGACTGCAGTAGAGTCATTCAGGTTCCTGGGCACCACCATCTCTCAGGATCTGAAGTGGGACACTCACATAGACTCTATTGTGAAGAAAGCCCAACAGAGACTGTACTTCCTGCGTCAGCTGAGGAAATTCAACCTGCCACAGGAGCTGCTCGTACAGTTCTACTCAGCTGTCATCCAGTCAATCCTCTGCACTTCCATCACCGTCTGGTTCGGCTCTGCTACCAAAACCGACCTCCGTAGACTACAGCGGATAGTTCGGACTGCTGAGCGAATCACTGGCACTACCCTTCCCACACTCAAAGTACTGCACTCATCCAGAGTGAGTAAAAGGGCTCGCAAAATCACTCTGGACCCGTCACACCCAGCACACTCTCTGTTTGAACTGTTACCGTCTGGTCGACGCTACAGAGCACCGAGCACAAAAACAACCAGACACAGGAAAAGTTTCTTTCCCCAGGCCATCTACCTCATGAACACTTAAATGTTCCCCTACTGTGGAACAAACATGTGCAATACTTCCCTCAGACATTTCATAATAGCACCTTATAACTTTATATATATTTATAATTTATAATCTTTTTATTTTATTTTTTCAATTTTAATTTTTTTTTTAATTTTTTTTTTTATTTTTTTTTTATTTTTTTTTTTTTTTATTTTTTTATTTTTTTTATACCTGTTACTTGTCACTTGTCTTGTCACTTTGTATTGTATGTGTACTGGAAGCTACTGTCACCAAGACAAATTCCTCGTATGCGCAAGCATACTTGGCAATAAAGCTCTTTCTGATTCTGATTCTGATTCTGATTCAATAAGAAATGTTTCTTGCATTTCTTATAATGACAACATACACTTATGAGCAAAACATTATGAACAGTTACAGGTGAATGTCGTTGATCATCTCCTATCAAGGCCACATATTAAGGTCTAGGTACTGTAGGTTAGATGGTAAGCAGACAATCAGGTCCCGTAATCAACGTGTCGGATGCAGGAGAAATGGACAGGAATAAAGATCTGAGCGACTTAGACAAGGAACAAATTGTTATGGCAAGGCGACTGGGTCAAAGTATCTCTGTGTGTTGCTCCTTGTCACCAGTGGTGAGAATTTACCAACAGTGGTCGAGGAGGGACAAACCACAAACCAGTGACAGTGTGTTGGGCGCCCAAGGCTCATTGATGCACAAGGGCAACAAAGGCTATCCTGTCTGGTCCGAGCCAACAGAAGGTCTACTGTGGCACGTCACACAAAATTTTAATGATGGTTATAGGATAAATGTGTCACAACACAATAGTCTGTATATTATATTCATAGGACAAATCTATCTGTAAATTTTTGTTTATAATAGTATTCAACTCTATATTTATTCAGTACATATCCATGTTCTGCACTTATGGAACCACTGTATATCCTGCACTTGCTGCTATTGCACTTCTGGTTAGACCTAAACTGCATTTTGTTGCCTTGTACCCGTACTCGTGTAATGACAATAAAGTTGAATCTAATCTAATCTAATCTAATCACACTCTGCTGCATATCAAAGTGCCTATTATGCCACCATCGAAAGCACCTACACTAGACATGCAGAACTGGACCTTGGAGCAGCGGAAGAGCGCCTGGTCCGATGAGTCCTGTTTTCTTTTACATCATGTGGATGGCCATGTACATGTGAACCCGTTTACCTGGGGAAGTGATGGCACCAGGATGCTCTGTGGGACTAGGACGGATGAGGGAGTGTCAATCTCTGGGCAATGTTCTGCTGGGAAACCCTGTGTCCGGTAAATTTGACACGTGCCACCTGCCTATACATTGTTGCAGAACAGGCACATCCCTTCATGACAATGGTGTTCCCTGGTGGAAGGGTCCTCTTTAAGCAGGATAATACACCCTGCCTATAACTGCATATATTGTTCAAGAATGGTCTACGGTACATGATGAAGAGGTCAAGGTGTTTCCCTGGCCTCCAAGCATCTGTGGGATGTGCTGGACCGACATGCTGCTAACATCTTGGTGCCAGATACCAAAGGACACCGTCATGGGACTTGTAGAGTCCATGCCTCATCGATGAGAGAACCAACTGCATATTATGCAGGTGGTCATAATGTTTTGGCTCATCAGTGGATGTTTCAGCATATCAGAATGATTATGTGACACTAAAGACTGGAGTAATGGCTGCTGGAAATTCAGCTTTGGCATCACAGGAGTAAATTACATTTTGAAATATACTGTAGTAGAAAACAGTTGTTTTAAGTCATCGTGCATGATATATGCACAAAAAAGCTTGTATGCATTGTTTTTCAGTTGGTGTACAGAATCAAATCTTATTGTGCATGCATTTTATAAAATAAGACTTGTATGCTATTTTTAAACACTATACATCTTGTATGCAGGTAGCTTGCTTTTCTCTGCATTGTTTTTCAAGGACTGATGTTTACTTTACAGCCTAGAGGCAGAAAGACTGCGGTCAGATAAAAATTACACAGTAATTAAACTCTCCTTTTTCAGCTCAACATGAAAGTAAACAGAGGGATAATTTCGGAAGCTTCTCTGTAAACTGGGAGCACCTGTGTGTTTTTACACACAGTATGCCAAAGAACAGTTAGTCTTACATTTTAACCTCTTCTCTCATAGACACATTCAGCTGCCATCAGGCTCCTTGAGGATCACAGAAACACGTGTGACTGACAGTGGCATGTACCGGTGTGTGGCTACAAACATAGCTGGAAACTTCACTCAGACAGTCAAACTCAGCGTTCTAGGTAAGAGAAACAGAACACATTTATTTACTTTGATGCTCTCACAATTCATGCTTGCAATTGAAATTTGTTTATCAAAGCAACAACAGTTTTATGTTATGCCATATAAGTTCTTATGAGCACACATCAGCCCGGAGGTGTTAAAAAGCAGGTCTCATCTGTTTAAATGAATCACTTTGCCACATTGGTCTTGCGGTGACATCAGGCTTCAATCAGTCGTATTTTAATATACATCATGAGTTGATATCAAGTGCTCTGTTCGTACCCACAACTATAAAATAAATTTTGACTGAAAACCCCATGTAAAACAATGCTGCACGAGCATCATTAAATGACGCAAACATTTTTGCGCATTTGATAGTCAATTACACATCACACACCACATTAATCTCGGTAAGTACTTCCATGTGACAACGTTTCACACATGTCAATGTGCATTTTCCCAGAAAAGCACATATCTGAGCACTTTCGTAATTAGTTTTCTGCTCAGTGTAGTCCATGCTAAGATAAGTACCATTTACTAAGTACCATTTTTATCATATAAGACACAAATTAGAGTTTAAACATACATTTTACATGTTTGAAATACGATTTTTGGATTTCAGGTACTAGCTTTTTTATATTTGGGACATGACGTGTTTTCTGTGCTTAAAAGTTAGCGGCCTCCTGTTAACCTAATTATTATCCATTCAGTTGTTTCAAGTGTTTGTACATTTGAATCGTATATTATAATATATATATACTGTACATTGTTGATATATTTTTCACATTCGTGAGATTTTCATTGGAATTGCCTGTCAGTTCTACCCGGAGGAATCGTATTATTATTTATTTTTCTTGCTTCTTTACCATCACAAAACCTTACGGTACTATCCGAAGGGTTGTTAATGAGTGACAGTGGCTCACAGCTTGATTGCCATTTTTTTCCCACTGACTTGTCAGCTGTGTCCTTTTAATCTTCTCCAGTACAATGGTCATGAGCCTGTCGTTTTTGGGCATTAAACATCTGAGAAAGGCTCTCACAGAGCTGTGTCTGCTCTGCAGTCTTTTGCCCATTTCAGATCGATGGCTCTGGCTTTGTGTGTGTCAACCTGAAAGATGCATACTTTCATTTCCCGATGATGTTTTTTTTTTGCTGTTCATCAGCATCAGATTTCATTAGAAAGTTACTACATTTCAGTTTCCTGAGTCAAACCTACCAGGTCAAGGTTCCACCTTTTGGGCTGTCCCTTGCTCCTCACGTTTTCACAAGATATGTGCACTCATCTCTCAACTTACAAGAACCTGACATGGTGTTAGCCACAACTCACTTCTCTGAGGGCGGCTCATATTTCAGGAGCATGCAACTAGACTACGGATGCTCTTTCCAGGGATCAACTACATCCAGGAGAACGGAGGCTTCATCTGGATGTAGTGCAGAAGATCTGGCTATGGTTTGGCAGAGCAGAGGTAGATCTTTTTGCTTCAGAGATGACCCCTCACTGTCGCTTATGGTCTGCAAGGACAGAAACATCCAGTCCCTTGGGGCAGGATGCACTGTCTCAAGACTTGCTGAGCTGAACTGCCTACTGAATACCACCTGTTCATCTGTTATGGGTCTCCCAGTGCAAGAGTTCTTTGTCTCTCGGAATTTGCGAGAAAGGTGTACCGAGGCAGAGTGTTGTGGCTTTTAAACTCCCCGAGGCTCAGCATACTGTATGTGGTATATTCTCTCGACCTATCTGGCTGGAGATCCGATTATCCACTGGTGTTTATACTGCCTCGGGCGGTCATCCAAAATTCACAGAACCACAGTTACATGCTTAACTAGAGTTTTGTTTCTCTTGTGCACACACACACACACACACACACACACACATACATACACACACACCATTGGTGACAAATGAGAAAACTTTATTTGTGTTGATTTTTTTCTGAAGATTTTTCTTGTTTATAGCACAAACCTATACAAAACTATATTTTGTTAAAACAAGCTTGCTTTAATCATTAAAAAAGAGAAACAACAATTACTGCCAATGGGGGTAATTATTTAAAAGACTTAAACGTTCATCTTTTTTAAGGTTTAAGGTATTTACATTCACAAAAGTAAAAAAGAAATCTGAAAGAAATTGCGATTAACCTACATTTTATTGTGATGCATATATAGATATAGTTGCTTATATTTATTACACTGCGCAGTGACTCATGTCACCAGAGGTATCACAAGAGGGGACTGTATCATTCCCACTCGAAAAAGTGCCTTTAGTCAGTCAGCGTTCTCTGTAACAGCAACTAAACAGTGGAATCTATTGCCAAGGATGATAAGAGAAACAGACACTTATCGTTCTTTTACTGGTCAGCTTAAGAACTGGCTAATTGATAATCAGATATTTGCACATTAGACTACTGACTGTCTACTGAGAATTGTTGCTTGTTAGCAGATTGTCTTGTGTCAGACTTTGAAATTTTAGCCTATATTGTGCGCTGACGTTGCTTGTTACTTATTGTGGTGTGCTGTATCTGTTTTTTTTATTATTACTTTTCTATGTTGTTATTACTTGTGGACTGTAAAAAGTCATTTTATGTTTTTTATTATGCTGATTTTAGGTTGCCTTTATAATAACTGGCCAGGGACAACAGATGCAAATTAGCCTGTTGAGCTAACTCTGGCTCATTTACAGTTATTTTACTGTTAATCAATGAGCACTGTCCCTGTAAAATAACAAATAAATGAAAAAAAATTAAAATGACTGTGGACATGAGAGTGTTTACATTGGTGTTAAGAGGCCAAGTGAGATTCATTGACCTCCTAACACCCACCTTTGAACTTCAGCAGGGCTGATGTGATGTATGAGAAAGCATGGAAGGAGAGATCAGCTGTGCCTCAGTCGCTCTAAGCAAAACCTGACAATAATAATTATAGAATCTTACAAACATAAGCCACTCTGAGCACACTCAGACACATCTGTAAGTGAAAATTTAATAGAGGTATCTATAATGACTACAATTAAAACTTTAGTCATTTTAATCTTGATTACAGTTTTCTGTAAAACTGTGAGCAAATACTTTAGCAAAACTGAGTCTGAGAAATGAAAGCTACAGCAGAGGAATGTGCTGTTTGATTTATCACAGCTACCAAATGTCTCATCAGGAAGATTAACACTCAAAAATGATGTGAGAAAATTATCAGTAACTTCAAATTACATGTTATGCAAGAGCATGTGTTTTCTACTTCTCTCTACTCTTAATACCACTTTCTCTCTTTTTACCCTCTCAGTTCCTCCCAGCATCCGTGCAGGTCCTCGAGCCATGAAAGTGCAGGTGGGACATGCAATAGACCTGCCCTGTGTCGCACAGGGAGTCCCAGAACCCTCTATGTCCTGGCTGAAGGATGGTGCTACTCTGTTGGACGGGTCTCATTACAGGATCTCAGATGGGGCTCTGACTCTGAACCAAGTGGGGCTAATTGATGAGGGCGTCTATACCTGTGTGGCTTCCAACATCGCCGGGCAAGATGAAGCCATCATTCAGCTCCATGTACAAGGTCAGAAAGATATTGGCAACTATTGTTGCGATTACCGTATTTTCCGGACTATAAGTCGCTCCGGAGTATAAGTCGCATCAGTCAAAAAATGCGTCATGAAGAGGAAAAAAACATATGTAAGTCGCACTGGACTATAAATCGAATTTATTTAGAAATTTATTTCACAAAATCCAAGACCAAGAACATTTAATCTGGAAAGGCAAGTTTATTCAACTACACAATAGCACACAGAACAACAGGCTGAATGGGTGTCCGGTATGTTAATGTAACACATTAACTAGGGCTGTAACGATATGAAACCGAAATCGCAACACACAGCTCCACGAACCTGTGTCACAATGTGAGAAGGCAGAATCGCGACACACCCCTTCCAACTCCCAGAGTTATCCTTCCCGTCCAGATCCAATGCTACCACATCTTTAAATTACTATTAGTATTATTTGAAGTTAACATTATAAAACACGTAGACCTACCCCCCAAAACTAGCTGAGGATAAATTCTTTAAAATTGGGCAATTCCAGCTTTATGGACATGACATTTGCAGTAAAAACTTGAAATATAAATTCTCAGAAAATGCATTTAATACCAATATATTGAAACGTCTCTTTATATATCCATACTCCCTTAATAAAGGAGTCCAGACATTAGAAAAATATCATTCTACATGGTTTTATATTTAATATGAGGGAAATACACATGCGTTACGGACGTGACACAAAAAAATCTTTAACTTTTAGGCGGCAAAATATATTTTAGTAATTCTGTGAATTACACTGCGCAAACCAAAAGTAATACTACCCACTGGATGAAGAAGGGTTGGCTCTCCACAGAGCATAAAATATATATTTTTTTTTTTTCGTGTTCGCATTGAGGAAAAAACAATGTTACAGACGTGATAGTTCTCTATTACGGACGTGTGTGCTCTGAAAGCGGCATTAAAGGACTGCTTTAAAACTTTCACAGAAACCTCAAACAGAAAGCACAAATCCTGTCTTTTTTATTAATTGTATCTTAATTTTAATCAATGTTTCATCAACCAATTGCCTGGATTTAATAAATAAGAAGTATAGTAGTATAGTAAATATAGTAGAAAATAGATAATCACGACACGAAGGCGCCGGCACGTAAACTGGAGCTCGTCTCATAAATTAACCGAAACTCAGCGTATAAGGTAGCCTTCTTGCCTCACAGACCTGAGACATATATAGAAAGCTTGAAATGTGTACTTTTAAACAGAACAATTCAAAACGAAAGAAAACAGACTGTTCTGTGCTTATGTAATCCGTTTGAAATGCGCATTTCTCTCTGGTGCGTTCACTACTGCGAAGATCGCGAGTCAGCATCGTCAACTTAATCTTTGCAGCCGACGCTGACACAGAAAACACTTGTTTATTAGTAAACAACTAAAATGTCTCCTTGCTATATTTGACATATTCATAATCATCACTTTTGCCGGTTCTTTGTGACAGCTTTTAGGTGCTTTATTGGCAGCGCCACCCTTACATGTTACACCACCGCATCAGCACTGAAAACATGGAGATTTTTTTCTTTTTGGGAGCATTTTGTTTGTGTTCAGGCTTTCTCAGTTGTCTTTAGGTTAATGTTTCAGTTAACAGTTTTTCAGTTGTTTTCCGTTAATGTTTTCACGGGTAGGCTACAGGAGCAGCATCTGGACTCTCGCGGCTGTAGACGGTAATGTTTTCTCTTGGTTCATGTCAGTCAGTATGAATTAATTTTTATATATAAGTCACACCTGACTATAAATCGCAGGACCAGCCAAACTATGAAAAAAAGTGTGACTTATAATCTGGAAAATACGGTACAGCTATTTGGCTTTAAGTGAACTATAAATCTCATGTATTGCCTCCTTCCCTCCACAGTCCCTCCTGTGGTGGAGGTTTCTGAGCCCCCTTTCAACAGCCCTTTACAGGAGAGAGTCGCTAACCAGCAGATTGCCTTCCCCTGTCCTGCCAAAGGTGAACATGCACCTGAATCATCAGAAATCACTATCCATACACTAAGATCACTAGATGCTGATATGTCACTGTAACTGGGCGATGTAACTAACATTACAATATTTAATATACTGATATGTGTATATCTGGTCTGAAATGGCATAAAAGTGTTTTTGATATAAAAATGTTTAATACAAAACTAAAACTCTAGTTAAAAATAATCTAGATATTTAAAAAAAATCAGTGCATGTTTTTCACTAAATCAAGAATCCTATTTAATCATTTTCATTTATTGGCCAATGCAGTATAAGGTAATAAATTAGTGTATTTACTTATGTACAATACTGTTCAAAAGTTTGGGGTCGGTAAGGGTCTGTAAGTACTGTACGTAGGGTCAGATTTTAAATTATTTTGAAAAGTCTCTTATGGTCACCAAGGTTCAAAAAGATAACATTTATGTCATACAGAAATCTTTTTGTAACATTATAAATGTCTTTTGATCATTGTAATGTGTCCTTGCTAAATAAAAATATATACATTTCTTTAAAAAAAATCTTACTAGCCCCAAACTTTTGAACGGTTGTGTATATTTTTTACTAAAACATTTTAACAAATAAAAAACGCTATGCAGAGACTGTTATTTAGTGATGACACAATTAAATAGTTCAATCAGAGTTTTGAATCAGTTCATTGACAGTTCCTTAACAGCTTGATGTGGTTCATGGAAATGAATCAAAGAAAAATGAAACATTCCAGTCTTAACATACTCATGAGTTGCAGGACAAGGAAGGATTGCAAATCTAGTCTAATGTTGCCTTCTGTAGGAAACATAATGGTTAAAAATGTCATTAAAATCACTGCGATATTCACAATATTGTTTAATTTAATATGTATTTATTAGTTGTTACTCAACTCCCTTTGTTCTGTCTGTTGCAGGCACTCCTGAGCCAGTAATAAAATGGTCTAGGAATGGTCAGGAGTTGACAGGGAATGAGCCAGGTGTATCTATTTTAGAGGATGGCACACTTCTTATCCTGGCCTCAGTGTCCCCTCTGGATAATGGGGAGTACACTTGCATGGCTGTCAATGATGCTGGTACAACAGAGAAAAAATACCAGCTTAAGGTCAATGGTTAGTGTAACAGTTTGAAACATTTCTTAAGCTTGTTTTGCTTTCAGCAAATTTCACAATCTTTCTCTTCTCTTTTCTCCTCTTTCCCCTTAATCCAGTCCCACCTGATATTCGAGACAATGGCTTGCTGTCCAATGTCTCTGTTGTGATGAATCAACCGACCAACCTAGTGTGTGATGTCACAGGCACACCTGTACCTGTCATCACCTGGTACAAAGATGGAGTCGTGGTTAGTGCTGCTGTTTATTAATTCACACCTTGACACGGGATCTGACATTAACAATAACATGTGATGAAAACCCCATTTACATTCTTTATAAATGTTTATTGTCTTGTGGTGCATAATCCATGCACTTGATTGTTAAAAAAAACTTTGCTTCTGAGGCAACCTTTTTGCTGACCTAACCAAGAACTGTAGTCCTTATTATAGACCTAACCAAGACTATGATTAAATAATAATAATAATAATAATGATTTAATACAAAAATATATTGTAGCCTAAGACGTTCCAATCCAGTCACTTCCTGGTTAATAAAATCAAGTCCAGCCATACATTATTTCCCGCTGAATATTCTGTTTGGAATTACATCACATTTATGGAAGTGAAGTGTATTGCAAATGCCATTTCACATTGTTAAATGTGCATAAAGTTAAACCAGTTAAACCGAAGTCTAATGAGATATAAAAGTGGTATTTCCTTCAATGAGGCCAATCACAAATGAGTTCCCTCTGATCACTGGGTTTGAGCTCCAAGAACAGTCATAAAAACACCAGAGCTTCTCATAAATGTGCTTTTACCAGAATCAATTTCAGAATGAAGTCAACAATTAGGAAATTTCTAATCACACTCCAGGGATAGCCGTCTCAAGGCTGCTGATTCAGATTCATCTTAGAATAGCAGATATTTCTAGGATTTTTTTTGTCACAAAAGATAATCATTATTAATGCCTTTTATTAATATTGGATGTTTTTAAGTTATTTATTCTAATCAATATTTTTTAAATAGGTCAATAAGTAGAGTTAAAATTCACTTGCACTGTTTAAGGAATTCTGTTAATATTTGTTGATTTTGTTATTTATAATTTCTCAATAGCTTGTATCATTTAACCAGGTGGTTTCTAGCAGTGATGTACAGATTCTGCAGAAGGGCAAAACTCTTAAGCTTTTGAAAGCGGCTGTTGCAGATGCCGGACGCTACACCTGCAAGGCCATCAACATCGCTGGAAGCACAGAGAGAGACTTTTACTTAGATGTGTTGGGTAAAATATTCTGCAATAACATCCACTTACTATGATGTATGACATTAACAGTGTTGTCATTTTACAAGCTGGTATTATGTCTTATTAAGCTGGTCTTTTCTCTGTTTAGTTCCTCCTACAATCATTGGGACAGTTGGGTCACGTGACCTCTCTGCCGTGCTTAATCAAGAGATCATTCTGGAATGTAGGGTCAAAGGCGATCCCTTTCCCACAATTCAGTGGTACAAAGACAGGAAGTAAGTTACTCCAGAAAGCTTAAAGAAAACTTAATTCTTCTCCTCTAAAAAAAAGAGGGGTGAATTCACTAAAAAGTCGTACCACTTTTGCGCTTATTCGCTAACCACCTGAAACCCAGTTAAACCAGGTACTAAATGCATGAGTATTTAAATTTGTTGTCAATGTTTCAAGCATAAACATCTTTAGTCATCAAATTATCCTTATCATAGATTTACAAAACTCCTGCCTGGCACATTTAATGTTGTGCTTTTACCAAATTAATTTTGGCATCCTCCATAACCCAGCACAGACTTTTGGGAATTGTGTCTTGCAAATTGCATTCTCCAATAGATGTTAGGAATGTTTGTATCCTTACTTGATTTGCTTAATTCCTTTTGCTAATAAGGCGCTAAATCAACACTGTGCTTGCAAATAAACACTATCGGGTGCGCAATTCATTTTCAGTGAATTCCCCCCTGATTTTTACATTTTGAAACAATACTAGGGGAATTAGCGTTATCTGTCCTTTTCACTCTGTGTTTTAGGCCAGTGTTTTTGGGTGACAACAATATTGAAGTTTCAAACAGAGGACAGCAGTTGAAGATAAAGAGTGCTCGCTTAGGTGACCAGGCACGATACCAGTGTAGCGCCACCAACGCTGCAGGAAAGCAGTCCAAAGATTTTAACCTCAGTATCTTTGGTAATTTGACTCATAATGTCTTGGGTTTCAAATATGGGTTTCACATCGACAGAATGCTAAATTTGCTGCCCTTTCTGTCTGTCCTTCCATTCTACCAACTCAGTGCCACCCAGCATTAAGGGAGGAAACACGTCTTCTGAAGTGACAGTTCTGCTGGGTAATGTGGTGACTCTGGAGTGTGAGGTACGGGGTGTGCCACTCCCTGCCATCACATGGTACAAGAACAGAGAGGTCATTCTGTCCAGCAGACAGACCCAGTATGTGGACCGAGGGCAGTTCCTTAAAATCTCAAGAGCTCAAATGTCAGATGCTGGACAGTACACCTGTAAAGTCACCAGTGTGGCCGGCACCACTGAGAAAATGTATGAGCTTGATGTCTATGGTAAGGGCTTGCTAAAGAGTTCTTTAGTGTTTAGTTTTTTTAATTGTTATTAAGGTATGTTTGTTGGTTGGTTGGTTTTTTAGACTCAAAGTAATTTTACAAGAAAGGAATAAACAGTAAATAAAAACAAAGTAACATAGAAACTTATACCATTCGGGGGAAAAAAATAAGTAATTCATATTTTTACATTTGAATTGTAGTGTGTGTTTGTAAATAGGTAACACATACAGTACAAAGCAATAGAAAAAACTATGTATTTTTCATTGGTCAGAAAGTTGTTGTTTTTTTGTACAGTAGAAAAGTGTGGTAATGGTGCAAAAAATTACATGCAAATACTTTAATACTTTATTGCCATTTAGTTTTAGCTTTTGGTAACACTTTTTCATGTGCACTCCTCCTTTTTTGTCATCATTCAGTTCCCCCCTCCATCACTGCCGGTTCTGATGGTCCCACAGACATGAAGGTCGTGCTCAGTAAATCTCTGATTTTGAAATGTGAAGCTGAAGGTCACCCTCCTCCCTCACTGACCTGGCTAAAGGATGGTTCACCGGTGGCTGCTAGAGAGAACCTGCGTGTTCTAGAGCAGGGTCGCAAAATCGAAATCGTCAGTGCACTTCCATCTGATGCTGGTCGATATGTTTGTGTTGCTACCAGTGTTGCTGGAGCGAGGGAGATCAAATATGACGTCAGTGTCTTAGGTATAATGACACACATTGACATTTTTTTTGTGATCTGTTAAAATTCAAGAAAAAGTCACCTAAACAGGGAGATAAAAAACACAAAGTACTTCTAAATCTCTTCACTATCCACAGGAATCAGGAACTTAGGTGTCATGTGTTTTTGTGTTCATGAGCAAGACAGATCATGTCTCGATCTGCACATTGATCTTCTAAACATCTGTACACCATTATGGTCCTAATACATGCATCCAACAGACTGCCATAATCAGTCAGTCCGCATTTGTGTTGCATCATTGGAATGAAATTGCAGGAAATCAACAGCATAGTGTTTTATGAGCCAGTAAACTGGTTAACAACAAATGAAGGAAATGTATAAAAGATTCAGCAAGATTAAAGGGCAATGGTAGAGTCAGTGTCCATGTTACCCAAGCATGTGGCATTTATTAACTCTCTATGTGTTTTCATTATGTGAGTTTTTTCATGCATTATTTCAAAGACACGTTTAGTTTACAATTCCGGAGATGCTGTAGTGTTTGACTATAATTTTTGTGTGTGTGTATTTAGTTCCTCCTGTTGTTGATGGGGCAAGCGACACCACAGATGCCACGGTCATCCTCAACAATATCCTAGAGCTGGACTGCGACGCTACAGGCACACCTACTCCAACTATTACGTGAGGACTTCAGTACATCCACACATGACATAATCATACTGTTTATGCAGACCTGAAATGTCGCTCATTTGCATCTGTCTATCTCTGAAGGTGGCTGAAGGATGGCGTACCGGTGAGGCAGGGTGAAGGGGTGCGGATAACATCAAACGGCCGTCGATTGGTCATCTCGCGCGCTCAGGTGTCTGATACAGCACTTTTTCACTGTGTAGCGACCAACGAGGCTGGAGAACAAGAGAGAGAGTTTAAAGTGTCTGTACATGGTAATGATCATTATAGATTTTTATTTAACATCTGTCAATTCTTGCTAATATTTTTATTTGATGTTTACCTTAACTGCTCACAAGAGAGGAAGGCCTAAGGTGACTTTTCAGGTTTCTCTAAGTAAAGTAAAAGTTATAAAAAAGTTAATGTTAACTTTAAGTTAAAGTTAAAAGTTAACACTGCAAAATACATGTTTGGTAAAATGTCATTGTTTTATTTCTTTACTATTTGTCTGTCAGTCTCCCCAGCTATTCGTTCTACTGGTCCAGCTGAAAGGTCAGTGGTCCTCCACACATCAATCAGCCTTCAGTGTGTGGTCAGTGGAATTCCACCTCCCAGCATTACATGGCTCAAAGACGGCCGCCCTGTGGACACGACACAAGAATTTCTGAAGGTCAGACTTTAAAGCATGACAGAAGCCTTTTAAAGTAAATCAAGTGTTTGAGTAGGTTTACATAACCACATGTACTATCTCCTTTCTCATTATTTTTCCATCTGGCATTTAGCTGGAATCCGCAGGCAGGGTATTGCACATAAAGAAGGCCAGGCTGGAGGATGCTGGGAAATATACGTGTGTGGCAACTAATGCGGCAGGCGAGGCACAACAGCACATTCGCCTCAGTGTGCATGGTAGGAAATACTTATAAAAACAGCCAGCACAGGCATATTAACTGTGATTTTCCGAAACACTGTCAAAATCAAAAGAAAAAATTAAGAAATTATATTTTGCATAATGCCTATTTGTAGAACCATTCAACATCTCATCTAAACCTCTAAAAACATCTCATTATAATGAATAAAAAAAATATATACTGTATATTGATTGACTGATTGATTGAAATTCGCCTAAATACCCTAACGTGCATCATGGTAAATAAGTTTATGCATGTGTTTTATAGAACCTCCCAGCATCCAGTATGCTGGAGAGACACTCAATGAAACCATCCTTGCTGGCTTCCAAATTCAGCTGAAGTGTAAGGCAACAGGAAGTCCTTTACCAGGTGAGTCATACTTCATTTCCCGTTTTTTTGGGGCAATATTACATTTGAACTGGCTAGTAATAGTTTACAAAAGTACAGGTGGTGTAGTTTATACAAATGTTTTCCCTCATGCCTTTTCTGCTGCAGCTGTGACGTGGTATAAAGACAGTCGTCCATTGACAAACGCTGCAGGTGTTAACATTCTTAGTAGAGGTCAGGTGCTGGAAATTGACCGGGCGCAGGTGTCAGATGCTGGACTCTACAAATGTGTGGCCATCAATGTGGCCGGCAGCACTGAGCTCACATACAGTCTGCAGGTGTATGGTGAGTATGAAACAATCTTTCAGTCAAAAGTTTGACTGTTTCCTGACATATTTCTTGGTTTTGATCATCTAATGTTCACTGTCTATTTCCATTAGTTCCCCCCTCTATTTCTAGCAAAGGAGGAATGATAACAGTGGTGGTGAATGAGCCAGTCAGGTTAGAGTGTGAAGCCTCAGGAGTTCCCATGCCCAGCCTCACCTGGCTTAAAGAAGGCAGACCTGTCTCCAGCTTCTCAGATGGCATCCAGGTCTGTGCGTGTAGGAGTTTGGATGCTGTCATGCGTACTTGTACATATTGGTTTGCAGTCAACTCTACTTAAAGGTTAAGAATATGTTATATCAGTTTTCAATTTCCTCCTTTACTAGGTATTGTCAGGTGGCAGGGTGTTGTCATTCGTTAGTGCGCAGGTCAGTGACACAGGTCATTACACCTGTGTGGCTGTGAATGCAGGTGGAGAACAGCACAGAGAATATGACCTACGTGTGTACGGTGAGCTCAGAAAACACTCTTACTCTAATCCTGATCATTTGTGTATTTCAGGGTAACTCAGTTGTTGATACAAAGTAATTTTCTATGTGTTTACACTACTGTTCAAAAGTCAGTATGTTTTTTAGTTTTTTTTTAAGATAACACTTTTATTCACCAAGGCTGAATTTATCTGTGTGTCTCTGTCCCTCAGTGCCGCCCAACATCATGGGTGAGGAGGTAAACAAAACTGTTCTAATGGGTCAGTCAGTGCAGTTGCATTGTCAGAGCGATGCCATCCCTCCACCTGCATTGAGCTGGCGGAAAGACGGCCGTCCGCTATATAGAAAACCAGGACTAAGTCTGTCAGAGGACAGCAGCTTTCTGAAGGTACAGTACATTCATCAGCCTGTAAGCTGTTTTGACTTGGGCCAGAAAGCAACAACCTAGCAATCACCCAGATAACACTAGCAGGTCCCTAGCAACACCTTAGCAACCACCCAGCATACCATAGGAACCATATAACTACACCCTGGAAATTACAACACCCTAGCATCATGAAGCAAGTGAAGTCCATTTTGGATTGCTGTTCTTTTAATTTAAAAGGCATTAGATGGTATTAATTTGATAATTATTTTGTATTTGCAGATTACCAGTGCTCAGGTCCAGGACACAGGCAGGTACACATGTGAGGCAATCAATGTGGCAGGAAAAACGGAGAAGCACTATAACCTGAACGTGTGGGGTGAGTGCTTAAAATATAATATAAACTGAACTTGAGTCAAATTATAATGTATAATATAATCGTTTCTCTTTCTATTATTTGTTTTTCCCCAGTTCCTCCCAGTATCCGTGGATCTGATGAGGTGTCTTCTCTGACTGTGATTGAGGGGAGCCTCATGACACTTGTTTGTGAGTCCAGTGGGATCCCTCCTCCCCGTCTAACCTGGAAGAAAAACGGTGAGGCTCATCATGACTGTTTTCATCATCACCATCCTCCTACAGATTATAAAACTCCTCATCACTATCCTCATCACATTTATTGTCATTTTCAACCTCATACTCTCATAATTAGTCACATTTCAACAAACCTTACTCTAAGTTTGTGTATTATTTTGTGTCTCTTAGGCTCAGAGCTAAAGGGAGATTCACGTGTGCGTGTTCTTTCTGGTGGGCGGCAGCTGCAGATTTCCAGTGCTGAGAAGGCAGACGCTTTCTCTTACACCTGTCTGGCCACCAGTGCAGCTGGCAGTGCAATGAAAGAGTACAATCTGCAAGTCTACGGTACTGCATCTTATCTCACATTACAGGCACTATCGGTCAATCTTGGACTAGGTAATAAATCAGTATCGATATTTATTGGAAAAATAAATCCACAATATCATATTCAATATCATATTGTGTATATTCTGCATGTTTCTATATGAATGAACGAAAGACACACTGAGACTCAGAGGTCATAAAAACAAGATATTTTAAAATGTATAGACCTTATGCGCCAGAGAAACAAGGGCGCAGCCATCTTTAGAATATTGTCTTTGAACTTCCGTTTATGCGGTCGCTCTGTATATTTCTATGGCATTGCTGTCCAAGAGTAATTCGCTTTTGAAGTGGATTTACTTAATGTAAAGTTAATTAAAGTTATCATGAGGATTGTAATGTTTAAAGCAGATGTCTTAACAAATGTCAGTAGACCGGGAAGATTTTAAAACGAGCCGTTCATTCATAAATACGCAAGATCGCTGTGAAAATACAGACCGGAAGACAAAAGACAACGAGCGCAGCGCTGAAAAGGGGCGGGGCTAATAAGGTCTATACAGTAAACTTATTTTAATAAAAAATGCAATGTTTTGTTCTAAATTGCTATATTTACATTAAAAAAAAATTAACTGAAGTTTTTTATACTTCCATTTTTGGGTTAGGGTTAACTACTATTTTTGATAATAAATTAGTATTAAATAATTAAACTAAGAATACAGAAAAACGTCTCAGGTTACCAATGTAACCATTGTCGCTGCGTCGAATGAAGATACTATGGGGGAACGCCTCTGTGTAACTGTCGTCCAAAGCATGTGTGCAATTAGTCCAATCCTGAGGTGTGATGGCGAACCACAGAAACTATAAAGGGAATTGGTTCAAAGGGAGCCAGGGACAACTCTTCCAGAACCACGACTGGGACTCTCACATGAGCTGGGACCCTCACATGAGCCACAGGCCTCATCCTCAAAGCACCAAGCAGGAAACGAACAACCAAGTGGTGTCTCCCCAGAAGATCCATCGTTTAACGGTGTGTGGAAGGCCTCCATGTAGACCTTAAGCCTGGAGGGGGAAAGACCAGCAGAAAAACAGTCCTGAAGGAACTCCAGCACTGAAGCCACTGGGCAGTGAACTGTGTCCAACTGTCATTCTCTGCACCAATTAAGTGAAAACTCTCCACTTCAAGGCATATAGTTTCCCTTATGGAGGGAGCTGTAGAGTTTAAGATGGTCTCTACAACCTTGGTTGAGAGAGCAGCATTTATGAACTGTTCCCCCTCAGGGGCCAGACTCACAGTTTTCATAACTCTGGCAGAGGGTGGAATATTATCCCCTGGCCTGCAATAGAAATCCGTCCTGGTGGAAATCTCCCATGGGGGCCGTCGAGGAGGACTATAAGGTTCGAGAACCATACTCGGGCCAGCCAAAACGGGGCTATCAAGAGAAAACTGACCCCTTCCCGGCACACTCTATCTAGAACTCCCGGGAGCAGAGCGATCAGGGAGATGCATACAGACACAGCCTCGGCCACGTCTGCACCATAGCGTCCCGCCCCAGCGATTTATGTATGAGACCAACAACATATTGTCTGTTCGAACTAGAACATGATGGCCTCTTAGATACGGGAGGAAGTACCTCTGAGCTAGAAGTACAGCCAAAATCTCCAGGCATTTTTATGTGCCAAGAGAGATGATGTTCTCTCCACAGACCCCATGATGAGCCGTCTTCTATGACCGCTCCCCTGCCCGTGAGGGACACACCTGTTGTTACTGTTTTCCAATGACAAGATGTTTTTAACACCGTGCCCTGGGACAGGAACCAAGGTTTCCAAAATGGATTCTGTACCCCTTTTTCTATTGTACACAGGACCCACTGAGACACATTTGGAAGGAGACTCCAAGCCTCCATGTAGTGTCCGAGGGGGACCAGCCTCTTGAGGCTGACCTCGGGAATACTCTGAATACTGTGCTCGGGTGCCCTGAAGCGGCTGGCAGGCAGGGAACAAACAGACTGATTTTTCTACAAGCCTCCTTGGATGGAACGAACTCTGCAGGGCCGCAACAAACTTGGGTGAACACTGAGATGTGTGTTCGTTTGGAAACCAATGCACCCTGAAGCGCCAAAGGCGGCAGGGTTAACAATTCGATTTTCTGAGGGCTCCTTGCAGGAGCGAATTCTCGTTGCTCCCCCTGGGGGGGACCGCCTACGTTTGACATCAGGACCTCTCTCCCAAAGCTTTCTTTGCGAGAATAACATTTCTCAGATCTGTTTTCTCTTTAGGAGGCTTTGGGCAAGGGTGCTGTTTTGACCCCCCAGGCTCTTTGAGGGGGGGCTCGAGCAGCAAGGCTTCTGCTGCTGTCTGTGGAAGGAGCTCAATGTTGATGGCTGGGGCTGCCCCCTGATAGCAGTGAGGGTTGAACCTCTGGAATGCGGCTGATTGTTGCTTAGCCTCCTGGAACCTCTCGACATCCGAATTGACCGAGCCACGGAAGAGGCCGGAAGGTGACAGCAGGGCATCAAGGAGTAAGCTCTTATCCTTCTCCTTGATGCCAGAGAGGTTTAGCCAGAGTTGCCTCTTCGTAGCTACTAATGCTGCCATGGAGCGGCGATGGCACGAGCCGTCTCCTTGGTAGTCCGGAGAGACAGGTCTGTGACCCCCTATACTTCAGACGACAGTAGTGTTATCATTTGACGCAGCGCGAGTTCCCTCGAAAGGGAACAGAAAACACAGGATTTGTGGATTTTTTTTTAATAATTTTTATTATTGAGGTCTATCAAACATGTGTAATGCATTTCCTTCCCCAACAGGGGTATGAAATTAATACCCTGATAAATATGGATATCGAATGATATAAAAAAAAATTGCAATATTTAATTATTTTTGCCATATCACCCAGACTTAACTCAAATGCACCCCACAAAGATACAGTAATCCTCTTTATTCCACCATGTTTCTTCCTTCCTTCACTCCAAACAGTTCGTCCCTCCATCAGCTCCTCAAATCAGGATGAGGAGACAGTGACGCGAGGTGGAGATATCACTCTGAAGTGTGAAGCAGATGGGGTGCCCAGACCTGCCATATCATGGATGAAAGACGGTAGACCCCTGAGCACCGGCAGCAGGTTTCAAATACTTAATGAGGCCCAACTTTTACGCATCCAGGATGCTCAAGTGGCTGACACCGGACGATACACCTGTATCGCTGTCAATCTGGCAGGACAGGCTGACAGGAAATATGACGTCAATATTCATGGTAAGAAAAAAGTCAAAGTTTTCTTTATGTGTAGTTTCTGAGCCACTAGCATCACCAAATAGATTATCCTGAAAACTTTTCTCAATTTCCACTGGTCTTCCAAATGTTTTGGTGATGTTATTATTTGATAATTTTAACTATTTAAAAATACTTTATAATATGATCTTTTTATCCTTTTATTATTTTATTATTTTAGTGTATCATTTTATTCTATTATTTATTACTATTTTAAGAGTTAAATCAATTCAGCTGTAACTGTTGTTCATAATACTAACAAAATTCAAACTAACTTTTCATATCTCTAGTAAAGTAATGTTACTTATTCCATATTTTTAGTTTTTTGTTGCTGTTGTTCATATATACTGACATTTTATGTGCATTATCTATTCAGTTCCTCCCACCATCATCGGTCAGACACAGATGCCTGAGAATGTGAGTGTTGTTGTGAAGAACCCGGTTGTTCTCACCTGTGAAGCTTCTGGAATGCCACCACCAGCCATCACGTGGATTAAAGACGGCCAACTGATCAGCATGTCTAGCTCTGTTCGGGTTATCGCAGGTACCAACTCCTTTAATGAAGGCATTTGTCTTGCTCCAAAATGTCTACACCACTGAGTCTAGGTAAGGAGCTAGGACAGTTAACAGACTTGGTTAACCAGGTGTAATAACTCAAGTAACAAGATAGCTTCAGTAAGCAGCCAAACACCACAGATCAGTGGGTAACTGAAAAGAAAAATAGCTAGACAGATGTTCTCATAAACTCTCCATTTTCGGCTTCCAGTGTAAACAGAGACTGATCCTCTGCTAGCAGCAAGTATGAGGTACATCCATCACTGTAACCTTAGACATCATAAACTTCCCGGAGGTCACCTGCATAAATGAACCACATTGTAAGTGAGTCTGTGCTGAGCTATTCTCAGACTGTTCGCCAGTATGCCACAAAGACATGGAGCTGGACAGAAAACAGGACCACAATATGTAAGATAGACACATTATTGATCACATATTCAGTCGGTAATATTGCCACTCCATAAATGATTAGAAGTGTTGCTAGCCTTATTGCCTGTATTGCAAAGTAGGGGTGGGACAAAATATCGATAGGGAAATATACCGTTGCCCTTCTCCGTGCAATTCCAGAATCAATACGCTGGCGCCAAATATCGATATTTTAATAAATAAAATAAGGCGCTCTAAATAGATTTCCCTGCTCCCAGCATCGCTACTTCATGGCTCCTCGAGGTGGCGCTCAACACATGAATGAGGGAAACGTGAACATAAGTTAACTAGCCTAAGAAAAAGAGGTTTTTAACGGGACGGCGGACAGCATTGTGAGTAAAATCATTGATGCCCCAGCCACGTTTAAGTCCAAAGTCTGGACACACTTCGGTTTTTATACCATAGATGGGATAAACAAAATCAACAAAGAGTACGCAATATACAAGAACTGCCTGGTAAAAGTAAAGTGCACGGGTAATACCACAAACATGCAAAGCCACTTGCAACGCCATCAGCCTGATCTCCTTGAAAATGTTTAATTGACTTAAAACGTTCAATTTAATTTACAGACTGAAAAACTTTTTGTGCTGTTTTCTAACAGTTTGGACTTGAATAAAGAGAGAAAACCTGCACTTAACCTTTTCACTGGCATTTTGTTTACACAGTTAGACATATCATGATGTATCAATTAAGGATTGTCTAGAAATATATTGATTATCGCAGAATTGCTGTATCGTGATATTATTGGTATCGTGAGCCATGTATCATGTATCGTATCATTTCGTGAGTACGCTGTGATTCCCACCCCTATTGCAAAGCTCATCCAAAGATTTACTGTATATCATTCCTGGCTGACCACAAACTTCTTTCCTCATTGTAAGAGAAAGGGACACCAGGGAAGGAAAGAGAATGACGTATTTGTTCAGGTGATCAGCTTAGCGCTCTCCTGGGGAGTGATAATTATTCGTTTAAAGAGTGAAAATGGGACGTTTGACTTGTGTTGATGGGTTAAGCTCTGTTTGAACAGCTGTTAACTTGAAGGTCTCCTGTTTCTTACCAAAACAATAGGGACATTTATGAAGCCTGTTTTTTCAAATACAAAGTGAAACTCGAAATTCGTTCTGCAGATGCATTTCTCCTCTGAGTAAATCTCAGGCTCTTGATTTATAGCTGATTAAGTAATTCCCTAAGAGAAGTACAAACGGCCTATCCTTTTAATTCAATGTGCAGAAATGTGCAATTCATTCCATCATTCAGTCACCTGTGCTGTTACCAGTTAGCATGGCAACAGATGAGTCTCATATATGTCTATAATAATCTCAGGAGGACGAGGCCTGCGTTTGATGCATGCTGCAAGTGAGGATGCTGGGAGATACACCTGCATCGTGTCCAACTCTGCTGGAGAGGAGCGGAAGAACTTCGACTTAAATGTCCTGGGTAACACAGCACTGTACATGAGTTTGGGGTGTTTTTCATTATTCCAATAGAGTACTAAGAGAATGACATATTTTTGTAGGCCGACCCAGAAGTTGGCATTACCCTGGTTCCCTTGAAAAAAGCCAATAGAATTTTACCATTGGGATTTGGATTATTGTAGAAAATAAGCTCTCTGACCAACACAAGTTTATGATACTTTCATGTTTTGTTCATTAAGATATTAACAAATGAACACAGCACTTTTTAGCAACTGGCTTTTTCAAGACACGTAAAAACGTAATGGATTTTATGTCATTAAATAAAACATGAAAAGCTTGACTCAACAGTTTGTCTCTAAATTTTGTGTCAAGTTTGTGACTAAAATTTACAACAAATGAGCGTTCGACTCAAAGCTTGCTACCCTAACAACTCAATATATGGAGCAATTTTTTATTTTTGTTTAGAATACAGCTATATTTAAACCATTTTCCTTGACTATGTCTACAGTCTTGGATGGAAATTTTCACTGGTTTCATTCTGGGATTGGCTTTTTATCCATGAATCCAAGCAAAAACAAAACAAGGAGAATAGTTTAGAGGTTAGCATAGTTTTGTTACTTACCAAGCAAGCTTTCAGTCAGGAGCGCACATGTGACACTTAACATGTTGTTTATGAATATCACTAGACTTTGAAATGTTTATTTTCATCTTTATTCTGTCAACTTCAGTGCCGCCCAGCATTGTGAACGAGGGCACAGTGGAGGATTTGAAAGTGAAGGAAAAACAGAACATCATTTTGACCTGTGAAGTCACCGGTAAGTGACACAAATGACAAGATTGGCTTCTGTCCTGATCTCTTACCTCTGATTAACCAATTGTTTGGGTTGTCTAGGTAATCCAGTTCCAGAGATCACGTGGCTGAAGGATGGGCAACCATTGACTAGTGACGCAAGGCTGCAGGTGATGTCAAATGGGCGTTTCCTGCAGATCAGTGGATCGCAAGTGCCCGACACAGGCAGGTATAGCTGTCTGGCCTCTAACAGCGCTGGAGACAGGAGCAGACACTTCAACCTCAATGTGTTAGGTATGTTTGGATGGGGGGAATTAAAATGTCTCTTTGTAGTCTTGTGTGTGTACTTATTTATGTTTCCGCTCCCAGTTTCTCCCACCATCGCTGGTTCTGGTCCAGAAGGTTCAGCTGAAGACGTTACTGTGACACTGAATAGTCCTACATCTCTTGTTTGCGAAGCCCAGTCATACCCCCCTGCCATCATCACCTGGCTCAAAGATGGCACACCCTTTGAATCCAGCCGCAACGTCAGGGTACTTCCAGGTCAGATATCTTTATGGATCTGTGGCATAAAATAATTCAGATGTTCATATCCAACATTTGTTATGTGACCAGCTCTCTTACTACTGTATCTTGTGACAGGTGGTCGCACTTTACAGATCTTGAATGCTAAAGAAGAGGATGCTGGGAGATATACATGTGTGGCGACTAACGAGGCTGGAGAGACACTGAAGAACTATGAGGTGAAAGTTTTCGGTGCGTGTGAGAAATGAGCTACATCGCCACCTTTTGGTGTAGAGGAATATTACACTCTTTGTGTGTCAGTTATCTGTACCTATTTATATATGTTCCTTTCTTGCAGTCCCTCCAGTTATCAATAAAAATGACATCCCAGGAGAGAGTCTGGCCCCTAAAGAGGTGAAAATTAAAGTTAACAACACCCTTACACTGGAGTGTGAAGCTCAGGCTATCCCAACACCTACGCTAGTGTGGTACAAGGATGGCCAGGTGAGAAATACATAGATACAGTATATGACAAAACTATGCAGTTTTTCACTCCTATGAGAATTTATTTGGAGTTCTGAGTTTTCACTCCATTGTGTTTCTCTCTCTGCAGATCCTAAAAGCAGATAGTCACCTCAGTATCACAGCAAACGGTCGTATTGTTCAGATTAAACACACTCAAGTGTCCGATACAGGTCGTTACACCTGTGTAGCCACCAACATCGCTGGAGAGGATGAGAAGGACTTTGATGTAAATATACAAGGTGAAAAGGGTTTTACAAGTTCAGAATGCAGAATTAAATATACACTATATATACACTACCATTCAAAAGTTTGGGGTCAATATTATTTTTTGAATTTCTTCATGCCTTAAAATAGCTTGAATGTAACTCTACACCCTTGCCTCATTTAGTAAACGCGATTCTATGAATATGAAAATTAGCCCCGCCTCAACTCACTCACACCAGCTCAGATATCCACTCGTTGACGATCACACGTTGTCGTGATTGGTTACAAGGTAGTTTGTGACGTCAGAGACACCAGCGATTTCAAACCGCGTTTTTGAGACTGTTTCACCAAATCAGCATAATGATTCCTTAAGGATCATGTGACACTGAAGTCTGAAGTAATGTCTGCTGAAACTTCAGCTTTGCTATCAAAGGAATATGAGGAATGATCATAAGAGACTTTTTTCAAAAGAACGTTTAAGAAACACCAACTTTAAGGAGTATGACTGCCCCTAGTGGCTGCTTATTGTATTATGTCTGGATCTCGTTTTCAGCTTGTTTTAAACCTTTTATCTGTGGATTTTGTGCAATTATCTTCAGGCTTTATCCCTGTTTATAATACTTAAATCCTGTCTGTGTCTCAGTTCCCCCAAGTTTCCGAGGCTTTGGAGACTCTGACTCTGGCCCTGGTAATAATGGAGACGTGAAGGATGTGATTCTTAATAATCCCTTTTCCCTGTACTGTGAGACCAATGCCGTCCCCCCTCCTGTACTCACTTGGTACAAAGATGGGCACCTGCTGACCTCTAATGATAAAATACAAATTTTTCCTGGTGAGAGGCTGCATTGCAACTTTTTGATTATATCATGGAAAAATTATTTGTTAAATATGTTGATACTTTGATACTATGTTCTGTATGAGTAAACAAGAATTTCACTTGCTTTTTTTGCTTTTTTTTACATTATTTCTCACACAGGCGGAAGAGTCCTCCAGATCCCTCGAGCTCAAGCAAAGGATTCTGGGAGATACACTTGTGTGGCTGTGAATGAGGCTGGAGAAGACTCAATCCAATATGATGTCAGAGTGTTGTGTGAGTCCAACCTGAGTGTTTACCTTTTTTTAAATGCTAAACATTATAAGGGCAACAACTGAAAGTATTGTTTGTCTTTTTTTTGTCTGTGCACTTGGATTTTGATAGTGCCGCCCTCGATTCGTGGAGCTGATGGTGACCTGCCTAATGAGGTCACAGTGCTGGTTAATAAGACCACATTACTGGAGTGTCAGGTGGATGGAAGTCCCACTCCTAAAATTAGCTGGATCAAAGACAGTCAACCCCTCACCCCAGACAACACACACAGACTTCTGTCCAATGGCAGGACACTGCAGGTGAGAGACTAATCAACTGTGATGCAACAGTGAACAGTGACACATTTTTATAAATATATATATAATATTGAAGTTATTTTTAATATATATCAAATATTTACATATTTTTTGTGTTTTATAGATTTTGAATGCACAGGTGACAGATACAGGACGCTATGTGTGTGTGGCTCAAAACTTTGCTGGAACAGCAGAGAAATCCTTCAACCTCCATGTGCATGGTGAGTCTATCTTTGAGTGAGACATTTGTCTTAAGTCTCTGTACTGTTCCTAGGGGTTTACTGCTGTTTGTGTTGCTGTGTTTTAATTTACATTTGCATTTATACATCTGGCAGACACTTTAGTCCAAAGTAACCTGCATTGCATTTAAGTTAGGCCTTTTATCTGTTCATGCATTACCTGGGAATTAAACCCATGATGTTGTGGGTGCTAGTGCCATACTCTACTGTTTGAGCTTTTCTCTTCACTCTTATAACTAATTATTGGTGATATCATGATTGTTTGTGTTTGTTGTCAGTGTCTCCCTCTATTGTGGGCATCAGAGAGGAGAATGTGACTGTGGTGGTGAATAATTTCATATCTCTAAACTGTGAGGCCACTGGACTCCCACCTCCCACCCTCAGCTGGTTCAAAGACAGGAGACCTGTACAGGCCAGCACCAACGCACTCATAATGCCTGGTACACATGCTTACTGACACATTATAGAGGGACTATATAATCCAGTGTTCACTGGATACATATTACACATAAATCTCTCTTCCTCCACTCAACCTCTTACTCTCCTTCTCTGTCTAGGTGGTCGTACTTTCCAGATCCTGAAAGCAAAGATGTCTGACGGTGGGAAATACAGCTGTGTGGCCATGAACCCAGCAGGAGAAGCCCAAAAAATAATTTATCTTACAGTATATGGTCAGTATGTACAGTTTTTTTAGTGTTTTATATTTGCTTGTTATAAAACTGGAGTAAAGCATATGTCTGCAAAAAATATTTGGTGAAGTATGGCTGACAATCTTTGTTTTAATATGACTAACAAAATTTTTAATATTTCAACATTTCTGGGAAGTCACTGATCTAAATTTACGGGTATCTGGTTTCCCAGTCCCCCCCAGTATCAGACACAGCAGTGGGGATCTTCCAGTGGTGTTAAATGTACTGGTGGGCAAATCTGTTACTTTGGAGTGTGAATCAAATGCAGTGCCTCCTCCCATCATTACCTGGTACAAGAATGGACGGCCCATCACTGAGACTGCCAATCTACGCATACTGGCTGATGGACAAATGCTGGAACTGAGAGAAACAGAGGTGTGTGTGAGAAAATTAGCAGGTGCTTTGGATGAAGGGAAGTAGATGTATGATTTTGGTAGTGATAAAATGAGTGAAAAAATATAATAGGCCAGTGAGCAGCCACCTAGCAACCAATGCATGGTGGTGAATTTTGTATTGCACATGCATTTACTCACATTTACTTCAGAAAATAAAGTAAAAAGTTTGTTTCAAGACGTTTAAATCACTCTTTCTCTCTCAGTTGTCAGATACTGGGCAGTATGTCTGTAAGGCCACAAATGTTGCAGGTCAAGTGGACAAGAACTTCCATCTCAACATCCATGGTGAGAAACAGGAACTGCAATGTATATATATACTTAAAAGTGTGTGTGTATATGTGTGTGTGTGTATATATATACTGTATATAAATACGTAGATTTTAGAAAAACTTTTTTTTAGAAAGAAATTATCTTATGCTCACCAAGGCTCCATTTATTTGATCAAAAAACATTAATTTTGTGAAATATTATTACAATTTAAATTAATGATTTAATATTTTAATATTAATTCAATTAATATTCAAATAAATGAATTAATGATTCAATTATAAAAAATTTATTATATGCCAATTTTAATATAACATTTTAAATTGTAATTTATTCCTGTGATGGCAAAGCGGAATTTTCAGCAGCCATTACTCCAGTCTTCATTGTCGCATGACTCTAATTTGGTGCTCAATAAACATTTCTTAATATCTTGTTGAAAAGATTTAAAAAACCCTCTTATTTATTGTGGGTCATGTTATATTAAGTATGATATAGAGGTATGCACGGGATTGTTTTTTAGTTTTTTTTGTCCGCTCCCACTTAAAATTCACACTGTGTTCGCCCCCTATCTGCTTAGAATAAGTTTCTTCCCGACCCGACTGATCCTGCTGAATTTAGATCTCGTTTTTAGAACCTCACATTTAAATTTCCCCTAAAAATAGAGAGAGTGTTTGGGGATAACAAATATGAAATGTTGGCTATACAAGAATTTTATTTGGTATTTTTATTTCCTTTATTATGATACAGAATTATTTTACCATATTTTACTGTCAACACAGTAAAAAAAAAGTCAGAGAAAAATAGGCTAAATTCAATACTAAATTATAAGCCAAAAATATGAATAAACGAAAACTGTTGGCTTACTAGCTATGATGCAAATTAATTTAAAAAACAAACATCCATGCAAGAACAGAATGTCACTGACTGACGACGGTTTCAGTAGCCTACATATCTCCAAAATCTGACCACAAAGGCTGAATGTTCTCTCTGAAGCTGCGCTCGTAGCAGGGATGCAAAGAACACATCTTCCCAGGTTGCTCAGGGCAGGGAACTGGTTACTGTGTGAACACCACCACTGTAAAAAAAAAAAAAAAAATCATTTCAAGTGAAGTGCGGACACGCTGTTGTCAAAGGATGTTGGCGGCCGGGCCGCCCACTCCCGTCCAAAGTACACCAGTAGAGTTACTGACCGCTACTGTCTTTCAATCGGATATTTAATCCTGCGCCCAAGAAATCTGATCGGGTCCCGTGAAGACCTCTAGTATTACAGCATAGAGCTACAATGATGGTGTTCTTCACACTTTGACATTATGACATGCAGTTCCCCCACGGCTGGACGGCCCAGCAGTGGAGCGTGTGGTGGAAACCATCAGTAATCCTGTCACCTTCGCCTGTGATGCTTCAGGGATCCCTCCTCCCTCGCTCACCTGGTTGAAGAACGGCAGAGTGATTGGTGAGATAGATGATCTACAGATCACTTAAGCTTTACATTTCACATTTTAAAGTCAAATCATGCTTGTTTTTATTGTATTTCTAGAGAATTCAGAGTCTGTGGATATGCATATCCTGTCCGGGGGCAGTAAGCTGCAGATTGCCCGCTCACAGTTATCTGACAGCGGCACTTACACCTGTTTGGCGTCCAATGTGGAGGGCAAGGCCCGCAAAAACTACCATCTTATAATACAAGGTACAGAAGCATTTATTAAACAAACATGCATCTAGTAGTTTTACCAATTACCGTCTGTATTGTCTGTTCTTCAGTCCCACCAATCATTGTAGGATCTGAGTTACCTAGTGAGATGAGTGTTCTGCTGAATGACAGCATCCAGCTCGTGTGCCGTGCTGAAGGAACTCCAACCCCTGAGATCCAGTGGCTGAAGGATGGAAAGACACTTAGCAGAACTGCCCAGAAGAACATCAAGTGAGAGCATTGTTAGATTTTTGTGCCATTATGCTGTAAAACTATCCAGTGTATTCTCTGCATAGCACTTTTGCATAATGATTCTCTTGTTAATGAGACAATACAAGTCATAAGGGTAAACGTAAGTCAACCTTTCCTCAGAATTAGCACGGATGGCAGCACACTGACTGTGACAGCCATCCACACATCCGACAGTGGAAAATACACATGTGTGGCCACCAATCAGGCCGGAGAGGAAGACCGAATATTCAGCCTGAATGTATATGGTGAGTTGTATCTTTACATGAGTGCGAGAAGTGAAACATAATTTTTCACTACACAGCAATAGTATTTTTTCCAGACATTTGATAGCTGCATGTCCTGTTCCCAGTTCCTCCTCTTATCCAGGGGAGCGGACCTGCTGCCAAGGAACTGACCGCGGTGCTGGACAGCTCAATAAATATAGAGTGTGTAGCTAGTGGTTCTCCACCTCCACAGCTCAACTGGCTAAAGAACAGTCTGCCGCTTCCAATATCGTCTCAGATACGCCTGCTGTCTGCTGGCCAGGTCCTCCGGTAAGAGATCTAACATGTTTGAATCATGATGATCGCAGGGGTTTTTTTTGCATCTAAACCACACCAATTTAAGATGAAGGCTTACATTTTACAAGCTATTTTTATTTCAAATATGTAAAATGAATGATTTTATAATTTTATATTTATATATTAAATAATAATAATAATATAAATAAATAATATAAATATATCCCGCTATGAATGGAGCTGATGGCATGATTCATAGCACTAAATGCTCGGCATCTGATTGTCATTTTTGGTGTTAGCATTGCTCGTGCACAGGTTTCAGATGGTGGGAGCTATACTTGTGTGGCCTCCAACAGAGCTGGAGTGGACAACAGACACTACAACCTTCAAGTGTATGGTGAGTTAACTTGCATGTGCATTTTCAGAGATAAAATGTAGAGATATGATAATGCCATGAAGTATTAAACCCATAAATTTACTGTTTCATTCTTCTCAGTTCCTCCCAGTTTGGACGGGGCGGGCAGCACAGAAGAAGTAACAGTTGTGAGAGGAAATACGGCCTCTTTCATCTGCATTTCAGATGGAACGCCCAGTCCAACCATTACTTGGTTAAGAAATGGTGTAGCAGTGCCTAAAGATGCTCACCTGTCCCTCCTCAACCAAAACACCACCCTGCAGATTTCCCATGTTAGCGTCAACCACACCGGACGCTACACCTGTACTGCACATAATCAGGCTGGAGACGCAAGCCGCCACTTCAGCCTCAAAGTACTGGGTGAGAGAAAGTACAAAAAAATAAAACAAGACCAAAGTGACTCCTTCTGTCACAGACTCATTGACATCTATCCCCTCTCTCAGACCCACCACGGATCAATGGCTCTGGTGTGCCTGCTGAGGTCTCTGTGGTTGTGAATCATGTCTTGGAGCTGGTTTGTGAGGCTGACGGCATACCTTTACCAACACTGACCTGGCTGAAGGATGGCCGACCGCTGCCTCAGACAGACAGCATACGACTTCTCAGAGATGGAGAGGTGCTCAGAGTTGCTTCTGCTCAGGTAAAAACTTCAAATTTGGTGTCAAAATGTGTAGTAGCATTCTTGTTCCTATCTTTTCTCCCATGCTGCTCAATGTGGCACAAGCGTGACATGTTCCTAAATCATGTTGTGTTATCTCCCATGTTTGTACAGGTGGAGAACACTGGAAGATACACCTGTTTGGCCACCAGCCCTGCTGGAGATGATGATAAAGAGTTTCTAGTCAGAGTACATGGTGAGTCTTAAAAGCAATTTCAATTATGATGATACCCATCATATCAACATAAAATGTCACCTCATTTACAGTAATTTGCCAAACGACAATTTTTTCCAACAGTGCCACCCAACATCGCTGGAGACAGGGGTGTACAAGATGTGTCTGTCCTGCGAAACAGACAGGTGACCCTTGAATGTAAATCAGATGCAGTTCCACCTCCAACTCTCACTTGGCTTATAGATGGAGCACCACTGAAGGTATCCAATGGAAACAGTATTTTTTATTTTTAGACGTTTTCCTGTTTATACAAGTATTGAATGTGGTGAAGTGACTGTTTAGCTTCTATAGATTTTATAATTTTCAGCTGCCATTACTTCAGTCTTCAGTGTCACACGATCCTTCAGATATCATTGTAACATGCTGATTTGATGCTCAAGAAACATTTCTTATTATCAGTGTTGAAACCAATTGTGCTGTTTCAAAAGAACTGCATATATTTGAAATAGAAATCTTTTGTAACATTATAAATGTTTTTACTGTCACTTTTGATCAATTTAATGCATCCTTGCTAAACAAAAGTATTAATTTCTTCTTCTTTTTTTAATCTGACACAAAATCAGGTATGAATATAAATGTATATAAATTCATGTAGCTAAATAGCTTTTACAATGTTTTCTCCAGATGTCTCCACGAGTGCGTGTTTTGTCCAGCGGTCGTTACCTGCAGATCAACAATGTAGAGCTGAGTGATGGTGCCCAGTACACTTGTGTGGCCAGCAATGTTGCTGGAGAAACCAGACGCCACTTCAACCTTAGTGTTAATGGTGACCAGCAATTTCTATACACGTTAAGGCACCTGTGTTCCTGAGGAAAATATTGTGGGCTAATTTAAACATTCTCTCTTCAGTCCCTCCCACAATTAAGGATGGTCCTCAGTCTGTGTTGGTTCATATTAATCAACCAGTGGTTCTGGAGTGTGTTGTGAATGGAGTACCCACCCCACGCATTACCTGGAGGAAGCATGGATCCATCCTGGCAGGAAACAACCCCAGGTCAGCAGCACAGATCACTTCAAAGCATTTCATAACTCTCAATTTTGTTCATGGGAAATAACAAACGCCCTATACGTTTAGATACAGGTTTGGTGAGGATGGTTCACTCCACATCTTCTCAGCCCAGGTGACCGATACGGGCCGCTACCTTTGCATGGCCACCAACCAGGCGGGAACAGAGCGCAAGAGAGTAGATCTTCAGGTTTATGGTAAGTCTTGACATACATGCAATACTGTAATTCTACATATATTAAATATGATTTTTTTTAAAGTGTTGTTATTGTAACTAAAAATTAAAATGAAAACTAAAAAGAGAAATTAGCTTTAGAATTTAGATTTAGAAACTAAAATATCTGTGCATGGAACTGTGTCACGGGCATTTTAATGGGATACATGTGCCTGCTTTTGCGAATACAGCCTCTTGATATACGGGGGTAGATTGAGGATAGTGCAACTCGTAGATCGTGCTCCACTGATAGGCGCTGCCTTTTTTGTTTTTCACGTATGCCAGGGATGAGAACGCCAGCGCATCTTTGCCCTATCCTATCAATCTCTGTGTGAAATATAAAACTGAGGGCGCACCAGTACAGAGGGCGGAGCTGAGCGGAGCGGGCGATTTAAACTTTAAATATGAATGAAATATATAATTGTTTCGCTTATTTATATTTGATTGGACATGCTCATATATTGGTGTGTTTTTATATTTTCAAAATATATGCTATAAAAAAATATTATATGGTAGGATAGTTATTTTAGGCTGTTTAAGTTGGAAAAAAGCGGAGATTCTGCGGCACCCCTAGCCAGTTGTCACGGCACCCACTTTGGGAACTACTGATCTACAGCCTACAGTCTTTATTTTCAGTCCTGTATTTTCAGTCTTTTCATGTACATGTACGCATTCATGCATTTGGTAGACGCTTTTATCCAAAGCAACTAGCACTGAATTCAAGCTTTACATTTTCATGCATTCCCTTGGTATTGCTAGCGTCATGCTCTACTGTTTGAGCAACTGTTTGTTTATCACTGTTTCATATATTGGCACTTTGTCCAAGGAAATGTCCTAATATACAGTAAGCACTAATATTCTCTCCTTCTCCAGTGCCACCCTCCATTGCTGAGGGTCCCACTAACATCACTGTGACGGTGAACGTCCAGACCACGCTATCCTGTGAGGCCACTGGCATCCCCAAACCCTCAGTCAGCTGGACCAAAAACACCCAAGCCCTTAACACTGACCAGAACCAGAATATGTACAGGTTCAGCCAGGTTTCCTCCCTCTCCTCTTATCACCTCTTACTGTATCATCAACCAAATGAGCATTACTCCTGGTTTGGGTCACAATATGACCCTGATGCTCAACATTGCACAGTAAGACACTTGTGATTCATGTTTGTATCCAGTTAATCAGTTTGTAATCTGTCCTCAGGCTGTTGTCTTCAGGCTCTCTGGTTGTCATCGCACCTACAGTAGAGGACACAGCGCTGTACAAGTGTGTTGTATCCAATGAGGCAGGCCAGGAGAGCCGAGAAATTCAGCTGACAGTACATGGTGAATCCCTACTGCCATATATGACATCCATTTACATGTGTGGTTCCATCCGAAATCGCATACTCTTTTAAGTATGTACTTATTTTGAATAAGTATTTACTTTGCAGGCGCTAAAAAGTATGTTATATTTCTATTTAGTATGATTGTGTATAGTATGACTGTGATCCGGACATACTATATTTGGCTTGTTGTCACTGTCATGTGACCAACCAGCATCATTTCACTACTATTCACACTACTCTCCTGTGTCCTCATGGGATAGTAAAGTGTCCATCATATGCACACTTCAGAATCTCGCTGGAGGAAGTAGGTCATTCGGTTACTTGAATTCGTTACTTGAATTAGTTGAATTCGACATACTTTTTTGGTACATACTGTTTTGCATATATAGTAGGGAAGTATGCGATTTCGGACGCAGCCAACGTGTGCATTTCAGGAGGAAGTTATATTCATTCCCTTCTACAGTTCCTCCTTCTATTGCTGATGAGGCCACAGAGCTTGTGGTGAGCAGACTGTCCCCGGTGGTCATTGGCTGCACTGCATCCGGAGTGCCTCATCCTGTCCTATTCTGGAGCAAAGATGGATTGAGACTAGCTAAAGAGGGAGAGGGCTATATGATACTACCTTCAGGTTAGCTTTATGTAGTTAGAGTGTGAAAAAAAGGAACAATTGATGTTTGAAGTTAAATATTCAATTTTATCCCATCTAAATATTAAATTTCTATTTCCTTGGTTTCTCTCAGGTCCTCTTGAGATCACAGCTGCAGATCTGAGTCACTCAGGCCGTTACTCTTGTGTGGCCAAGAATGCTGCAGGCACCGCACACCGACACGTTCAACTCACAGTACACGGTATGAGATATGTAGAAACACTTAAACATATGTGACCTGATCCAGCAAAATGAGTCACAGTGACCCAAACTTCAAAATTGAGATTTTGGTATTAATGGAAAGAGGAGACCATACGCTTTCAACTGATATCCTAGTCAAAGTCATACCTTGAATGGTTGTAAAGATATACACATTTGAATTATGGTCGTCTGCCCTCTTTTTCCAATTGAAAACCTGAGAAAATCGCTTTTAAAGTTTTTTGCCCGTTTTTTGTTGATATCTTTCAAAATCCATTGCATTTAAAGGGATGAACTATTTATTGTACAGCTTAATTTGACCAAAGACATTAATATATGCTATTATGCCAGGCTGAAGCTCGAATTATTTTACATTTTTTATTTGAATAAATAATTTAAAAGGCACTTTTACAAACATTTACTAAAATCAGAAAGATTGAACAGAGGTGCTACAGTTTTGCTTGAGAGAGAGTGTGTGTGTGTGTGTGTGTGTGTGTGTGTGTGTGTGTGTGTGTGTGTGTGTGTGTGTGTGTGTGTGTGTGTGTGTGTGTGTGTGTGTGTGTGTGTGTGTGTGTGTGTGTGTGTGTGTGTGCGTGAGAGAGAGAGAGAGAGAGAGAGAGAGAGAGAGAGAGAGAGAGAGGGAGGGAGAGAGAGAAAGTGAGAGAGGCAGAGAGACAAGGAAACAGAGAACAAATAATGTTAGCCTATGCAATCATATCTTTGTGTAGGCTAGTTGACAACAACAGTGTAACATATTCATAACGGAGATACCAACAGTTAAATATTGGGTTAAAATAAATCAAACACATTGTAATGGATTCTCCTTGCAGATAAATACACTCACAGAATAATTGCACTCACTCACATCCATACACGATAAATACCACAGGGCTGTCACTTTCGCTGTCATCAGAGGATGACAGGATCCAAAAAATCACTGACTAGCCTTAGCCACTCTTGATGACCAGCAGCAGAGCTTAAAGGTTAGAAGCCTCCAGTGAGTTCAACGCTTTTGGCGACTTTTTGCCGACTTTGCTCTCTTTTGACAGCGATATTTCTCAAATTAATAATATTTAATCTTTCTGAGGAGATCTACTAGCTTGTTTACACATAGCGCTACGAGTCTGACAGGAGGATGGCTGGACCAATCGCGTGCTGGTCAGTCGAAACGGGGCTTCCCATTGACAAATGATCAGCATTTGTGTACATTTCTAAGCTTTATGATTGGTTCTATACAACGTGTAACACCATATTTGGAAAGCAGAGACGTTTGAGGGGATTCCCGGGAAATGCTCAGAGGTGACGAGAGGAGTTGAGAAAAGCAATATTCATTTCCAGCGAATTTAGTAAAACTTGTAAACTTTAATAGTCATTTAAATACCTTTTCTCAATTATCTGGACTACGAAACTTTAGGAGATTATTTTTTAATGTCTGTTCTTTGAAATTGAGCAATAATAATAATAATTAAAAAATATATATATTTCATTGTTTTTCCACATAAACGGCCCATATCTTAAAATGGAACGTTGCGACTTCCGACTCATTTCGCCAGATCGGGTCACATATAATGCTTTTAAATATGCCTCTTAATTTTATTTTTGTCTAATAAGATATATTAGATATAACAAATGCCCATGTGTGTGGCTCCACATTAATTTCTCTCAATACCATTTTTGTAATTTGGACATTTATGCAATGAGTAATTGTCTGCATTTACATTTTACAGAAATTCCAGTGATACAGTCACACCCATCAACACTGGATGTGATTTTGAACAATCATGTGACCCTGCCCTGCAGAGCAACAGGCTCCCCTCACCCAACTATTACCTGGCAGAAAGAGGGCATCAACATTTTTACCGCAGGTGAAAGCTAAATCTGGCATGCCATGGAGATACAGTGGGGAGAACAACTATTTGATACACTGCCGATTTTGCAGGTTTTCCCACTTACAAAGCATGTAGAAGTCTATAATTTTTATCATAAGTACTCTTCAACTGTGAGTGACGGAATCTAAAACAAAAATCCAGAAAATTACATTGTATGATTTTTAAATAATTAATTTGCATTTTATTGTATGACATAAGTAGTTGATACATCAGAAAAGCAGAACTTAATATTTGGTACAGAAACCTTTTTTTGCAATTACAGAGATCATACGTTTCCTGTAGTTCTTGACCAGGTTTGCACACACTGCAGCAGGGATTTTGGCCCACTCCTCCATACAGACCTTCTCCAGATCCTTCAGGTTTCGGGGCTGTCGCTGGGCAATACAGACTTTCAGCTCCCTCCAAAGATTTTCTATTGGGTTCAGGTCTGGAGACTGGCTAGGCCACTCCAGGACCTTGAGATGCTTCTTACGGAGCCACTCCTTAGTTGCCCTTGCTGTGTGTTTCGGGTTGTTGTCATGCTGGAAGACCCAGCCACGACCCATCTTCAATGCTCTTACTGAGGGAAGGAGGTTGTTGGCAATTTTATCCCTGATGTCCTTACACAGCTCTCTGGTCTTGGCCATTGTGGAGAGGATGGAGTCTGTTTGACTGAGTGTGTGGACAGGTGTCTTTTATACAGGTAATGAGTTCAAACAGGTGCAGTTAATACAGGTAATGAGTGGAGAACAGGAGGGCTTCTTAAAGAAAAACTAACAGGTCCGTGAGAGCCGGAATTCTTACTGGTTGGTAGGTGATCAAATACTTATGTCATGCAATAAAATGCAAATTAATTATTTAAAATTGTAAAAGACTTTACTGTCACTTTGAATCAATTTAATACAAATAAAAGTATTCATTTCTTTCTTTAAAAAAAAAAAAACCCGACCCTAAACTTTTGAATGGTTGTAATTATTATTTAAAATGTAATGTTTAATTATGAATTGATTCATTTTATTGCCCTTTAAATAATTTGACACCAACTCAATACCTTTCATCATCAGGAGGTGGTTTTACAGTGCTCCCCAATGGTGGTCTGCAGATATCTAAAGCCAAAGTTGAGGATTCTGGAACCTACATGTGTGTGGCTCAGAATCCAGCTGGCACTGCACTTGGGAAAACCAAACTCAGAGTGCAAGGTTAGGCTCACACATAGGCTGTAAGGAAAATTAAGATGTCTGTAGGAAATGGTCTCTCAAATGTTATATGTTTCACTTCTCTTGCAGTCCCCCCTGTCATAACATCGGACATAAGGGCGTACACTGTGGCACTAGATGCATCTGTAACTCTGCAATGCCACTCAGAGGGCTTCCCCACTCCTTCAATCACCTGGTACAAGGACGGGCAGCCACTGAGCGAGTCCGTGCACCAGCGGGTCCTCAGCACAGGGGCGCTGCAGATCGCCTTTTCCCAACCTGGAGACACAGGCAGATACACCTGCACTGCTGCTAATGTGGCTGGAACCACCAGTCTTGAGATGAGCCTTACTGTACACAGTGAGTCAGTGGGATGTTGAAATAGATGGACTGGATTGAATAAATGGCTTCACTGTACAGAGTGATTTAGGGGAAAATTGAAATGGATGGACGAATTTATAAATATTTTAATTGACTGAGAATATTGTTTACTGCATTGATCATCTGGTAGAGTAACTTTTATTTTTTATTATGTTTTTTTATTAACATATTGGTAGAATTGTTTTTATAATTTGTTTATGTTATTATTTTATGATTTATGTGATAAATAGTAATAATAACAATCATGATTATCTTGTAGAATAACTTTTGTCAAGTAGAATATTGGTTGAATATTATTAGAATATTAAACAGAATGTTGATGGAATATCTTTTTTTTATTTATAAGTTGATGTTATTAGTAATTATAATTTATTTAATTATTTATGTGAAGAATAATCATGATGATCCGGTAGAATAACTTTTATAAGGAGAATGTTTTTTAATCTTATAAAAAATTTATTATTATTTGATTTATGTGATTACATTTTTTTTATTTAACTCATGATTTATGTGAATTATAATAATAATAATAATGTCATACATTTATTTATTTATTTATTCTCCCTCTCTACCTCAGTACCTCCTTCCATCCGTGTAGGAGAGTCAGAGGTGTCCGTGGTGGAGAACACCCAAGCTTTGTTGACCTGTGTGGCAGATGGGGTCCCACAGCCCACCATCACTTGGGAGAAAGATGATATTGCACTTACCGACACCACTGGAGAATACACGATCCTCCCCACAGGAGAGCTGCTCATAGACACTGCACAGGTCAGAGTCCCAATCTTTAAACTGCTTGCATTCAGTGTTTACAAATTGTGACAGTTTGTCTATGTAGCCTGAGGATTCTGGGAGTTACACGTGTGTTGGAACCAACTCAGTTGGGCAGGACAGTCGCACCACTGATTTGTCCATCCACACACATCCAGTCTTCACTGAGCTCCTTGGGGATGTGGCTCTCAACAAGGGAGAGCGCCTCCTGCTGACCTGCGGCGTCACCGGCATCCCTTCACCCAAGATCACATGGGCATTCAACAACAATATCATCCCTGGTATAGATCATCCCTCAAATTGAGCCTACAGATATCCACAATTTGCATCCCCTGTAGTTCAGCACTATTAGTTATGCTGCATGCGTCAATAGGCTGTTATGTGAGAATCAGGAAAGTATTGTTTTTGCCCACAGCCCAGTATGGTCATATTAATGGCCACAGTGATCTTGTAATTGAGCGTGTGAGTAAAGACGACTCAGGCACTTATTCCTGCATGGCTGAGAACAGCGTGGGATCCATCAAATCTCTGGGATTTGTCTTTGTTAAAGGTATACATCTGCACTTCTATTAAATGATGACCTATTCTGCTTGTCCATTGTGAAAAACTTGAATCTCTTGTCCAATTTCTCCAGAACCACCAATAATAGACGGAGATGTTCATTCAAATCGCATTGAGCCCCTGGGAGGGAATGCCATACTTAACTGTGAGGTGCGAGGAGACCCTCTGCCCACCATCCAGTGGAGCAAAAAGGGCATCAATGTCCAGATAAGCAATCGAATCCGTCAGCTTGACAACGGATCTCTAGCCATCTACGGCACAGTGGTACACAAACACAACACAACAGTCCTGACTGCACACTACAGTCACAGATACAGCTGCACAAATGAAAAGAATATAAACTGCTCTGCATTTATATCTTTTAAAGTGATGATTCATCAAAAAATTTAAGTTTTCATTTTTTACTCATCCCAATGTAGTTCCAGAAGATACATTTCTGGAGTAAATGATATACTGAAAAACGTTTAAGTGCCTACCTGAGTCTAATATCTGCCTTATTTATTCTGCTGTGTGTAGTAATAAGATATCTTAGTTATTTTTACATTTTCCCCATATTTTTCCAATTTTTGTGTAGGGAGGCATATAAAATTAACCTTCAAAATCTGCTTGCAACCTCAAACAAAAACAATATTTATTTAATGCCTTACAGATCATTGGGAAAAATTGTGACATACATAAAAAATAAAAAATAGACCTTTTTTTCTACAAGAAGATACCAAAATAGGCATTATTTTTTTACAACGATACAAGAGGGTTAATATAGTTACAACGTTTTTGTCATCTATCCTAGATTTTAAAAAAACCTTCATTTTCTAGATGTTTTGTATTTTGGTCCTTTTGTAACGTTTATAAATAATTAATTGTATCAATTTGTAATTTTTGTAGAGCGAAGATTCTGGAAATTACATGTGCGTGGCCACAAATGATGCAGGAGTGGTGGAGAGAACAGTTACACTGACCTTACAGAGTAAGTCTACAGTATAAAACAAAATGAATCCTTTAAAGTTATTAATTTGCAGTAAAAGTCACATAGAATACTCACACAGAAAATAAAAACCTTAATAAGGATTTTTTTTTTTTTAAAGCACTTGCTTGTGTTACTGTAATAACATTAGTGATATTCCATAGGTTCTCCTACCATCACAGTAGAGCCAATAGAGACAGTGGTAAATGCTGGTTCCACAGTGGTGCTAAACTGCCAAGCAGAGGGAGAGCCTGTGCCTGTCATTGAGTGGTCCCGTCAGGGGCGCCCTCTGTTGGGTAATGAGCACATCACCACACTGAATAACGGTTCTCTTCGGCTCAGTAGTGCTCAGAAAGAGGACACGGCTGAGTATGAGTGCGTGGCAAGAAATTTGTTAGGCTCCGTGCTGGTACGCGTGACCCTAACAGTGCGAGGTGAGCTTTGGACTTCTGTAAGTATTCGGATTATAATGCAGTTAGATGTATTATAATGGGAGATTGAATTATGTGTGTTTCGCAGTTGATGGAGGTTTCTCTGAATGGATGGAGTGGGGAGCTTGCAGTGTTTCCTGTGGTACAGGAGTGCAGAGGAGACTAAGACAGTGCAATAACCCATTTCCTGCGAACGGAGGACGCCACTGCATTGGTTCAGCAAGAGAAACACGCAGCTGTCAAGGCAAACCTTGCCCAGGTAAATTAGTTTACCTTTTCATCCCTTTTGCTGCTAAAAGCTCTACATTGTGAGCATTTCACCATTTGTGAGTGAAAATTGTACCGTATGCAAAACTGAAAAATTATTTATTTGGGCACACCAGTGCAAGTGACAGGCCTGTATCATATATCATCAATGAAGTTTATGTGCACTTCATAGATGATATATTGTTAATAGGGATGCAAATTATCGATTAATTCATTAATCATTAGTTGACTGACCTTATCGATCGATTAACGATTAACTGATAAGCGGCTATTTTCCTGAGAATGTAAATTTCTCACGGTATCAATAGTGTCTTTAACATAAAAAGCAAAATATTACTTATATACTGAATAAAAATGCATGTTATGTTGCTAAATTGATGTTTTATTGTAACAGTTGGGATACGGTACAGATAATGGCATTTATGTAGTTTAACAAAATAAATTATGCACAGAAAATTAAAATACATTGTGCACTGGCTCACCTGTTGCATGTGAAACATTAAGCAACATAAAATAAATTTTAAATAAAAATCTATATGGGTAGGCTTAGCCTACACTATATTAAGCCTACATATAATAATCTATCTGGTAAACTACTTATATCAGTGGTGCTAACTGGCATCATATCTTTTTGATCATGCCGCAAATTCTCTGAGTAATGCCCTCCGCTTTCCTGTGGTCACATACTCGCCTTCCCACCACAGCAGCGATTGTAGGTTTTGAAGGCGACAGACTTCCTCCCTGCAACACGGCTGCATGCAAGTTATGAAGGTGGTATCTTAGCGAACTCGTAGAGCTGTTGTACTTAATCGTAGTACCGCAGAGTTTACTTTGTCATCATTAATTCATTTGAAATGCTCCCACACTCCACTCCGTTTTGACCGCCGCATGTTTGGTTTCTTTTTTGCCGCCTCAAGTTTGTGTCGGGTCTCTCGCCGCCCGCGAGAATCTCGTGTCACGTTCTCAATGTTCAATTAGCCGACAATTAATTTAATTTAATCAAGTAAATTCTTGTCGACAATTAATCGATAATCGATTAACCATTTACATCCCTAATTGTTAACACGTTATAACTGTTATTAAAACATTAACAAACATTATATTTGTTAGATTCATACACTACTGGCATACACATACACAAAAATTAGGGGTTAGTATTTTTTTTAATAGCTTTATTCAGGAAGGACACATTCAATTGAATAAGAAGTGACAGTAAAACATTTAATAGTACAAATAATTTTATTTCAACTAAATGGTGTTCTTTTGAGCTTTCTATTCATAAAAGAATGAAAATGTTTCTGGTATAAATTACATTTTAAAATATATCAAAATTGGAAGAAAACATTTTTTTAAATTGTAATAATATTTTACAATCTTACTGTTTAACTGTATTTTTGATCAAATAAATGTATCCTTGAGTATAAGAGACTTCTTTCAGGAAACTAAAAAAAATTTACCAACTACAATAGTGTATATTTTTTAATATTTAAGCGCTTATCTGAAAACATGAGTTAAGTGTTGTAAAGTACTAGCAATATATTTGGTTTGCTAGATGTTCATAAGGTGTTCAGCTCTTCGCTTGAATTTTTGACTGTACTCACCAAGATTTCTCCTAAACAAACATTTTTGATAAAAGCATGGAGAACAGTATAAACATGGCTCCATGCTGTCTGTTTGTCCCCATAGTGGATGGTAATTGGTCCGAGTGGTCTTCCTGGGAGGACTGCTCTCGTACCTGTGGTCAGGGTAACAGGACTAGGGTTCGGACTTGTAGTAATCCTCCTGCCCAGCATGGGGGCAGAGCCTGTGAGGGCAAAGCAGTGGAGGCCATTATGTGTAGTTTAAGGCCATGCCCAGGTAAGTGGAGGAACATATGTTTTCCTATACATGAGCATATCTGTCTTTATCAGTCTGATTGGCTTCTTATCTGTCAGTGGCAGGGAACTGGGGTGCCTGGTTGCCTTGGAGCCTTTGTAGTGAAACGTGTGGCAAAGGTATGCAGACAAGACTCAGACTCTGCAACAACCCTCCGCCATCATTTGAAGGACCATCGTGTGAAGGACCTGACTCACAGACACAAGTGTGCAATGAGAGGAATTGCCCTGGTAAGCGTTCTGGTGAAAATTATGATTTTTTTTTATTTAAAGAGATTGTTCGTTCAGAAATGAAAATGTGAAATTAAACAGCTGTCCTGTAAACATTCAACTAAATATCCTTTTTTGTTTTACACAAAGTCATACGAGTTTGGAACGTCATGAGTGTGAATTTAAAAATACTTATCCTTTCTTCTCTTCTTCAACAGTGGATGGCAAGTGGTCTTCCTGGGTAAGCTGGGGGGCATGTAGTGTTTCTTGTGGAGGTGGTACGAGGCAAAGGACACGTATCTGTGCAAGCCCCGCCCCCCAGCATGGGGGACGGCAGTGTGAGGGAAATGACATCCACGTTGATTTCTGCCACAATGAGCCCTGTCCCAGTGAGGAAATAAATGTTACATATGGTAAACACACAGGCATGTTGGTGTAATGAAGAAGGCTATAAGCACAAATAATCTCTCTTCATAGTTCATGGTAACTGGGGCCCATGGAACAGCTGGGGCAGTTGTAGCAGGACCTGCAACGGTGGACAAATGCGTCGCTACAGAACTTGCGACAATCCTCGACCAGCAAATGGAGGCAGAGCGTGTACTGGATCAGACTCTCAAATCCAGAAGTGCAACGCAGCCAACTGCCCTGGTAAAGCACTCATACATACACTACCGTTCAAAGGTTTGAGATCAGTGAGATTTTTTTATTTCTTTTCAAAGAAGTTTCTTATGCTCAAAATAATGCATCTATTTTAAAATGTAATTTATCTCTGTGATGGCCAAGCTGAATTTTTATCTGCCAATTCGCTTGGCAGTATTTCAAATTATTCTAATACTGATTTGGTGCTCATTTAGCATTTATTTTAGTATAGAAAGTTCAAAAGAAGAGCATTTATTTGAAATAGACTTTGGTTTTGTACCAATGTAAAATTCTTTACTGCCCCTTTTGATTAATTTCATGTGCACAACAAATACCCACACTCTATAGTTGCTATATATTAATAAATATACACGAGAAGCTACCTAAATTTGGGATTATGATTGACAAAACTTGAATGGAGAATGCAAACCACATCAGATGTAGAAGATCTTTTTTTTAATTAATTTTGACCATAACTGAATACACAAACTTTTTTGTGCTCTGTCTATGTGTGTGTGAAGTCGATGGTAAGTGGGGTTCATGGGAGTCCTGGGGTGAATGTTCAGCATCCTGTGGAGGTGGAGAACGGACACGTGTTAGACTTTGTAACAATCCATCACCTAGCAACAGCGGCCGACTCTGCCCAGGAGACTCCACCCAGTTATCAAGATGTAACATACAGCCATGTCCAGGTACATTCACCACTAAATATGTATGGTTCTTAATCAAGACGTTCATCAAGAATTATTTTAACGATTTAACATGGTCCTGAGGAGTGTCAGAAATTAATTTGTATTAGTTTATTTTGATTTTTATTTGTTTATTTTTATTTTTACATTTATTTTTAAATAATTTTTTATTAATATTTTTATTATTTTTATTTGTATAATTATGACTTATCTATAAAATCTAATCAAATACAATTGTAGCTGTAAATAATGTACACAATATCATAATAACACAATAATATTAATAATTGCCTGGTGGCTTATGTAAGAATTTACAGCTCTCTGTTGTCTGTCTTAGTAGGTTGTAATGAATTTAGATGTCAACTGAATGTGAAGAAAACACTCACAGAGTTTTTACGTAGCTTATATTATCTACACATTGAAACATTGAAAACCAGTGTTTGAGAAAGTTACTTCAAAAAGTAATGCATTTTACAATATTGAGTTACTCCCTAAAAAAGTAACTAATTGTGTTACTTGGTTACCTTTTATGGAAAGTAATGCATCACGTTACTTTTTCTCTCCTGGACTGGCCTTGCTTGTTTGGTTTATTATAACAAAACAACAAAAGTGCTTTTTTTGGCAAATGTAAAGGCCCTTTCACACCTAATGTGAAATTACATAGAAGAACAATGTTCAACACTCTTACTTTAGCAATAAAACAAAAAATAAAACGTGCTGTTAATGTAAAGTATTTTTTTCTTATTAGAATGGTTGAACTGGGTCATCAAAGGTCAGCAGCAAAGACATCGAGACAGTGAGATTAATTACATAAAGTATATTTGTGTTATTTTACATAGGTTTGTGTAAAATTCTGAGTTTGCATTTCCCTGTTTTTAAGCGTTTTGAGGAATATTGAATCTGTTTTTGTGCTAGTGAGATGAGTAAATGCCTGCTCACATTTAGTCTAGAGCTACAATAACCATCATGTTAACACAGCGCACTCAACGCCTCTGCACTTACTCATAATTTCTCTCAACATGGGGACAGGAGAGGTGTAAGTCAATAAATGGGAAAACAACTTAACTTGATTTACTTATTTGAAAAATTAACTCGGATATTTTGTCGTAAATTTAAAAGTAATGCCTTACTTTTCTCGTTACTTGAAAAAAGTAATCTGATTACGTAACTCACTTAATTTTTTACCCCCAACACTGGGGAAAACAGGTGTTTGACAGCTATAGATCACTACAGTGACTGTAGAGGCACAAAACCCTGTTTTGAAAGAAATCTTTATAGAGGCCTAGAAAAGAATGAGAGAACTTGACAAAACACTTTCCCCAACCACTGGTTAATTTCTGACCTTGATTTTAAGTTAACTAAGCAAGATATAATTGTACTCATTGTCTGAACTTTTCCACTTTTCTCTCTAAGGTGGCCCTCAGAAAGCGAGAGGAAGTATCATTGGGAACATTAATGATGTGGAGTTTGGCATTGCCATCCTCAATGCCACCATCTCTAGCAGTCCCACTGGAGGGAGAGTTATACAGGCCACCATCACTAATATACCCAGGAGCCTGGGTCAGTCTTTGCTGCTTAGTTTTTGTTACGAGCAGCAATGCATCATATTTAATATTCCAAATGTAATGTATGTAAAGTATTTGTCAGTATATGGAATTTTTTGTGTGGAAATCTTTATGGGTTGTAGTTGAAGATTATGAATCAAAAACTTAAAAGAAAACTGTCATTTAAGTTGGTGCTTGTATATGTTCTGCTAAATCATCCAGGGTCTGCTATGAGGAAGTTGATTTCCATCCTGAACCCCATTTACTGGACCACTGCACAGGAGCTGGGGGAAGCTGTCAATGGCTACACCCTCACAGATGGCATCTTCAGACGTGAAACTCAGGTGGAGTTTGCCACAGGTAAGAGGAATCAACTTGATGTGTAGAAATCCTTGTAAAATGCATTTTTCCTCAAAGGTTTCTTTGTTTCATTTGTTTGTGTTGACTATAGGAGAGATTCTCCGAATTACCCATGTGGCACGAGGGCTCGACTCAGATGGAGCGCTTCTGCTGGACATCGTAGTAAACGGACACATCCTGCAACTGCCCTCCAATGCAGACATCAGTCTCAAGGTTGATTCTCCATCACTGAATTCATAAACCGTTTTATACAGTTTTATACTTTGAACATAGAATGCTAAACAATGTAAACTTTATCACTCACATTGAAATATATATTTTAAAATCCAGGACTACACTGAAGACTACATCCAGACTGGTCCTGGTCAGTTGTATGCTCTGTCTACACGTATGTTCAGTATAGACAGGGTCAGTGTGCCTTACTCGTGGAATCATACCATCACATACGGACCTTCCAGGGGAAAGATGCCCTATCTGGTGCAGACACTCCACGCCTCAGCTATCAGCGCTCTGTACCGTCCACTGGAAGAGATGCTGGATTTTGTCATCCATGCCACTATTGCTAAAGGTACGATACACAAATACATTAGGAAATAATTTCATTCAGTATCTGTGATATATCAGTCATCATACTGATTGATTTTTGATTTGATTTGATTTGATTTGAAGAACATATCATATATCATCTATTTGTTTCCAAATAACGCTTTTTCAATGCTGGACTTAAGAAATACTAAACCTTTTTCCATTTTTATTCTCAGTATTACGATGTTTTAATGCCTGGTTACATTTTTTTTATTTAATATAATGCAAAATTAATAGTCCAGTGCATCCCTAAACATCATTAAATTCTAGCCTATCATTATGTTTTAGTTTTGTTTTATTTAATGGTTTATATGAGTTTTTAAAGCGATCCTTCTTTAATTACAATATATTTTCGTCCTCAGGAGAGCGCAGTAATCAGTGTCCCAGCGGTTTTAAACTGGACCCCGCTGGACCATATTGTGCTGGTACAGTCAAGATAGTTTTGCTTTTACTGCATAATACAGATACAGTAATAGTCTTCATTTGTGAATATACAAGGAGTTCTTTCATTGATGAGATTCTGTGCTTGCTTGTCCTTTTTTTGCTGATGAAGATGAGAATGAGTGTGTGGACGGAAACCCCTGCTCACATGCCTGCCACAATTCTATAGGCACGTACTACTGTTCCTGTCCCAGAGGACTCACCATCTCAGCTGATGGCAGAACATGCCAGGGTACGGAAGTTATTTTAAACTGTAATAATATTTCACAATATTTGTATTTTTATTGTATTTTTGATCAAACAAAATGCAGCCTTGGTGAGCATAAGAGACTTAATTTATAAGACACTTCTTTAAAAAACAATAATCCTACCAACCCCACATTTTTTAACAGTAGTGTATGATTTGTTATTTATGTAATCTAAGCTGAACAGTTGCTTTAATTTCTGTTTACCGTAGATATTGATGAGTGTTCACAGGGTGGGCACATGTGCCATGATGGACAAGACTGTGAGAACACCATTGGCTCATATCGCTGTGTGATGCGCTGTGGCCGGGGCTTTAGGAGGACAGCAGATGGGCTGAGTTGCTTAGGTGCACAATTATATGTTTATTTATGTATATTGTTTATATGTGTACTTTTATATGGCATAGTGCATCTTATATTAATTCTCTCTATTAATTTATCTTCATGCTTCATGCAATTGCTTTTATCTTGCTTCTACAGATGTGAATGAGTGTCAGGAATCCAACCCTTGTCATCAGCACTGTCTAAACACCATTGGCAGCTTCCGCTGTGCTTGTGAGCCGGGGTACCAACTCAGGAATCGTCGCTGTATTGGTACATCAAAAACCTGTCTCATGGTTTATAGATTAGTCTTGCTGGGTTTGTAAAATTATGCAACTGAAACTAATGAGCTGATTCTTTCTCTTCAGACATAAATGAGTGCAAACAGAGAGTGTGTCGCTCAGATCAACAGTGTAAAAACACACGTGGTGGATACACTTGCATTGACCTCTGCCCTACTGGCATGACCAAAGGAGGCAATAGCACATGCATAGGTTTGTGAAGATCTTGTTGCTTATGTTTTGGGCTGAGGGCCATTATGTTACAAAAAAATTATATATATGTGTGTGTGAGTAAAACTTTAAATGAATAAAAACAAGTTTTGTTTATATTTAGAATAAATATAAATTATTTGTGTTATTTATATATTTTTTAATTACATAATTAAATTATGATCAAATCAAATAATACATTTTTATTCTGCTTGTAGATATTGATGAGTGCCATGACGGCACACATCAGTGCAGGTATAATCAGATCTGCGAAAACACCAGAGGTAGCTACCACTGCACTTGCCCGAGGGGGTACCGCTCTCAGGGTGTGGGTCGCCCCTGCCTTGGTACGTAGTGTCTCCCACACCTAACTCTAATCCTCTCCCAACAACCCAACATCCCGGGCTGCTCTCCTGCCAAACGCCAACCTGCATCCCTCCCTTCATCTTTACCTACCTCATTCTTTTGCTACAGTTCATTTCTGTGTACCAACCCTAACCTAAACAGCATTCAGAACCTGTGATGTCACTTCCTTCCACACAGCTTGCTTATATTGCCACAGTGCTTTAAAACTAACCAACCTATAACCGTAAGAAACAAAGAAGGCACAGTCACTGATACCAAATCAAGGATCCAAGTCTGTCTGAGCTGCTACAGATGTAATTGTGAGTGGTATTATACTGGTAAGGTTCACACTCACAGCAAGGCCAGCACGACTATAATGACTCTGTCATTCCTCTATCTGTGGCTATCATCTTTGAACTTACCCTTCAACTTCCTGCTTGGGATTCTCCCCAGAAGTGCTATGCTTTGCTGTGGCAATTTTTTTATGTCCTTTTTTAAGTTTTAAGTTTTTCTTCAGCTCTGAATTCAGAAAATGAATCACTGAGTTAACTGAATATAATGTATTAAAGTCCCCCTGTAGTCAATCATTTTATCCCTTAAAAGTCATCTTTGATCACCAAAGTGACATATAAATTTTTTTTTAAAAAGATACTGTGAAAAAAATCTATTCATGCCTTAAAATAGCTTGAATGTAACTCTACACTCTTGCTTCGTTTATATGCTAATGAACCCCGCCTCCACTCACTCATACATGCTCGTCTACAAGTTGATGTATCAGAATGGTAATGTGTTTAGGCCTGTATATAGGACTCTCTACAATGTCAGACACATAAGCCTTTGGCTTGACTACGTTATCAAACAGCTAATCTCAGACATCTGCCTTCTAAAAATCAGCATCCTTACAAATGCTTTGAACAACTTAGAACGTCATTGGAGAAAGGCATATAGTTCGACATAACATCGTGATATACATCATATACATAATTCACCCACTATAGGCCTATTGCTAAATGTAGCCAATTTTTCATATCAACAGAAAAATATACTGGGATAACCTGGCTTCTCTTGAGACTCCTCAGATTCGCAGCATAGTAATGATGATATGCTAAATCCCACACATTGCCGTGATTGGTTACAAGGTAGTTTTTGACATCAGAAACACCAGCGATTTCAAACCGTGTTCCGAAAACCGAGTTTTTTTGTTTGTTTGTTTTTTACTTCAGTTTTCAGGAGAAAATACTCAGCAATTGTGTTGACTTTTTAATATGCTTTAAGGCAAGCCATGTGCAAATTTATAACACCACACAGACATATAAACAACATTAAAAACTTGAATCACTAAATACACAATATTTGACAAAAACACAATAATATTTCTGCATGAGAAACATGCTTTTGAGGGATATCTACTCATATCATGTCCAGTATTCTCATCCCTTTCTTTTTATTTTCTTCTTTTGATCTGCCTATTTTCATTTTCATGTTTTTTTTTTTTTTTACTTTTCTTTTCCCAAATTTCTCTATCTCTGTGTTGGCCTTGTTGTGAGAGCAGACATAAACGAGTGCGAGCTGGTACCAGTGCCCTGTGCCTATCAGTGCGTGAACAGCCCTGGCAGCTACAAGTGCCTGTGCCCACCGGGGCTCCACCTGCTGGGTGATGGCAAGTCCTGTGCCGGACTCGAGCGCTTGCCCAACTATGAAAGTTTCTCATATGGGTACAGAACATCACAGTCCTCCTCTGATCGGAGCTCCTACCAGCAGCGCTACCATAGCCTGACTTCCCAGAGCTACCACTCATATGTCCCCATCGGGGGGCGTCACGTGGCCAACAGACCGAACAATGCCCCTTCACGCAGTCGTAGGGATACTAATACCTGCCCCCCTGGTTTTAAGGCAAAAAATGGCCAGTGTTTAGGTAACTACAAGAGTAACTGTTGATCTGTAGTGGAGTTTGGGTTTCATGTCAAATGCTACATGTATGTATATGTATGATATGACACGTTATACTGTATGCTTGATCTTTAAACGGTTAGAGTATTGTAAACTGCTACTATTACAGTAACTGATAAGTGAATGTATTAAAAAGTATGCAGTGTGTGTGTTTTTATGATATTTTGTGAAAACTGGTATATGTGCCAAAAAAGTTGAGGAAGATGTTCAATGTCCTATTAGTCATATTAATAGTAAGGCATGGAGACGCTTGCATTGCATGATTTCCAGAAAATTGCCCATTAATAATTACCCATCTTGTGTTTGTAGATATTAATGAATGTGAACAGAGGGATACATGTCAACATGAGTGTATGAACACACCAGGCAGCCATAGGTGTTTGTGTCCCAACGGCTATCGCCTTATGAACAATGGCAAAACCTGCCAAGGTAAGAATATGAAGATGTACAATAAAAAACATATAACACATGTGCTAACTTCTCTAGAGAGCAACCTAACAAAATCTAAAGAAGTCTAATTATACTATATATAAGAGTTTTGTATTGCTCATTTTGTGGTATGTATATGGACAGACATAGATGAATGCCTGGAGCAGAACATTCAGTGTGGGGCAAACAGGATGTGTTTCAACATGAGAGGGAGTTACCAATGCATCGACACACCTTGCCCTCCCAACTATCAGAGGGATCCAACCACAGGGTGGGACTGCCACTCTTTTCTTTGCAATTGTCGGTTTTTACTTAGTTGATCATTCTAAATAAAGTGAGTTCTGCTTCTCCTTTCAGGTTCTGCCTGAAGAATTGTCCGCCCAATGATCTGGAGTGCGCCCTGAGCCCGTATGCACTGGAGTACAAACTGCTGTCCCTGCCCTTCGGCATCGCCGCAAATCAGGACCTGATCCGGCTGGTTGCCTACACACAGGATGGAGTCGTCCACCCCCGCACTTCCTTCTTAGTGGTCGATGAGGACACAACTCTGCCCTTCGCCCTCCGGGACGAAAACCTCAAAGGTGTTCTGTTCACCACACGTCCTCTGCGCGAACCTCACACATACCGCATGAAGGTACGAGCCCTGTCTTACAGCGCCGATGGAGGAATAGAGTACCAGACCACCTTCATTGTCTACATCGCTGTCTCAGCCTATCCGTACTGAGCACTTTACTACATCCCACAGCCTACGAAGAGAGAGAATGATCAGAGGTTGCGAAAAAAAAAAGAAAAAAAATCCCACATTAAGGGTTTCTTAATGGGATAAGAAAAGGGAAGAAAATTAAGTTTTGAAGCACCCCTGTGAAAATAAACCAGGACAGACACATGAGAGAGGATTTTTAGAGAGAAATAAGAGATTGCAAGTGTGTATGCCAGTGGAATAATTTGAGATATTGATCATTAAATCAAGTGACGAGTTCGTGAGACCAAAGTATGTGTAAGAAAAGGCCAAAAAACAGCTCATGGCACAGAGGTTCTTGCCATATCAGCCATATCAGTAATTTACTGACAGAAAAAAATTTACAACCCAGTCCAAATGGATAAAATCTTTTAAAGCGCAACCTCTGAGAATGGTGCCGTTATTATACAAGCATGACTGAGAACTGTATATCTTTGTGTGTGAGAGTGTGTTTGTGTGAGTGCAGATCCGCCACTTGAAGAGATTCTCACAGGTCATGTTGACGTGTAAGGCCTTGTAGGCTGGAAGAGCGCTTTTGCAGAGTCCTGCAGACAGATGACGTTGCTCTCTGGAGTTCATTGGAGAGACTTGAAACCAGTTTTAAGACCGCAGGCGGGTTAACGGTTCAGCCACTCCGCTGGCTGCAAGAATCCTTCATCAGAATGTACAGCAAGACTATGGGTGGTGTTATAGAATACATTTGCATATATGTCTACCTATTAAATTATTGAGAATTGCTTGAATATATGAAAGAAACTCAATTCCCTCCATTGCTTTCTATGAAATGAGATGGGGAAGATTTTATCGGTTTAAATTTGTGTTTGTTAACATGATGATGAGGTTTGAGTTTGAGCCACATCTGCAGTAAAAATGAAAAGGAAGTCCACCTCAGGTAAGCACTACCTTTACTCCAGAAGTGAGTATTGTCAACCAGTAATTATGCACATAATAGCAATGTCTCATTATGATTACAAGTTTATACACATTTGGAGTTATTTTTTGTAACTTTCAGTAATCAAGGTGTATTCTATTGTCATGATATGTATATAAGTATTTGGGTTTTTTATTTGTAATACAATGTTGTATTCCCTTTTCTAAAAAAGCAATAAAATATACAATCTATTTTTTTTTTTTTTTATGCATTCATTCTAGAGCCTCAAAGGTTCAAAACTTCTCACTCGATTATTCCTATCCCAGCCAGGGATGGGATGGGGGAGGGTTAAATTCCGAGCTCAAAGCCCTTTCCTTGGACTTTTATGTCAAATAAATGCCATTCTTTTGAACTTTCTATTCATCAAAGAATTCTGGAAAATGGTTTCCATAAAAAAATAAAATAAAGCAGTACAACTGTTTTCAACATTTATGATAAATGTTTCTTGAGCATCAGATCAACATATCAGAATGATTTCTGAAGATCATGTGGCGCTGAAGACTGGAGGAATGGCTGCTGAAAATTCAGCTTTACATCACAGGAATTACATTTTTAAATATATTCAAATAAAAGTTTATAATATTTCACAGTATTTCTGTATTTTTAATAAATAAATGCAGCCTTGGTACAAACATAAAATATAACTACTACTACCCAAACTTTTGAATTGTAGTGTACATCGGAAAGAATATTCTGGGTTAAATGCTATTTCACTGACAATATCAATTATCAGGGAAAATAATCTTACACACCCCCAGTTTGTAAAAACATTCATGCTGTCAATAGAGCTTTCACCATAATATTCCAACATATATAAATTAGAAATATACAAGTCAGTTCATCAGATGTATATTTAACAATTTATTATTCAATCACAAAAGCACAAACATAAAAAAGGAATATTTTGTAAGGCAGTCATTATACCGGTTTGGTTTATTGAGTCCGTTGTGTATTACAGCATTGTAGAGGCAGGTCCCTGATCAGACGATATGTCTCAGATCAGACTGGATCAGTAATGATCTGCTTTGAGGCAGTATTCAACACAGTTGGCTTAAAAACAAATCCAGATATACAATGGATACAGACATATGCATTCTGACACATACAATAACAATGGTCCATATCAATAAGTGCTTTGGAACGCTGAAACAGATACATTAAGACAAGACATGTATAACAGCATTAGTGAAAGTCACGGATTAGTGAGATGACTACATATGCTAAGAAAATAAAGCAGCTGTTTCAGATGACGCATAAGATCAGCAATGTAACTTTGTCTTATACGAGTATAAGAGCAAATGTGCTTTGCTTATGAAAAGTTAAATTCTATGGGATAATGTCTGCCGATTTAGAACAAACGAGAAGGGATCAGTGACGGGAAGGTTTAATGCACCAGAGAGTATTATTCATAATCCGACACAGTCAATGTGGACAGACGTAGTGCCATTAAGACACACCGACCAATCTGTGACTGTTATTTTAGTCTGCATGTGTGTGTGAATGGCTTGAAATGAACATGGTGTAAATTAATAATACACTTAAGATTTTATAAAACTCTAACAAGTTCCTTGTATTCAGAATTGCTGGATACAATACCGAAGAGCATAGAAAAGTATTCCTGAGAGAAGCTACGGTAAGTCTAACATACTACTGATGGCACGGTAATGCGTTTTTTGACTATGTGAGTGAAGAGTGATATAACAGAAGAGGGTGAAAACGCATTGAAATTTGATGAGAGGTCCTCTTCAGTACCCTGTGGAAAGTCATCGCTTTGTTCTGAGTGTCTCGGCAGGTTGTTGTTGTTTTCTGTGCGCTGTGCTAATCGTCTTGCAGTTTACACAGTTTTCCTGGCTGTTAGGACCCTCACGATAGAGCCCACTCCACCTGCAGAGAGAGCCTGAGGAGAATTGAGAATTGAGGTACTGACCTCTTTTAAGAGCACAACACATCCGCTTTGCTATTAAAACATTACTACGTTTACTATTAACCCTACCTTTTCATGCCACTGCAGCAGGACAGCGCTGCTGTTCTCGGACGGCCGCTCAAAGCCCTTGTAGATGTATTTCATGAGCAGGTCCACTCCGTTCTTATCCAGAGACTGAACTCCCTTCTCTATGTCAGTACTCTTGAAGGAGCTGAGGACCTTCAGCACCAGACCTTCAGCACGATCCTACAAAAGGTCAGAAAAATAGGGGTCCTATCACTTCACAAGTATGATGCATTAATAGAGAAGTTAGCAGCATGTTCACAGGTGTTGTTTCATATTTATGGCAATAAGCAAAACGTCAAGTCAAGTCACCTTCATTTATATAGCTTTTAACAATATAGATTGTTTCAAAGCAGATTTACAGTGAAAATAGGAAATTAAAGTAACAGAGATTGTTTTGGCTTTACAGCAGCTCTAGAACAAACACAAATAATGCAACATTTTATATACAATTTTTAATTCTTTAAAATGTGCCACGGCTCACCTTGACGTTCTGATTCTTTGTGTTGATTGGTGGATTTTTTAACACTGCCTGCAGGGCACCCATGAGGTTCCCTCTGCAGAGTGGAGTTAAGAAGAACACCATATACTGTATGTGTATAATAACACAATTTCAACATTATATGCATGCTGTGGACAGGCTGCACTTGAGGTATCACTAGGGAACCACAGGGACTAAAAAAAACACATTAGAAACAGGAAATAAGCCCTGGGCACTCCAAAATGGACATATAAGGACATGAATTCAACTTCCTTGTACTAAAATAATGCAAGTTTCAAATTACAGACACAGCCTGGAAAATAGTATGTTGTAGTTAATAGATCCGCATCTTTTTGCAGAAACACATTTATTAAAACAATGTCTGGAATGTCAAGACATGTCTGGACATTTCAGAGATCTGAATTTGAACTACTGCCCGTTCATGATGCAGCACGATAGGACATTTGTGACAACCCTCACTTTGTAAACTGTAAAAGACGGACACTGTATAGACCACGCTATCATTGTTGCATCCACTGGATGGGTGTTCGTCTAGTAAATAAATGTAAATGAGTAGAATAATGCACACAACCCAGTTCTGTGTGTGTCGAGTCTGTGATGTACAGAAATCTCCAGGCCAGCTGGTCTATCAGGCAACTCATGAATTATGAACAATCAGTGCATGTCATGACATGATAACGTGCTGAATGAAAACAAAATAATTAAATCGTTTTGCTTCTGCTGCGAATAAGCACTTTGTGGTATTACTTTCAATTATTTATTTATGCACACTTTATGGAGCAAAATATTTAATTAGCCGCATTACGTCCATTAGCCATAATTACCCACTCAAGCATAAGCACACGGAGATTATTTTATGAGCTGGAGGCTCTGAAAATGCAAGACTTTATGAGATCATGCACATGTTGGTGAATAAAGAAGGATATTGTCTGATGAGAGAATCCACCTCTGCCTCATCTGGACCCAGCTGGTTTTCTCCCCCCTCTTCTTCGTCTACAAACTTGTTCTCGTCGTATTCATCCACATCCACTTTCCGGAAACGATCGGACACCGTATTCTTTGACATGATGAAGGCAACTTATTCCCCGTCTGATGTTAAGCTAAACGCTTTTGCACGGACACAATGTAACAGTCCTCTATGCTAAACGAGCCTGGCGGTTCCTGCAGCCTACCGTCTGTAGTCAGTGATGGATTCCATCACTTCCGCATAGCGCGCCCTCTATCGGATACAGCGGAGGTTCCTAAATAGTCCAGTGAAGTTCCTAAAAAAGAAAGAAAAAGAAAAAAACACTTGGTGACCTCAGCAAATTTCTAATGGGTACTGGGTCTGCAAGGCGACTTGAAATAATTTTCTGCTCCTTGCCTCCATCTGATAATTTCAATGTCTGCTCCTGCCTATAAATTAAAATAATAATATTAAAATGTAATGTTAAAATATTGAAATAATTTGACTTTAAAATAATAATATTTTAAAATTTAACTATGTAATGTAAAATGTAATGTTAAAATATTGAAATAATTTTCTGCTCCTGGCCTCCAGCCTATAATTTCAATTTCTGCTCCTGCCTGTAAATTAAAATAATAATATTAAAATGTAATGTTAAAATATGATTTCAATTAAATTAATGAATGCTGTCTATTTAATAGCAACAGTTATTATATAGAGTTATTATATTTTAAAATGCAGTGGTGCCATGGTGGTCAGGTGACGGTAGATGGCGCCAGAACACTTTCGCTGTCTTTAAATGTTTTCACGCTTCAACATGATGACATGTTATTAAACCCATTCTAAACGGCGGGTAAACGTATTCATTCAATCTAATCCTATTGTTTCACACTGTTGCTCGGTAAGTAATTAATCCTACAGGTTTCGAGATTTCACACTGTAAACGTAAACCCTGGGGCCTGGGTTAACCTTCTAAAGCCCAATTTATACTTTTGCGTCGAACTCACGCCGTAGCTAAAGTCGTAGGATGTGTGTAGCACGCGTACCCTTCGGCGTAACCTGACGTGCACCTCTCCAAAAATGTGAAAAATGTTAACAACGCGTCAATACTCTCTTGTGTTTCACATGGTCCCTCTGCTTGTGTAATTGCGCGTCAACGCGGACATCGACGCAGAAGTATAAATGAAAACCAACGCGTTGCCTACAGCGTAGAGGCTCTGGCGTAGGTCCGACGCAGAAGTATAAATCAGCCTTCATTTGCATATATCTGTTAGCGCAATGATATTAACTGAATTAATATGCTTTCGAATGGTAGGCCTAAGTGACCTGTTTTGATAACTGCAGGTCGTTTGTGAAAATATTGTTCAAAGTAGCTAAATTCACTTTGGTTGGTTGTATTAAGTTTTATGAAGCATAAATAAAAAAATAATTCTCTCTTCATCACTCCAGTTAACTCAACATTGAAAATGTTTTACTGTTTCCCTCAGATGAATAGCCTTAAGCGAAAGTTTCTGAAACCATAGGCAGAGCTTGGATATTTATTGAGGTAAGCATTGAGGCAGTTTATGTAACATTCTGGCATCACAATTCATTCTGATAAGAGTGATACTGTATTTGACACAAGGTAAAAAAAAAAAGGATAAAAAAAAAAGGTGCGCGCCCATTTCTACAAGTGTGAAACGATGCTTAACCCTGGCCATTATCAGATACACTGACTGTTTGACAGCCCTCAATTGGTTAAAAAAACAAAGCTTTTGAAGATTCACTCATCCGTATTCTATGACTTTTTATCTTTAAAACGTGTTGAAAGACATTAGGAGTTCATACTGCTAATAACCGTGTAGGCAGCGGATGTTTAAAATGAGAGGTTCATACTTTGCTTTACAGTTCGCCTCCAGTCACATAAAGGAATTCCTTATGACGTTGAGGCATAATCAGCCTCCTTTTTTTCCTTCCTTAAGCATTATCAGGTCCAAATAAACAACCTTCATTTTATCCACAAGTTTATGTCAGTAAAGGGTATAAAAGTTGGATTACAGTTAAAATAACATTGCTTGTTATATTCTACTTAAAGTTAAAGTAACATTTTTAGTTGTACTTAAAAAAGGCATTTATATTTATGATACATATTTTGTGTATTTGTACATAACATTACATATTATGGTACATGTTTTGAAACTATCAGTATGATTTTTATGTGATCATGAAAGATGAGATCAGCGGTGAGAACATATGAGCATCTGCTAAAGTATTCAGATGTTTTTCTGATATATAAGAAGGTAAAAGACTGAAAACAGATCCTCTTATAATGAAGGTCAGAATGCCCCTAGCTTTTACAAAGGTCCCAAAACATCAGTTTCGACTACTATGATATGGCATTGAAATGCATTATAAGGACAATAACTCATTGTTCACACATTTAAAGTCAGATTTTTTATTTACTCACCATCAGATGTTTTATTAAGTGTAAACAATGCATACAAATTCTTTGTAGTAAAACATACAACTCTTTTTTAACATAAGTATTAATGGTTATATGAATAAATAGTGAATTAATACTTAATCAGTGTGAGTCTACACATACAAACTACCAATAACCTGGTCAATAAATCTAATAAGCTAATACACATGAGCATCCATTAGGGTATAATGTTAACAAATGTTAAAACATGCTCTATTGTAAGACATCAGAGCAACACTTTACATTCAGTCATCTAAAACAGACAGTCCTCATTCACTGATGTAGCAGGTATAGATAGTGGAGCAAATATTATAAAGTCAGTGTTTTTTGTGCTACCTGCATGACCTACTGGGATTGACTGAATGGTTGTACTGTGTAAAAATAATTTATAACATCATCCTGATATTGATTTGTCGGTTTGAGGATTAAATAACAGCTCCTCTCCTTTCCCTTTCATTCATTTACTAACAGTCGATAGTGGTTACGGGTAAAAGGAAATGACTCAGCTAGAAATAAAAACTCTCTCTTCATTTAAATGGAAACTTAAAAAAGAAAAAAGAAAAGTTCAACAGACTCGAGCAAGATTGTGGGATGGTGGGATTTCCATGGTTTCATGTTTTGTTTTGTACCTCAGGATCTTCCTTTCTTTTTTTTGAGGCACTCCCTTAGGTCATAAAAGATAAATCAGGACTCATATGTTGTTTTAGCAGTTGCCATTAAACCATACACAAACACGCCAAATGCCCAAAGGTGCTTTCAGTCACATTCTTGGGATGGATTCACTTATTATAATCAGAAGACAATTTTGCAATAAAGGGATAGTTCAACCAAAAATGAGAAATCTGTCATCATTTACTTATGTCTTTCCAAACATGTATGAATTTCTTATTTGTCTATCAATGAAAGTTAAATGCTGTTTGGACCCCAACTGTCTTTAAAATGTATTTTATATTCTGCAGAAAATAATACATATACAGGTTTAGAACGTCATGACATGAGGGTGAGTAAATTATGATGGAAGTTTCTTTTGGGGGGGAAATACCTTTAGTCTTCAAGAATTAAATCTCAAACTAAGAATCATGAAAGAAATAGTTGATTGTTTACATTTACTCTGGCACTTCACACCACACTTTCTGGAAGTGCTACATCCGCACAACTTAATGACAACAATTACTTTGTAAATGCTGTGTTCATGGTGTCAGTCACAAGTTCTCCCCCCTCCTTTAAAAGGCTACATGAAAACGTGTTCTGGGGACCAAACCAGACCTTCTAGTTTCACAGTCTGTTGAGTTATTTTTCAGTTAAAAAAAAAAAGTTTCCATGATGAGATGTGTGACATCTGTAAACTTCCTGTGGCGAGAATGCCATGATACACCGCCTCCTTATTGGCATGCTTGTCCTTTTGACTCCTTCTTCAGGAGTTTTTTGTTTTGTATTTCACTGAGAGAAAGAGAGACACAGCAGCGAGATGGAATCTCCTTCCTATACAAGATACTGTCCTTTATGCCTTCTTTGATGACCTAGATAAAGTATAAAAGATAATTTAAAACGTGACTTGCATAAATAAACCTAAACATGAAGCAAAAGAAACAATGAAGTTCAGAACCTGATTCAAACAAGCCTGCACAAGAATATAAATAAGCATGAATCTGAGCTGGACTGACCTCTATGTTGTTAAGCGTGTTAAATTCCATAAGATCATGCAGCTGAGTGAAAGCTTGATTAGAATACTGGAAGTTGAATGTGGAGTAGGGCGTCTCTGGGTCATCGAAGATGTCAAAGTCTGCAAAATCTCTCTCTTTGTCTGTTTCACGTGGAACACCTTCAAAATAAACCACACTTTTGTTTAAAACATCTTGATCTTTTTTTCTTTTTCTTTTTTTAACTAGTTTGAGTGATCTGAAATGACTGATCTTTCGATGACCTAGTCCCCAGTCTGTTGATCATCATGATTTTCAATGTTAAAAAAAAACATAATCTTTGTCTTCTAAAGCATATAAACAGATTGAATACATAAATATAGAAACACACCCACATTATATAAAATGGAATGTAAACACAGACCTTCCTACACAAACAAATGTGCGAATCACAGGACAGTATAAACAGAAAGATGCAACTGGAAAGATCTAAGTTTTGTTTTAGAAAGGAGATCCCTGGACTTGATTGTAAATCTGCAAAGCTGACATTTCATAAAAAAAAAAAAAAAATGTAAACAGATGCTTGCACAAACAAATTAACACACACCTGGGGCTTTAAATGTCCTGAATTCGATATTGACCAGGACGAAATGGATGACAGTTGGGCAGTTCCTTTCTCCTTTTTTGGGCTTAAACACATAACACTCCTTCAGCCCCTCCCGGTCAAACACCTTTGGGTCGATCTTGGGAAACGGAAGTTTGTTCATTCGTGCCCATTTCTCAGCTAGCTGAAGTTCCTACAAAGGACCAATCATTTACAAAACCTACATGTCATACATGTTGATGATTTTACATGATATGCTGATTAATTAATCAATAAAATAAATCACATTTATAATATTTTCTGTGACATGTTTTTTTTCCTGCTTTGCTTTTATAATTTATCACTCTAAATAAAAGTGTTAAACTGACAGCCCTAGTACTAACCTTAAATGGAGGACTTGAGTCACTCGGTCGGGCAGAAAAGTCAAAGGAGATGATGAGGTCAACACCTCTCTGAGGCCTTAGAATCAGAGGATAAGGGAGGTTAAAGGTCAAGCCACTGTCCACCACATGGATCTTCTTGCTCTTTACGTCTAATGGCTCGTAGATACGGTCAAACTCACATGGGTCTGAAAGTGTCCAAAATCAGAAAAGAACAATAAGGCAACACTTGAGGTTAAAGGGTTAGTTCACCAAAAAATTTAAATTCTGTCATTATTTACTCACCGTCATGTCGTTCTAAACAACTTTTGTTCATCTTCGGAACACAAATGAAGATCTTTTTGATGAAATCTGAGAGCTTTCTGTCCCTCTATTGACAGTCTATGCAACTACCACTTTCAAAGCCCAGAAAGGTAGTAAAGACATCATAAAATAATCCATAATATGACTCCGGTTTAACCTTAATTTTATGAAGCGTCACAAGTGTTTTGTTTGCACACAAAAAAAACAATTTACCACTTTATTTACTAAACATTAATCTCCAACTACAGTTCACAAGAACATCATGACGCATGCGTGTTCTGTTGACGCAAGAGCAGACGTTATGCGAGCGCAAGTTGGAGATTTACATTTTATAAATAAAGTGGTATATTATTTTATTGTTGTTTTTTGTGCAAACAAAGCACTCGCATCGCTTTATGAAATTTAAGTTAAACCACTGGAGTCACATGGATTGCTTACCTTTCTAGGTCTTGAAAGTGGTAGTTGCGTAGGCTGTCAATGGAGGAACAGAAAGCTCAAAAAAAAAAAAAAAATCTTCATTTGTGTTCCGAAAATGAACAAAAGTCTTACGTGTTTGGAACGGCATGAGGGTGAGTAATTAATGACAGAATTTTCCTTTTTGGTTGAACTAACCCTTTAATTCAGTAAACTTAAATGACCATAACAAATATGAACTCTGACCTGTGACCGCATCAGTCTCATCCTCAGTGGGACTGACGGCCTCAGTGAAAGACGAAAATGGCACGTCATTGTTTAGGTTTAAGCCCAGCATGAAGTTGTGTACTTTTCCTGCTCTGCCTTCTCGTGTATTAAAAAGAACCGATTCACTGAAGAGAGAGCTAACCATGCGCTGCATCCAGCTGGCCTGATACTCGTCCTCTGTACATGTAAGACAAAAAACAAAATCCATTATATGTAGGGATTTGCATTGATATTCTAATAAGGATTTATCTAATTGAGTAAAATTTTTAGTTTTTTTCTAAAACCTAAATGCCTTTGCTATTAAACAAAAGGTTGCAGTTTTAATGTTGCAGGCCACTTGCAGGCCGTTTTAATGTTGCAGGCCAATATTTTGCACATAATTATATTTTTTATTTTTCCTCAGTACAAATGTGGCCTTTATACATGCAAATACATAGCTGCCTTTATATTTTGAGAAGGAGGTCCCCCGCAGCGATATTTGAAATCCGTGGCATCAAAATGTTTGAAACCCCCGATTCTAATTAAGATACTTACTGTGTAATGTACATCATCGGTTCCCAACAGGGGGGTCGCGGCCCACAAGGGGGCCTCAGCGAGCTCTGTGGGGGTCGCGTCGTATTTTGAATAGTTTTGAGCAATGAGCATTAAATAAAAGTCCTTAACTTTTTTCTGTTCAAAATTTACAAAATGTATATAATGAGCGAGTTCATCATAAATCCATTTTCCAATCCGTGTTTTTGTCTTATCCTGAACCACTATGGTACACCTATAATAAGTGTTTACATTGGGACTATTTTACACTGGTTTGGATCGCTGCCGCTACGGAGTAGCCCAGTACCTGCGTGACTCGTCATAGACGTACAAAGAAAGAAGTAGTTCCGGCTACAATGTTCTTCCGAAAGACGCATTATTCTGTTAATAAACGCAAGTTTACTATCGCTCGCTATAGCGCCAAAAGCGTCAAAAATAAAGCCTCACATTGATAAAGCCTCACAAATAATATGCAAGTATTGAGGTCCCAGACAGCAGTCATTTAGTAATAGCCTATATACTTTTTCCTACACACCAGTGTGAATATTTTTGTTATTGCATTTCAAATAGGGCCAGTTTATAGGCTATGCTAGGCTTACGTTTTTAAATTACAAAGGGCCTACTGATGTTTTTGTTATTGTATTTTCAATATTATAGGCTATTATTTGTGCATAAACATATCTGGTTATAGTAAACATACCGTTTGCTTGAAAACAACATATTCTGTCATCCTTGCTGCAAGCTTACAAGAGCGATAATATCATTAAATGTGAAGGGGGGCCCTAAAATATTTTCTTTGGAAAAAGGGGGTCTCAGACAATAAAAGGTTGGGAACCACTGATGTACATGGTCTAAAATCTCACCTTTATTTGAGTCCTCATCATTATCTAGACTGTCCTCTCCCACAATGTGTTCCGGTTTGATCTGTTCTGTAGAATAAAAGTAAAAACAACCGTCAAAGCCACAGTGCAAACCATCTCCAACTGATGTCTGACTGAGATCATCACAATCTTTCAGGTCATCTAAGAATACTGAGTGTGTGTGTGCCAGGATGTTTGCATGTGCACAACTGTAATCATACTTTGGTGTAGCTGCCTGATAACCATCACAGTTTTATGAATCTCATCCTACCATCAGACATGCAAACACTAAAGGCACCATCATTCTGCAACATTTTCTTCCTCTATCATTATTTTGACACAACATGAGTATTATTAATACATATAAATATATCATATAACACACAAGGGACAAAGAATATGTAAAACTTGTGAAAGACATTCAAATTCTACATAAATCTATGGAAATTTCTGTGGAATGCAGATGAAAAAAAGATGATTATGCACATGTAGCTAAAAAGAGTAGAAGAGCAATGTGAAACTGGTCTTGGATCTTTAATACAGCTGGTGATCGTACCTAGTTCTTCCTCCATGGTGCTGCCTTTCGTCGCATCATTCAATCCCAGAATTCTGTTGAACAGGATGGAGAAGGCACTGCCCCACACACCTGTGCAACATATACAAACACACTGTATCCCATCTACAAGTGGACGACGACTAAAACATTATTAGCTTGTCCACTTTTGACCACTTCCAGAGGTAGTCAAAAACACATTCGACCGGATTGCTTTCATGGTGTAAACGCTCATGTGGTCGAATGTGTTCAAACAGCCACAAAACAGAAGACAGAAGTGGTTGAAAGTGGACAAAAGAGACAGATTAAAACACCAGGTGTAAACGGGAATGTGTCTCCCTCATCTACTTGTGATCCGATCGACCAAAGCGCATTTTAAAACCAGGTGTAAACAGGGCTTTAATGCTGTATGTTTGATCATGTTTTACCTCAAAATCAAAAGTGAAAAATAATTTATAAATTCAGTACAACCAATGATTACATCCAATGAAAAAAAAAATCCTAATGGTCCTAAAAAGAGGCTTCAATATTCTTCTTATCATAATTTCTTATTAATATTAGGATGAAATATAATCGAGACATTTATTAATTTGTTTAATCTTTGTCTTAATTTTGCAAGGATGCAAAATTGTAAAATGTGAGAAATCGAGAAAATACCGTTGGATAGACGATGTGAAGCCTGAAACAGTAGATTACAAATACTTTTGCTGATCGTTCACGTCACTGTTTTAAAAATACAGAGTAAATCTGCAGTGAAACTCTTGTGATACACCCTTTGAAGAATGTTTCTTTACGGTCTCAGCGACTATTGTGAATTTTGAGTTTGCACCACTGAATTACAACACTAACTCGTCTCGCATTACAATACAGTAAGGATGGGATTGTTGCAAATGACCAACACCCTTAAATCAGGTGACATTTGGCTCTGACAGTGAAGATTCCAACTATGTGGTGTCACTATTTCCATAAATACACAGATATTATATCTTTCTTATCATGGTTCTCTGCTTACTAGAGAAATTCAGAAAAAGAGCCCATACCCATAAGGAAGTGAAGAGGGTTCTCTTTGTGCTTCTTAACCACATTTCCTCTGAAGAACTTGCTTCCAAAAAGGTCAGGGGTCATGAAGGTTCCATATTTAGCCATTCCGATCTCATACGGACTGAACTCCACCCAGTCTGTCAATTAAAACACGCCAATCAAAACACAACCATAACCGAAATAGAAATGTATTCACAATCAACAGAAGTCTGCGAAACATACCCATGACAACAAATTAACAGTAACAAGTACAGTAAGAATAGGATTACCAATTATAATTTTGGAAAACAGATCAAAACTAGTTTTAAAATAAACACAATGACAAAGAGCATATTTCAAATAGTTTCTGGGAATGCGCGAAAGCAATGTTTCAGATTTCAGTTCCCAGGCAGTGTTGATAACGCGTCACTTAACGAAGGCAGATGCATGAATCAACTAAACAAAATGCTCACAACACAAAAGCTATTTTGTGTGACAAGGACTGCAGAAAATCGACTGACGCTTTTTTAGACAAAAAAGGATTAATCAAAGTCTGAGGTATTGACAGTCAGCACAGTTTTAGTCTATTGTAGAGGTAGGAGTGGTTCTGATGTCTTTCTGTTGCATAGGACTATTTTGGAAACTCAATGCCACGTGACGTGAGGGTGATTCCCTTGAGTGTCTCTGTGTCTAAATAGTTGCTTTCATTCAGCCGCAGTTAAACTTTACAAATAGTACTGTGATGCATGTTTATAACAAAAACTTGACTGAATTTAGAGGACTTTATTTTAAAACTATTAAAAGCTATTATACACTTAAAATAGCTATGTGCATTAAAATGCAAAACAAAACCTGTGATGTAAATCTTTTCTTACGTAAGATAGTTATAGTTATAGTAATTTTTTTCAGTCTCAAACCAGAAAGAGCAGCCACCAGCTCACGAGGCATGACCTGCTCAGTCATGTTGGTGAGTGAACAGAATTAAGAGTGGCCTATATTCAATTACAGACAGATCTTTAAACAACTAAAACGTGTGGCACTTCAGGGCTTTAGAAAAACAATACAAGTATACTAAAAAGATATTCTGCATAGTTATTCACATTCTTCAACTAATCTTCTGACGTAATCTGGGTCTCCCCAGGCAATTGAAAAGGTCAGACTACTATAAATGGGATCCCCCTTCATTCATTCAGTGAATACACTGACAACAATGTAGCTGATAATGATCTTTTATGTGTTTCCAAGGTATAGTATTACCTTACACAATTAGTTGGCACAATGGAAATGAATTTCTGAAGAAAAAAAACCCTTATCCTTGACACTGTAATCATAGAAACTGTAGAAATTTGTTAAACTGATAATATGGTTTATAATGGAACATTTTGCATTAAGAAAGCCCAAAAAAATAAATAAATGAGTTGCCCTTTTACCTGCAAACTTGAGCTCAGAGACATCTGGTTTTACATGCAGGCAGGTGAACAAGGGCAGAGGTGCCTGAGCTTCATTTATCTTTTCCTGCAATTCACTCAACTTGGTGTCCATCCTCTGTTGAGAGAGCAGAAAGAGAAGCCTTTGTATTGCCAGTTGTGCATTGTATATTTCTGAATAAGTTAAGGCAAAAGCAAAGGAAACTCTCTCCAAAAGATCAGATACTCACAGCGGGAATGAGCGTCTCGCCTATCAACATCCCAAAGATATCTGTGAAGGTAACAGGCTGCCCAGAGGCCTTCTTGCTCCACAAGGCATGTACGTATTTAGTGATGTGTTTGGGAAGGAGTAGACGGAGAGGGTTACTGTTCACACGGTTCATCAGCTCCTGGTTGATCTGCTCTGGGCCCTTAGTGGGGAACTCTGGGTGGGAGTACAAAGTGGACATGTACCTGTGAGAGACAGAAAAGCAAATGTAGGTTTGCACTGGGATTTATTTGAGAAGGAATTAAAAGATGAACATGTCCTCATACCAGGTGGATCCGGAGAGTCCAGCAACATATGTGACGCAGTCCAGAACTCCAGACTCATACAAAGCCTTCATAACCCCAGAGAACCCGACCATTGCCCTGAAACCTCCCCCTGAGCCCAGCACAGCAATCACTGGAACCTGCATGCAAGAAAACAAATATTAGCAGCACAGCAGTATGCTAGTGAAATACTAGCAATAGGCTAGCAATTTACCTTTTCATAGTTTTTTCAGCCAAAAAGATTTACTGTACAATTACTGCAAAGAGTGTAAAGACTAATGGGATTGTGTCGAATTTGGATTTCAGTAATTTATGCAGCGTTTATGTCATTGTGGAGTTATTGAAAATGCAAGATGAGAACTAGTTTAAAGCTGATTTAAAAGTTTGAAGTTTAATTCACTTCTGCATGCTCTTGCAAAACATTTAACGTCGAAATGAAATTGAATATTTTCTAAATACATGCTATTAATCCGATTGTGAACGATTCATCCATGCATGTTTCATGCATGTCTGTGAAAGTGACCAGACTTCTCTCTGGTGATGAACGCCGGACTTTTCCAATCATTTTGTCAGCTTAAAGGGTTAGTTCACCCAAAAATTTTATTTCTGTCATTAATTACTCACCCTCATGTCGTTCCAAACCCGCAAGACTTTCATTCATCTTCCGAGAGCTTTCTGACCCTGGCTTTTTTTTTTTTTTTTTGCCTGGCTAAAAGTCAAGTGAGAGGAGTTGAAGCTTTCAGAAAATCATAATTGTGCTACCAAGATGTGAACGCAGCATCTCTGAGTTGTGCAGAAAAGCAGTTCAACTTTTGTAATTTCCTCCCTATGGTTCTTTTTTTTCTTTTTGGGGGGGCTTATGAAATCCACCAAGTAATACACCATTCTTGTGAGTTCTCACAAGTATTAGCTAACACTTCCTCTTTATATTTGGACTATGTCCATTTTCACATTCTGAGCCAAGACTGAACTTGAACTTGTCAGAAAAATGCGCCAAAGAAAATAAAAACTTGATAATGAAGGGGCCTATGACATACAGAGAATGAAACACAAAAACACTGTCAGTCTTCAAAGTGCTCATTTTTATGTAATGGTCAAATATTTAAACATTTTGTCACGTCCACTTAATGTGGCCAAATATCTTATCTGGTAGATAATGACTTTGCTAAAGTTATGTGGTAATCTGAGCTGTCTGAGAGAGTTCTGCGTCAGCAGCTCTACTCAGTCTATTTTCTTTTCTTACTATGTCATGTATGTCTTGGCTTTCTGTACTTCAATAGGTGTCTCCATCTGCATGACAGTAAGCTGATAGTACAAACACGTAGGCTACTGTACTATTTCTGCAACTGCACGACCAGTGGAGAAAGTGTAACCGAGGCCAGCGAGTAAACCTTACTTCCCTGGCCTCAAGAGGCACACTAGCGATAGACACAAGAATGTCCTTGTTAGTGCGGAAACGCCGGTTTGAATCCCGGTCGGAGTAGGACCGGAGGGGTTATAAAAGCAGTTGATTAATAGGTGGTACCTCATGAGGAGAGGAAGGAAGGGAGGAAGGTTTCTCCATGTGCAGCAATTTCTTGATGCCCAGCATGACTCTATCACGCCGGTGTTGTCTGTAGAGCTTTTCTTTAGGGCACAGATCCAGATTGAATCGCAGGTCCATCGTGTAGCTGAGAACAGTTAAAAAGAAAGTCATATTTATGGCGCTTCAACTATAAAAGTTCTTACTATACACAACAGAAGCCAGTTTTGTTCATTGTGATACGTACCACTCCTCCAAAGAAAGCTCTAAGTACACATTGGTCATCTGTGGAAAAACATTAATACCACAGGTCAGATCAAGGGAGGAAGAAGGCAAGGAGGAAAGAAAGAAAGAAAAAGAAATGTGACATCAGCAGAAAAGGATAGTCGTTTTAGAGGAAGTAAATTTTGTTTTAAGATTTAAGATTACAAAGATAAACGGGTTTTTTCTTTGGAGTAACATGCACCATTGAATTGTTTAAAAACTTTCGATTTTAATGTTGAATTTCTAGTTAGGCGCAAGTAAAAGAAAAAAAAGAAAGAAAGTGGATGCACTGATTTCGAAATCCTTGCTGATATAATAAGCTAATTATTAGTTTTATTTATTATTATTATGTTATGGTTAATAACTGAAATATGGTTGACATTATAAAAATAAAGATATAATTAAAAAAGGAAATAATAAAAAATGTAAACATAAAAAAATAAATGTATAGAAATGAGTAGTATGATTGTATGCAATAAGTGAATTCAGGCATCGCAGCATTAAAATGTACAATATAAAAGTACATTCGATCAGTTTTCCTTTTGAAATCTTTGAAAATATAAGCAACTCATGTGTCATGTGCTCTTAAAGGGAAAGTGCTCCTCAAATAGATATAACTTACTTTTCCAATAAGAAATGACACCAGCACTGTTTGTCCAACTTTGAGTTTAGAGATGTCATATGAGGCCGTACCCAACTTTTCATCAACAACATAGTTAGCATCCATTAATGTCAGCTGGAAACAAAAGACAGAAACATATCATTGACTGTACATACACTACTAAGTGAGAACAACGAGTTCCAAAAGCCTGATAAGCATAAAACATTCGAAGGAAGGTTCAAAATACTACATGTAGTTGGAAATAGCAAGACCTTACTAAAGTAACCTGAATTGTGAGTGCACTGCAATCAGGAAGTGTGTAATTTATTCAGTGTTAAAAAACACTTCTCCTATCCCAGTTTAATACGCAGAGACATTTTTAGGTTGATGTCCTCTGACTCAGTTTTTTTTTTAGGGCAGCCCAACATGCCATCTCTCGATCAACACATGCTGTGAGTTTTAGAGCTACAGTAGACTACCTGCAAACTACTAGACAAAGGCAAACCTGTTTGGAAACAGTCATTTTGCACTTTAACCTGGTGCAACTAGTTGGTCAGAAATTACACACTTTTACACCTTTAATGATAATTTATGGTGGAAGATTTCATTACTTTATTTACAATTTTATATACATTTCTGCTCCTTCGCTCCATATAATGAAGATCAAATTACACTATTAATAAGACTGAGGTGTTCGAGAAGAGCTGACTTAATTTAGATTAGAAGCGGAAATTAATTTTCAGTTTATCTTTACTTACCTTTAGCACGTTGTCTTGGTTGGGGTCGAGGATGAATTCAAAGGTCTCATTCCACTCTGGATTGATGTCGTTATCTATATGTCGTGTTTTCTTCTTGCTCTCAGGGGCGTTGGGGATGTACAGCTCCACATATGGGTCAGGGGTATCCACTACAAGCATGTTTAGTGTTAGGAGCATTCTCTGAAGTGCTCAAATCAGGTCTCATTCCTTTAAGTTTGGTTACTGAAGAAAGCAATGCATGATGCTGTGTAATGTACAATCACCTAAACTTTTCATTTTAAAAGTGTGAAATATAAAATATACTCACACAGGTCTCCGAGAGCTCCTTTGGTGACATTTTCAGCCCGCAACACTTTCACTTGGAATTTGTGTGACATTTGCTGTTCAACCTAAGAAATAAACACTTAATCTTTACAATCAGTATAACCATCATTATGCATAATACAAAAAATAATAATAATAATTTTCACTGACTTTAGAAGGGAAGTGCTGATTAATGCGAGCACTGTGTCAGGTTGGTGTGATTAACATGTCTTTTTTTACACCAACAAAAAGCAGTTAGCCAGCAGCATGCAAATATCTATCTTAAACGTATTATATTCACCAGAATTTATGTGGAGGCTGATGTATATGTATGGCTGATAGCATTCGATTTCTCTGTTTCTGTTTATTTAATGCCACAGAATATGTCCAATTTTGCTCATTACTCATGAAACAATCTATATATGCACAAAGAGCCTGTCCAAAAATCCTATGTATGATAATTAGACAACCAGAGACGTTTCATGACATCAGCATCCCTGGTGTAAACTTAACAGAAATACAAGAAGTTCTTGGAAACCAAAATAGTGCATTCCCAGAAACATCTGTGCTGACAAACTGCCTTATGTTTTGGCTCACCACTTTGAAAGCCAGACTCCACTGATTAAGGCTTTTACTGCTATCTCAGGCATTAATCTAAGATTTGTGTTCTACTTACAAAGATGTGATGATCTGTGAGTGACATGGTGGCTTTATGGCCAAATTAGACAAAACAGGCTGGTTATCCTAAGACCTCTTCAAAGAACTTTGCTCCCAGAGAAATCTTCTAGCAATGCTCCTGGACATCTAATGCACTGAAAAAATAAGAAGTAATATCTATAAATCAAAATAAAATCAAAAATCAATTCTTCAATGACAGGGTATACTTTATAGTGAAATTACTGACACTCTGTTTTTTTTATAATTGTATTGTTTCACCTTGAGTTCTGGATGTTTTTTACAGTTTCGCTATACGTTTCCTTTTTTGGATGAGAGAAAATGATTTTACATCAAAAAATTATAAAAAATTGATTCCTCATGATCTGAATGGGGACTAAACTCAAATGTACGAAGAGATTACATATGATGGAAAGAGAATGTTAAGGTTATACTCACTGTCTAACAACATGCATAGAACATCACATACATTATCATCATATAACTTAACACTATCCTGACTAGACACATGGTTGGGATGGTAGATGATTTTACAAGTTCTAAATAAGTTAACAAAAATGCATTTAAATTTAACTTTCCTTACTTTAAAATAAATCAATAAATCAATTTACAGACAAGTAAAATGCAAAAAAGTACAAGGCAAATAAGGCATTGTGGTACAGTTTAAAGTATGCAAAATGAATAACAACAACTAAAATATAAAATGAACATATATAAAATAATAAAATACTTGGAGAAAAAGAGCTATGGCAGTTACATAAATTTGAAAAGCTTTAAAATTTGTGTTGTTTTTAGAAGCTTTTTGTTTTGTGATCTCATGTTTGAAATAGTTTCAAAGTATATTGTGAGATCAGTATTACAAAAGGTAATATATGAGGGTTTATTTTGAGTTATGTCTGTCTTATAACATTCCTTACCTTATTACATCACTTCCGGTGTAGCAGGGCATTTGGTGCATGCATGAGTGTGTGTGCATGTTGTGTATGTATGAAAGAAAAAGGAAGGAATATAGGCATTAGGCAGGGTTTACAGACAGAATGAAAAGGCGTGGAAGTCATACTAGAAACGGGAAGTGTGCAACCAGTCAACCGAGTTAGTGTCTGTGGTGAGGGTAAAATTGTGCAAGTACGGCTTTCATAGTCTGAACTGCTTTCTTATACTGACTGAGCACACAGTAAAAGTTGCAGTGACTTCGACATTAATTACAGCAAAAAAAAAAAATCATTAGCATATGTGCTTTAAGTTCAGCATTATATTTGTTTGCATGATGGAGTGAATATTATTGCACAATCCAACATAAGCTAAAATTGCATAACGGAGAATGTCGGGTTCTCTGATCAGCTAAATTAGCCCATCCATAAAAACAATGGCGAAAAAAAAAGAAAAGTCAAATACAAATCAGTTGTTACCCAAACTGGCCCTTGGGACCTTGAGTGCCACAGAACGCTTTTAATGCTCATCAGCGCGTGTCATTGTCACGCAGGGCTGAGCACGTTCACATCACTGCTGAATGGACATGGTCACGTAGACATGAAGGCAAATCAAATCAATAACTGTGCCTCAAAACTCTCATTAACATTAACAAACATTATATTATATGCACTGTGATCGATTAAGCATATGTTGGATACTAGTAACAAAAGGTTTATGAAGTGATGCTGCTTCTAAATCTGTTTCTTTATTCCCTTAAAAAACGTTAAACTTCAAACACGCTAACGGTTACACTCAGATCTTGTACATTGTGATCTGCATTATAATATCGCTAAGTAACTTTGTTAGTTAATTTGACTGCACCGTATTTTCTACGGTGTTATTTTCCGTATTGGTTATCTGTCAACAGTGCCATTGGCCAATCTATCGCCAAACCGAATGGAAACTTATTAAACATGCAGTCGTACTTAAAACTTTCCGCAGAAAAGAGCTGACGTCCTCGAACTACGCACCGCTATTTTCAAGTGACATGACACATGATGTTATATGAACAACACAGCTTACTTGCAGTAAAGTACTGACTGAGTAGTCAACATTTCATCTTACCCTGGGCAAGTGCACGCCAAGCCAGAAATCCAAAAAAAAAAAAAATCAGTCGTTGTTTTCCTTCTATGCAGAGAGTGCGCTTGAGTTAGACTATCATTTTAAAGAGGAGAGGAGGAGGAACTACAGCTTCCTATGATGATAAAATCTCATCTTCGTCAGTCTCTTTTCTTGTCCCGCTCGTGCGCATTGCTTTTCATTCTGCAGTCAAAATACCCGTTACTTGATAATATAGTATGGCTACAGTAAAAAAAAAATTATATATTCTATAAAATATAAAACATTGCCCGAACATCGTTGACTGAAAAAGTTACAAAGGCAAAATAATAATAATAATAAATAATAAAAAATAAAAACAGGGAAGCACTCACTGTTAAATTCCGTGCAAAACAATGAGTAAGAAAGAGTGATAGCCTACTATCCCGAGGAAGTATAAAGATGATTAAGAAAACAGGTTTCTCTAGCTAGAGGACCCGCTGAGCGGTTGAGTCATGTTTCATTTCTTCCACAAGATGGCACTTCTTTGTATTCATGTTACGTTTTTGAGAAAAGTTTATTAAACATTTTCTACAAATACAGTTAGTGCATTAACGATGATTATTTTATACTAATTTAATAGTAGAATGTTTTCACGAATGCTTTCGTGTTTTTTCAATAATTAATAATAAAAGCATGCCTTTTTTAATGTCCGGAGCATCGCCCCACAAAAATGTATTTAAAGGAAATGTATTTATTATTTTTTTAATTAAGTTTTCAACAACTTGAAATATATGAGTAGCCTATTATTATTATTAGGCAGGCTACAATCTATTAAAACAGTTTTGTTTTGCTTTATTGGTAAGTGACAAAAATTATTTTAGGAAAACATAAATAAACGGTTATTATCGTATCTCCGAGAGCCTTGGGGATATTACTTTTTTATGACATCCAATAATACGATAATACGAAGGTTGGCTACCAACGTGATGTCATTCTCATATTGCAGTAGACGATGAGTCAAGCTCGTTGCGTCACATTTGACTGCGCATATAACTACACCTCTCTCCCTCGAAAGATAATTCATTCTCTGATTTGAACTGGCGAGGAAAGAACCAAGACATACCAATACACGCCACTGGAATGAATAGTTTGATATTATTTATTCTTTTGCACCTGGGGTTCATGGTTTGCCAAGGAGGTAAGCCATTTCTTCATTCATTTCTATTTATCAATTATGATTTTTTTTAAATGAATTACTTCTGTGCTATAAAAGTGAAGCCGTCTAAAATAATACTTTTTTGGTGATGCAGCCAACCCCTGTTGCTCTCAGCCATGCCAGAATCGCGGTGTCTGTACTGAAATGAGCTCAGACTCGTATGAATGTGACTGTACACGCACTGGATTTTACGGTCAAAACTGCTCAACACGTAAGTGAAAACTGCATACTTCTGTAAGCTTCCTGTTCTCTGTCAATACCCGACTAACTTTTTTACTTTGGTTTCTTTTTTACAGCCGAGTTTCTCACATGGGTTAAAGTTTCTCTGAAGCCTTCTCCCAACACGGTGCATTACATTCTCACACACTTCAAAAGCTTGTGGAATATTGTCAACAAAGTGTCGTTTTTGAGAAATGGCATAATGCGATACGTGCTAACATGTAAGTTAACACTTTTCATGCCTGAAATAATCTTTTTAATAAAACCTCCAATTTGACTTTAATCTTTGATATAATTGAAATACTTTAAATTATAATTAATATATTTGTATACATTATTTTTTAATTATAATGATTTAAATGATAATGATTAAAAAGTTTATTTCCTCCTGGTCCAGCACGTGCCCATTTGATTGACAGCCCCCCTACATTCAATGCTGACTATGGTTACAAAAGCTGGGAAGCCTATTCCAATCTCTCCTACTACACTCGTACGCTGCCTCCTGTCGCGAATGATTGCCCAACACCAATGGGAGTCGCAGGTGAGTCTCTTTCTCCTCAGACCTGTTTTCTCACATTTCTAGCTTCACAGTTAGACAGGAAGCTTGCGGACTCAACCTGTCCGCCTGCATGTCTTGGGTGTGTGGACGAGAAAAGCGCATATAGATATTTCTGTCCATCAATTAAAGTCACTGAGTCCACTCTTAGACTGGTGTATAACACTCAAAAATCAAGATGTAAATATACAGTGGAGGTCTTTTACTCATTTGTTGTTCTGTCTTTTGCAGGCAAGAAAGAACTGCCAGATGTGAAGCTGCTGGCTGAGAAACTGCTTCTCAGGAGGAAGTTCATTCCAGACCCTCAACGCACCAGTCTTATGTTCGCTTTCTTTGCCCAGCATTTTACTCACCAGTTCTTCAAAACTGACATGAAGAAAGGTCCAGCTTTCACAAGAGCCCTGAATCATGGGGTGTGTATCTTAAACATACTGTATAACCTTTTCAAGTGGCACTTATTAATGGTCCTCTCACATTCACTTTGGTATCTGACTGAATTTGCTTGGTGTCTTTAGGTTGACTTGGGTCACATATATGGACAGGAGCTTGAACGCCAACACAAGCTGAGACTTTTCAAGGACGGAAAACTGAGATATAAGGTAAGGAATGTTTCCACCCTAGAATAAACTAAAATAACCTCCTCCAGTTCACTGAACAATTTTGACATTTCTCCTGTCTTGTTACTTACCTCTTTCATATCGCAAGCCTGGTCGTCTGAAAATTTGACTATATTCGTGTTCATTGCTTTAACCAGGTTCTGGATGGTGAGGTTTATCCTCCGACAGTCAGTGAGGTTCAAGTAGACATGCACTACCCTCCTCATATACCTGAGTCCCGACGTTTTGCTGTGGGTCACGAGGCCTTTGGACTGGTTCCTGGACTCATGATGTATGCCACCATCTGGCTGCGTGAACACAACCGAGTGTGTGATATACTAAAGCAGGAGCATCCTGACTGGGATGACGAGAGGCTGTTTCAGACCGCACGGCTCATCCTTATTGGTAAGTGTCCTGTAGAGAAGGACATTTAGATTCAGGTCAATTTTTAATGTGGACAATTTTGCAGGATGTGTTAATGGATGTACCTCAAAATACATTTACAAGATGGTTTAACGTTTGTTCTGTATTCTGACTTTACAGGTGAGACGATCAAAATTGTGATTGAAGATTATGTCCAGCACCTTAGTGGATACAATTTTAAGCTCAAGTTTGACCCTGAACTTCTCTTCAACGACCGTTTCCAGTACCAGAACAGGATCTCCTCTGAGTTCAACACCCTTTACCACTGGCACCCCCTTATGCCTGAGGAATTTCACATCCAGGACGAAGTCTACAATTACAAGCAGTTTCTCTTTAACACATCTATACTGACAGACCATGGCGTCAACAGCTTGGTTGAGTCCTTCACAAATCAGATAGCTGGAAGGGTAAGACAAGAAAAATACATTTAGTTTACCATATTTTGGAGTAGTCTACCTAGCTGGTGGTGAGGATTTGGTGAATCTTAAATCTTCTCTGTTACTCCAGGTGGCTGGAGGGCGTAATGTTCCACCGGCTGTATTAAAGGTGGCCATGAAGTCAATTGAAGACAGCAGGCAAATGCGCTACCAATCTATCAACGCCTACAGGAAACGTTTCAACATGAAGCCATTCAAATCCTTTGAAGAAATGACAGGTGAGAGTTAATATATTTATATTTATCAGGTCTAGGTCTAGTTTTCTAATGCAGCTATTTTGCCTTCAGCATAGGCAGCTGTTTTAAGTCTTAACAACATAATGATAATGATAAATACAATATTTATTACAGTATTAAGTGCGCATACACACACAAATTTGCATATTAACTTGCCTAAGCCCAGCTGTATTTTATAAGCATACCCTGCAGATATTGTAAAATCAGTGGTATTTCAGTCGACAATTTGAGTTGACTGAACTTGTTTTATGTTTCAGGAGAAAAGGAAATGGCTGCTGAACTTGAAGAGATGTACGGAGATGTAGACGCTGTGGAGCTTTATACGGGTCTGCTGGTTGAGAAACCCAGGCTCAATGCCATTTTTGGGGAGACCATGGTGGAGATGGGTGCCCCCTACTCCCTCAAAGGACTTATGGGAAATCCCATTTGTTCCCCTGAGTACTGGAAACCAAGCACATTTGGTGGCAAAGTGGGCTTTGAGATTATCAACACTGCCTCTCTGCAGAATTTGGTTTGCAATAATGTCAAAGGGCCCTGCCCTATGGCGTCCTTCTATGTGCCTAATGTAAAAGATTCGGTACCAACCACTATTAATTCAAGTACTTCCCACTCAGATCAAAACGTCAACCCAACAGTTTTACTAAAAGAACGGACGTCTGAGCTCTGATAGATGTATTCTGTAAGAAAATTAATTAATTATTTATTTATTTATAGGATATTTATTGTATTTATTGTACTGAGAACAATATCTTTTAATTCCTATAGTTTTGTACAAATCTGATGTTATATTTGTATCTATTTATTAAATATGATGTACATTGTATGTTTTGTAAAAAATGTTTACATTAGACCTCAGATTTCAGCACCGCTATAATGCTGATCAGCTCATATTGTGTCTTGATTTTACTTGAATCCCATTTCTAGTTGTTTACAATGTTTAAATGGTTTAACTTGTCTTGTTTGTTTTCTGTCTGCCCTTTTTCTTCCTTTGTTTCATCTCAAGATCTTAGAATACTTACTAAACAAAAAACTTTCTTTCTAACAAAATGTCTCACACTGTTTTGTTTTTACTTTTTAAACACTTGTTTAATCTAAAAAAGTATTGATATTTTCGTTTTATACTTGAAATTTGACTATGAATTAATAAATCACAATAAATTAATATTTTTACCTTGTGTTCTGTGAATTCTTAAAAATAAATTTCTTTCAAAAGATTTGTATTAGCGTTTTGCAACAAGATGATAATTTTATTTAGTATAAATTATTAGACCACCAAGGTTTATTTGCGATCTGAGCAATTTCCACGAATAAAATAGACGGATACATTTTGACAGATGTTATTATTGTTAGTCTACAGAAAATGCTTTATGACTTGCACACACAAATTTGTCTGAACCAATATTGAAAAATGCAAATATCTTGAGTGGATTACACCATAGTTAAAATTCAAAGTGATTTGAAATGATTTGCAAGTCAGTATCATAAATTGCATCTCACTCAGGCAGAGCAATTCAGAACTTTGAGAAAGAACATCTATGACATTGTCAGGTATAAACAGAATTGCAAAGCACCACTGCATTCTGGATAATTAGCAGATGTTTGGGAATGAATGGAGGAAGCTGTTTAAATACATCACAGTAGTAAGTCCAAGAGTTGTTGACTTTCACGATGTTAGAACACAAATCTGCATAAACGTTCTGTGTGATGTGGTCAATAAAAATTATCGTTCAAAAAACATTGCATCACAATAAGTGTAATTGTGATTGTCAAAACATTTGGTAACTAAATAGAATTTTATGAAGTTGAGTGACAACATGTGACAATGTTTACACTGTACAATGACTGGTAGGATACAGTTTTTATTATTGCTTGACAAAAATTTCAAGATTTCAATTCCATTCTTGTGATTTGATTCCGATTTTGATTCAATATTGACTACTTTGGATACATGTTTATTTTAAATTTTATTTAAAAAAATAATCTCACCTAATGCTGTAAACATAGAGGGCCCAATCTGCTGGTATTATTAAAGGTTAAAAATAACAAATTAAATTAAATATAAGGCAGTTTTTGTTATAATAAAAAATATAATAAATATGTAATATAGTGCTCAGCAAAATCTCCTCTCTAGCTATTTTTTCTATTCAATTAACATGCTATGGTCATTAAATGGCTTTCCTGAGGTAAATGTAACGTTATGTGACATAATTGTTCTCCTGCTATTATATATTAACCTCTTTCCGTGGTTGAAAAACACTAATTGGTCGATATTATGTATACTTTCGGTAAGTTGTACTGCAAAGAGTAACAGATGATCGGTTCACGTGCACTTGAACTGAGGCGCTCAGCGATCTGTCACGTCACATTTACATTTATGCATTTGGCAGACGCTTTTATCCAAAGCGACTTACATTGCGTTATCCTATACATTTATACATACTGTAGGTATGTGCAATCCCCTGGGATCGAACCCACAACCTTATGCTCTTACCACTGAGCTACAGGAAAGCTTAAACCCTATTGTAATTGGCGCACATTTGGCGCACATTTACAAGCGCCAAACGTATTTTTGTCTGAATTTTGTAATAAACTTGACGGAATCTAAGAGCTGATAATTAGTTTAATATTAAAAGTACCTCTTTGCTCCGCAATTTTTCTGTGCGTGAGAAAATGGATGTGTGGCGTGAGAGCGTGTGAAAAGTGTCAATTGCGTGAGTCTCACACTCAATGCGTGAGAGTTGGCAGCCCTGATTCTAGCAATGTGACGTCACCACTGCAGACGGACTAGGACTGACCAAAAACCTAGGACTAGTTTGCAAAAGTAGGTTTTTCAAAAATTCGAAATCTTGTAAAAATTTCGATCGGATCCGAGGCATGCATTTTGTTCGTCTTGAGCCATGGATTCCAAAGATTGAGCCTAACGGTTTAGGAGTTATGAGTTTCATTCTTTTCACCACTGTAGCGCCCCCGTCGGGCCGATCGGAGCGAGCCTTGGTGACATTGTAGATGGTCTGAGTGAGTACTACCAGTACCAGCCCTAAAAGTTTCAAGTCTCTACGACTTACAGTTTGGTCTGCCCTATCACTTTAACGGGAGAATGCTGATCTATAGAAATTTGAACAATTACAATAGGGTTTAAGCGCTATGCGCTAGCTTAATTTATGGTCTTTTTTTATGATGGACATAAACAGAGGATTATTTTAGGAGATGATCTTTACTTTACAAAGTCCCAAGCTTTAGTATGCAGTGTGCACCCCTTCAGCTCTCTTCACATTGTTTCTACAGCTGTAAATATGTCAGTTCTCATAAAACTGAACCACTGACCACATCAAAGTGAAGAGAAGCATCGCAATGAGTAAAGCTTTTGACAAGAAGCGTCCGATTAGGCCCCATAATTGTGCGAGTGATTAGGACTTTGCCTTTGTGCTTCTGGTCATCTCTGATTTTCCAAAGCTTTACTGTATGAGCTCCATCTAGCTTACTTCTATGGGCAGACTAAAGGACAATCTCCCATTCTCTGTGATAAATTGGCATAAAATTGGCACCGCGGGCCAGAAGGGAAGACTGTGGAGCGCATGTTTCCATTGCCTCAGTCAGCACAGACTGTCTCCTCAGCGATTGATAGTGTACGCAGAGGTTTTTTTCACTGGCCAGGGGACGTGCCACCGAGAAAAGCCTGTGTGGCTGTGAGGCTCGAGAGGAGATACGTGCCATTTGACAAGTGATGAAAATAAGGGGCAGTTGGATCCAGTCCCTGCATGGTCACTCACCAGTGTGAGAACTTGGCAGAGAGAAATAGAATCAGAGGAAGAAGAACTTTTCAACATTAATTTTAACAAGAAATACAATGATCTTTTTTAATTGAAAAAAAAATTGGTGTAGAAATCATTTTCACTCAGAAATTGCTAGTAAATGTAACAGTAAGCTGAAATAGTATTTTCTTGTATACCATGCTACAAGCATCTGTTTTAACATACTTGTATCAGTGATCTTTGTTTAATCATTTTTACAGTGTATGAGCTCTCAGGGTAAAAAACTATCGACAACTGCCATGAGCCACATTACATGTTAAAAGGAATAGTTCACCAAAATGTTTTTATTGTGTCTTCATTTACTTTAACTTTACATCTTTTTGTAGAAGACAAACAAAGATATTTAGATTTTTGTTGTTGTTGTCTGTAGTCTACACTGAAAGTCAATGGGGTCAAAAATAACACACACATTTATTGCATGGACCAAAAAAAAAAAAAGGAACGAATGAAAACAGACGACATGAGAGTGAATATATAATGACAGAATTTTCATTTTGGGGTGAACTACCCTCTAATATTAAAATCTCAACACTGTAGCACACACACTGTAAAGGAATTTGTATACAGATGAACATATTTGGAGAAAACTATAAACCTGTCAACACTTGCCATGCATCTGACACAAATGAGGTAATGCTTATAAGAATGCTTTTAGTTGGGTCCTGGAGCAAGATGACAGTGTGTTAACTCATCAATACTGAAACTACAGTGTGCCACACTGTCTGTGGCCCTGCATTTAATGCTGTAAACATTCTCAGACCATAAAAGGAGAGACAAATATATAACATCTTCAGTATGTGCCACCCGCCTCATTCATTGGGTCAGATGACATTGCGTGTCTTTGGTTGTTTTGAATTTGTAATATCTTTGTTTAAAAATGAAGAGGACAGTGAAGAAGGACCCAGGGTAGGAACCTTCCCGTATGCCTGTGTTTATAGGAGAGTGTGCCTGTGCCTGAAATTATTTCAATTTCCTGGAAGGGAGAAGCAAAAATTCTCAGTTTAGGCAATCTGAACCACACATCCGCGCCTTACAGATGAATCCCATTTATCTTGAAAGATGAATAATATATTCATTAAAAAAATACAGTATGTTTATTTTGAGCGAGAGCCATCTTTATACTTGTAAATTCTGCTCACACTTCACCCCGCATGTCGGAATCCAAAAGTTTCCGGTTTCCTTTAAACTTCCTAGCACAACTAAAAAAAGAATTTTAAAAGAAATGAGAGTTAAGCACAACAGGAAGTTGGCATTCATAAGTAAGAGACATCTCTTCATCAATCTAAGAAAGATACAGACATGTAACTCTATACTTTCCCCTTTGAAAGCACAGAAAAATACAACCTTGTTTAAAATGATATAAAAGTTTCAGCCTGCCCTGAACTGCCTCAGAATTTATTATATCTCAACAAAATTCCAGACTTCATTCTCTGTGTGGTCTCCTTAACGGAAGATAATAAACATAAAAACAGATTAAACCAGGGACTTTGCCAAAAATGCACTTGACCTAATAATAAAAAGTTTAGTTTACTTTGCTTTACTGACATTTCAGCCATACAAGTGTACAGTGGCATGTTCTACAAAGAACACATACTAAACAATAAATAAATATAACACATAATGCATAGCCACATTCTTATGCAGTTTATCTGCATTTATGTCATTTTTCCTGATGCTTTCCTCTGTTTTTCATCAAAAAATGTAATTATTTCTGTGAATCTGAAAATCTTGGCCTTGCATATGTGTATACATAAACTGCCACACGAATAGAAAATCATCGGTGAATAATGTATTAAATGTCAGTCCGTTCCTCACTCAAAGCTATATTGTATGACTTTAAGACCTGGCACAATAAATCATAGAGTTTATAATTACAGTCAGTGCTATTTTAAGCATGTTTCAGATTGATGTTCAGAGTCAGATACTACAGGAATGAGGATATTATAGTCAGAAAGGGAAAACCCAACCAAAAACATGAATGAGTTAAGGGTTCTTTGGTAAAATGTCTTCCTTAATAATTAAATAAACAATTTTTTTCCATGCATGTTGTGATCTCAGGGGCCCTTTGATGTAGAGACATTCTGGTCATAACCTATGACATCCACATGCATCAGCATCATGACCCTACTACTAATGGACCTCTCCATTCAAAATTTCCAGCTATATCAACTGGTCAGTGTCTAATTCTAGACCAGACAGTCTTTGCACAACATCTGCAGAGAAACCAGCATGTCTCAATATCCACTTTACGTCACAACACTGCCACATCACACAATTTGCAACTGTTCTTGCCTATAGCTTACATCATACATGCCAATCATATTAGTAAGGGGCGGTTCACACAGAACCATTTTTCATTCCAATGCTCTACTTTTCCATTGTATTTCTATGTAAACACACGCTAGACGGATGTGTATAACTTTGCGCTCGCGTCTTGCAGCGTCTCGCGCAGGACACAGCATTATATAAATGTGGCGCTCAAGTTAAAATCAGTTCAACTATTAAAAAAAGCGTCTCGAGACCTTGCGTTTTTTCCCCATTCCACTGCCTGCGTCTCCATAAGACCTTAAGACCTATAACATGATTAATGATTCTATTGAGGCTCTCAAGATTAACTCAAAGATGTGGAGCCAAAGAAAAGCTAGCTCACTTTTAGTGTTTGTTATTTTACAACATCTAATTTCTGTAACATGTATATTCTGTTATGTTTTGGTTGGGTTTTCATTCTGTTTGTCTGAGTTCCTATTAGTTTCCCTGGTTGTTAATTAGTTTCCACACACCTGTTTCTGTTCTCCTTGATTACGTTCCCTATGTATTTTCGGTTTCATCTTATATTAACGTGGTTGTGTTTGTGTGATCTCATATGATCTTCTCCTGAGTATTCCATGTAGATTTAAATAAAGACTGTTTTGTTATTAATCTCCTTCGTCGTAAACTTCACTGGAGCCACCTGTGACAATTACTCTACTGATATTGTTAATGTAATGCTTCTCTGGTAGGTGTACTGGAAATCAATGAAAAGTATAACACTAAAATGTCAAAATGGCTTTGCTACAAAAAGGTATTTATGTGTAGAATTGCTCTTATTCTTCTGCCTCATGGCATCCAGAAAAACGGCATTTAATTCAAGGTGTGAAAGGAAATGATATCATTTGAAGTTTACTAGTATTAACACAAAAGTTTTAGTAACACACAAGTCTTTGAGCAGCAGTAACCGAATAAGTGTTTGATTAGTCACAAATACCTCTCACCACTGCTATGGACCATTTTCAAAAGAATGCATTCAAAATTTAAATTAAATTCTTAAACGGTATGTTTATATACATGTATCTGATTCCCAAGAATAATTTTTAAATTGCCAACTGGCCCCTTGTCCTCTAAGGCATGAAACAAAATACCTCTAAGTATGCAGTATAATATGCGTCAGTGAGTACGTTTTAGTGTATATTCTAGGCAAGAAGGAGGCATTGCAACAAAGACATATTGCTTGACTTGATCATTTCTGTCTAGCTTCTTATGCAGTTAGTGATAAGATTAACAATGGCACACCTTTTCCTCCTACGCTTTCTTGGGAAAATTTATTTAATTTCTCTAGTTACTTAGTCACCTCTATAGCTCCATTCTAAAAATAATTTGACATATTTGAATATCCTTTCATTTTTAACATGATATGAATAGGAATGATTCCCCAAATAGTGTGGTTTTTTGAGAAGTGCTTAGTGATCAGACATACAGTTATCAAATTCAGGTGATAAAAAAGGCCAAAAAATTGCAATGAATTTACACAAAAAAACGGCCCATACATAATAATAGAAAAGGTATGAATCATAAAAGGAGATTGTTGTGTGCTTTTGTAACCTTCTTTATGCAGATCTCTCACTGTAGAGCATGACAATAATTACCTCTGTTTTTCATCCAAAAAAACTTTTTTTGTTATTCTATCTTTAAAAAAAATCCTGTTACAGGGGCAATTTTTTTCTAAATCTATAAATCTTCTAAATAATTTATCATTTAAAAAAGCCTTCTGTCTTCACAAAACCATCTTCAAATGAGTGCAATTAATTTAACAAACAGTTAAATTTTGAATTATATCAAATGACTTATTAAACCCATATAGCAGTAAATTAGCAGTCTGTTCTCATGGAATGACTGAACAGTTCTGGCAGATCAGGTCAGAACCTTAGATGACTGTACAGAAAATCACTGTTAATTAAAAATTAAAATGTTCACGTAGCTACTGGGTTTTTCGTCCAAATAATTATACATGCACACACACCCCGACACGCACACATACTCAGATCTGATTGTGACTGTTTAATTGCTAATATTTGGCTTGCATCTCCAATTTTGTGATCAGTCACCTGAAACTGGAAATGTTGATCTCTAAACTAAAACAAAGAGAAGGAAATCCCCATTCATACATCAATTTGGTAAATAAGTCACTGGGAGAACAACAATGTCACATTCATTTTAGGTCAACACATACACTTGTTATGTTGAGTGCATTTGTCAAGCACAACGTTATTGCAAAACTACAGATCAAACAAAGATGTTTTATTATTATTTATGAGGAATATAAATGTATCAGTTACTACAAGCCATCAAGTGGTTTCAACTTAGATAGCCCCTACACTGATAAAAATGATTTTGTGGTAAAGTAAATACTACAGAAAAAAACAATGTAATTTACATGACGTTCAAGGCCCAGTGCATGATGGGAACATCATACACTAGGTGTATGTGTTGACCTAAAATGAATGTGACATTGTTGTTCTCCCAGTGACTTATTTACCAAATTGATGTATGAATGGGGATTTCCTTCATTCATATAATCCTACAGTTCAAACTACAATCCGGCCTCTAGCTCATAAATGCCAGAGGAGAACTGGCCCCCGACTGAGCCTGGGTTCTCCCAAGGTTTTTTTTTTCTCCATTAGGTCACCTGATGGAGTTTTAGGACACCATTAGGTCACTTGATGGAGTTTTTCGGTTCCTTGCCACTGTTGCCTTTGGCTTGCTCAGTTGGGGATATTTTGGGGATATTTAATTTAATTTTATCAATCAATAAATTCCTCTTGAAACAAACTTTGTTGTATTATTTTAATTTAATACTGTGAAGCGGCTTTGATACAATCTGTATTGTGAAAAGCGCTATACAAATACACTTGACTTGACTTGACATGAAAAAGTTAGTTCAGGCAAGAGTTAAAAAAAATGAAGTAAATGATATATCAGTACTCAATTCAAGCGTGTAGAAATGAAAGCGTTAATATCAACTTTATAAAATTAAGTAAAATTGCTCAACTTTTCTGATACTGGTGTTCCCATCATGCACTGGGCCTTGATTAATTAATGAGGTTGATTTTTTCACTGTTTTCCAGCAGTATTTACACTGTTTCATCATTGATTTTGTTGTTAGGATTAGTAACATGCCATTTTGTGACATTTTGCCTGCAGCCATGTCACCCTGTAGCCCAAGACCGGTTGCCCACTGAAGCTAAGCAGGGCTGAGCCTGGTTAGTACCTGGATGGGAGACCTCCTGAGAAAACCAGGTTGCTGCTGGAAGAGGTGTTAGTGAGGCCAGCAGGGGGTGCTCACCCTGTGGTCTGTGTGGGTCCTAACGCCCCAGTATAGTGACGGGGACACTGTACTGCCAAAAGAGCACCGTCCTTCGGATGAGACGTTAAACCGAGGTCCTGACTCTCTGTGGTCATTAAAAATCCCAGGATGTCCTTCGAAAAAGAGTAGGGGTGTAACCCCGGCATCCTGGCCAAATTTGCCCCTTGGCCTCTGTCCATCATGGCCTCCTAATCATCCCCATATATACTGATTGGCTTCATCACTGTCTCCTCTCCACCAGTAAGCTGGTGTGTGGTGGGCGTTCTGGCGCAGTATGGCTGCCGTCGCATCATCCAAGTGGATGCTGTACATGGTGGTGGTTGAGGAGATTCCCCCCCTTCCATGTAAAGCACTTTGAGGTCTCAGAAAAAGCGCTATATAAATGTAACGAATTATTTGGAGTACATTTTCTACTCAAAATGACACATTCAAACACAAAAACGATCCATCAAATGTTACCGTCATTGTGTATTGTCTACCAAGTATTGAGGTCTCTGCGTTCACATAACATTTAACAACTGAATTGTTGATATGCTGTCTTACACAATATGTATTGTATTAATTATTTAGATATTTTCAAGTAAAGCTTATACTTTAAAAGTGTGGCTTAATTCAATATTATATTGTTAGAGTGAAATGTATTGCAAAGGAAACTAAATATTACTCAACCTTTACTAGCGAAGTTAAAATTACTTATTTTCTTTGTTACTTTCACTTAACTTAGTTAAGTAGAGTTTACTTAATTCCATATGTGAAATTTACTTAAAAAAATATGCGTGTGAAAATTACTTAAAATATATTCGTGCAAAAACTTGCCAAAGAAAAATTAAGGTAAATTTTACTTATTGTTTTTTTCAGTGTACTGAGGGACAGCTTCAGGTTACATTTTTCATTTCAGGTTACAGGTTCCTATTTTTTTATATTTAATTATTCTTTATATGAAAAAAAGGTTGTGTATTCCTATAGAAAATTTTAATAAATTTCACAAATCAGGTTTTTAAATTCAGCATGAAATTAAATGAATACATTTTTAATCTAGGATGCCAATCATTTAGTCTGCAATGTTTCTATTTTCTGTTTCTAATGTTTCTGTGAGTGAGTGAGTGAGTGAGTGAGTGAGTGAGAGAGAGAGAGAGAGAGAGAGAGAGAGAGAGAGAGAGAGAGAGAGAGAGAGAGAGAGAGAGAGAGAGAGAGAGAGAGATCTCAGGGAAAGTGCCACCAATACCTTAATCAAGTAATTTGGGGGAATTTCCCACAGACTACATCTCTGATACAACTGATATCTTGGTTATAGAAGGAAACCCTGAAACAGAGAGGTTTTGTTTGAGACCCCATCAGGGACAGCACCTGCTTCCTTGATACTTCCTCACTCTGTTTGTATGATGGGGAATGTTTCCATAACACTGATACACAGGTCAGCATAGCATCCTTACATAGTCATAGCTTAAGCTGCCACATAAAATTAATGTCAATAACGGACACATCCTCTAAATATCAAGTGCTTAAGTGCAAAAAATACCCATTTTTGTAGGAAAATTACAACAATCTGAGGGTATCAGAACCAAATTAGTTTACTTTGTTTTTTGTACATTTTAGCACTCTATAGCTCTTCATGTATCTTAAGATAAAAGACTAATATTATTTGCTATATTACTCAATTATATTAAATTACTAACCCTATAGCATACGACGTACATCAAAGAGAGTCTACATTTACATCTGGAAGATGTATTTTTTGTGTTTGCTCATCTGCAATATGTCTCAAAGACAGAGTAAAAAATTGAAAATGATGGTAATTTTTGGTTTGGTATGGCTGTAAAACTGAACTATCAGATGAGTAACTTACACTAACTTGTTCACTTGTTTACAGCATGTAAACAGGGTGACTAAACTGATTTAGACTATATAAACATTTTGAGGAGGCTCTGAGAAGAGAAAGAAGTATGTTTAGCAGGTGGCATGAAGACAACATTTTTAGTTGAAGCAAATGGGTGGTTGCTGCTGGCAAGACTGCATTTGATTTATTTTGTTTATTGATCATCGCAAACACAACCAAAGATATGCACAAAACACTAAAACAAGCTTGACGAATCATGAAGACTTCTTAAAGGTCAACACACACACACACACATATGTGCTCATGTAAACACAAGTGCACATTTCCAGGAATCTACGTCATACAACTCACATCCAGGCATGACAAACTGTATTTGGTAATAAGCTTTTGTAAAGTCAGTTCATGGGTGTATTCTTATCATGTTAAGATCATCAGAGACTAACTAAGTATTTGGGTGCGGCTCAAGATCAATCTTCTATAAAATACCAGATCAATATTTCTTAGTCTTCTTCACATACAGCTATTCATATTATTTAGACAGTTTTAAAAATAAAGACAAAACCTTTCCATTATATTAAAGAGATAGTTCCCCCCAAAATGAAATTCCTGTCAGTAATTAATAACCCTCATGTCATTCCAAACCCGTAAGGCTTTCGTTCATCTCTGGAACACAAATGAAAATATATATTTTTTTAATTCTGAGCCAGTTTTGTACTCTCCATTGAAAGCTACGCAACTACCACTTTAACGCTTCAAAAGGTTCATAAAGAGAATGTAAAACTAATTCAAGTAAATTGTGTAGTTTAGTAAAAAAATTCTGAAGTCTCGATCACTTTATGTGATGAACAGATTGAATTTAGGCTTTTGTTCAAATATAAACATTGATCAGCGAAAACAGAAGCTCAACCGAACCTGCGAGAACAAACCTCATTGGTTCTTGAGGAAGCTCAGTTGTGCTGCGTAACACGAGAATGAACCTCATTGGTTCTCACATCAAACGAGGAAGCTTGCGCTTCTGTTTATCATAACTGATGTGATGTGTAGGGAGCTGAATGTTTATATGTGAATAAAAGCCTAAATTAAATCTGTTCAACGTATAAAGTGATCGAGTCTCTTCAGAAAATTTAGACTAAACCGCTCATATGGATTAGTTTTACGATCTTTTTACTTTATGAACTTTTTGAAGCATCAAAGTGGTAGTTGCGTAGCTGGAGGGACAGATTTTATTACAATTATCTTCATTTGTGTTCCGAAGATGAATGGAAGTCTTACGGTTACATGAGGGTGAGTAATTAATGACAGAATAAAAATGTTTGGGTGAGCTACCCCTTTAAGAGCTGGGGATGACAGGGATGTTCTTTTGCAGAGGCTAAACAGATCTAAATGTGTAGGTGACAGCTGTCTAATTGCTGGATTTTCTCACGTCTCCCCTCAGGCTTAGGCGAAACAGGTAAATCAGTCATAAAACACCTGTGGAAAAACATGTTTTTGAAATGCATCATTCTGGAACTGTTGTCATACTTTCATGACAGTGATGCTGGGGCTAATGTGTGGTATTGGTTAATGATCATCATTGTTCATGCACAATGTTCATGAATAGTTCACTCAAAATAAAAAATTCTGACATTAATAATTTTCTCATCCTCATGTTTTCCTAAACCTGTCTGAGATTATTCTATTTTTCTATTCAGTGAAAGCAGACAAATGCTTTCAAGTTTGTTTAAAACACAAAAGCACTATAAAAGTGGTCCATACGACTTGTGAGCTATAGTCCATGTCTTCTGAAGCCATATAATATCATTGTGTGATGAACAGACTAAAATGTATTATCCACTCATCATTCATTGAGGAAGCGCAACAATGCAGTGATGGGCACTCTCGAAACACTTCTTCATGGAGATTTGAAAACTTTAGTTTCTAATCACAGTAGCTTGGAGCACCTATCAAACTGGCCAAGTCACGTGATTTCAGCAAAAGCGGCTTCATTACCTCATACTTTTTGAATTCTGATGGTTCATAGCTAGAGGGTGTTGATCTGGTGAACACATGAACCAGTGTCGAATATGTGGTTTTAACAGATCTCGGGTCAGTTTTTTGTAATGTTCAGTTTTAATTAATTTAAATAATTATGCAATAGTATGTTTGTGATAGTTAATTGTCATTTGTTAAGTTAATTTAATTGATAAAGTCTTGCCTAAAACACAAAACAAGCAGAAATTAATTAAATTAATAAAATAACACAAATTAAACAGACACTTTATATAAAAAGTGTATTTAAGGATTTTTAGATTATATAAAACAAGAAGTGCAAAAAAGCGCTGCACGGGGTGTAAAATCCGTATCATGGTGCTCTTTGGGTGTAGGGATAATTCAACTCATAAAAACGTATCAAGCCAAGGGACTCTGCCAATTTAAGTAAATATATATAAAAAGCCTTTATTTAGTCATGGTTTTTAGGCAATTAAAAATCAGTTTACAGATAGCCGCACACCGACGCGTTGCGACTAATGAGCCTTCATCAGGGTGTTTAGATTACATTTAGTAGTGTGCACTTTCATAAAAAACAGATTTGTAATTGGTTTGCTTCGTAAAGGTGTCTATGCATGAGTGGGCTGTGTTCACATTGCATTTACTGGCTTTGACCAGCAGGTGTTGAGAGTTCGGTGGTTCGAATCAGCTTCATTGCGAAGCAATTAATTGTTTCAGAGTTTTAAAAAGCTTAGTTTCTCCTATCACTATAATAATGTACTTTAAATGGCTAAAGCAATAATCTGTCTTAAAGGGATCCTATTATGCTTTTTCAACTTTTGAGCATAAAAAAAAGATCTGCAAGTTACAAAGCTCAAAGATATTTAAAGGAAGATATTTTCTTAAACAGAATTCACTTTCCAAGAACTACAACAAATGACTTGTTTGGACTACAGCACGTTTTTCCAGGCTTTGTGAAGTCACAATGTTACTCATTTAAATAATCCCCACCCATGGAGTAGCCTAAGCTACACAAAAAAGGGGATGAGGTCTGGTTGAGCTGCATTAGAGAAGACTAGTGAAAAACCCCACTGCTTGTGTATTCTAGTCTTGATCAGTCTGATTCATTAATGATTTAAAAATGTCGTTGTGTTGTGCACTACTGGGCCACTGTAGTTTTATGAACTGGATCAAACGATTCATTCATTACGAACCGCCAGGGCCCATATTTATCAAGCCTCTGAGAATTACTCACAAGAACACTGCTAACAATTGACTTAAAATTCTTGGCTCAAAGCTGCAATTAAAAGTTAGTTGTCAAGCATCTCAATCATAATTTAAGTGAAGTCTTAGAGATGTCTTAGAGATGATTCACGACACTTAGCTTTTTTTTTTTTTTAACGACACTTAGCTGTGCCACAAACGGGATTTTGGATGACGACATGGACCAATCACTGAATAGATTTCCTTATTTAAGAATATTCTCAGATAAATTTACATTGAATGGTAAAATTCCTAAGAGGAGTTTACGTTCAACACACATTTGACAATAAATCATTTTCAAGAGAATAGATTTTGATACATTGGAAATTAAAGACAAACACGTTTTCCACCATGACTTAAATTACAATTTTAAACCGGTGTGCTGTTAACTGACATTATAGCAGATAATATGATATAATCAGCCACCATGGAATCTAGAAGAAACCCGAGCTGGTGGGAGGAAGAAGCGCTGCTGCTTGCTGGATTACTCGAACAGCGGAATCATATGTTATAAAAGGCAAGTTCATCCCAACATTAAGCAGCGCTGACAAAGATGATGCCTGCTCTGCCTCTGTCCAAATGATACCGTTTGATAAACTGCTCGTCGTCAAAAACATTCTTCGCCTTCTGAAAGATTCGCGCACGTCTCTGTCTCCTCAGTGCCATCACAAGCCTCTACTGGCAACTCCTAACACTTAAGAGACCTCTCTAGAGCTGTCTTAAATAACTGGGAAAGTACGACTGATTCTTAAGAAATGTGATAAATTGCTTTTATTCTTAAGTTTGAAAGTAGGAGTAAATTTCATGAATTCTCAGCACTAAGACTAATGGCACTTTGAGAAGCTTGATAAATACGGGCCCAGATCAGACTCATAAACTCATGGAGAGCCATGGAGAGCTAACATTACAGTTGATGTCAAGTTTAACTATGAATAACGACTTAAATTTAGTTTTCTCACAAAAGTAGCCTTGGAAATTCTATAACAATTATTTTAAATACAATTTTGTGTGTTTGCGAACAGTTTGAACAGCACGAAGGTGAGTAAATAATGACTAGCCTATTTTTCTTTTTGAGAGAAAAATCCCTTTAACCCCAACAGCCCTAATAAGTGCACTTTTCGTTACTCTGGGTACAAACATCTGATAAATGACAACTTGCAGTGTGTTCTCAGAGGTGTTCAAACAGGAAGTGGTTGCTGTGCGTGTACTGTCACCTGGTGGCGGTAAAGAGACCCTACATGAGTCATTTTTTCTTTTTCTCGCAGTGGGAAAGAATTATAAAAAGCCCATGAATGAGCGTGAGTAAGTTTAAAAATTTATAAATGACTAAGATCGGTGTGTAAGAACAGGGAAGTGAACCATAGTGTTTCCCTTGCGTAAGCAGTGGACACAGTGAGCAGAGCAACTGGATTTCACAATGAATAGGCAAGTTTTGATGTGACAGATGAAAGATGTCATTGTCATGACGCTGTTTTGAGTGTGTATGTGAACACCATAAGGTATATTCAGCAAAGTCCATTCTCTCCTGCTTGGTTATTTTTTTCTCGTGTTAATCCAGTAGCCTACTCTCTGGGGTTTTTCCTTCTCTTTTTTCAATCAAAGGCCTTAGAAACTCTTTCATTTGTGTCACTGAAATGTAATTATGTTATAAAATACAATCAAATAGAATATAACAATAATCTACTGATATCTGCATAAAATGAATCTGCATGTTTATGTTGTGTTTTATGTGCAGGTCAATATGTGTGTGAACTGAGAATGCCTTTTAAATTTTAATTCTATTCCATAACAGTATCCTGAATTAAAAAGTAGAATTTTTACAAATGTAATTTCTACAATGAAAATAAATAAATAAATATGTATTATTATAATTATTTTTCGGTATCTTTACTTCCATAGAGTATCATCGCCTTTCAGACCATGACATGAAAAGTTGAGAGGTGTTCTGCTACTTTGCCCCTTGTTGTAACCAAAGTAATGCAGGAATGTCTGATTTAGTCCTACCCTACCCAGCATACAACACAACAAAGTCCTCTAAGCAATAGTTCCAAATCTCAATAAGCACTTTGTGCACCCCCTACTGTACTCTACAAAGTCCCATTTACACTTTTGACCCTGTCTGGGTTGTCTTCCCCTCGCTTCATGATTCTTGGGTGTTATCTGCTTGCTATGAGCAATGGAAAGCTAGAGAGACAGTGAGTAAGTACTCATAATTTCCAGGTAAAGATTTCAGCCAGCATGGGTCTCCTATAGACACATATTGTCCGACGCATAGCGTGCATAAATGAGTGTTTTCTCAGTCTGGCCAGAGGAAATGAGGAGCCCTTGAGGAATTCTGACCACTTACTCTAGGAATGATCTGAAAGCCAGAGATTGCTTTATTCACCGTAAATGAAAACGTGGGCGTATGATAGGATGAGAGGTGTAACCAATTCCTTTGTGGGTCATTGTGATGCATACTCATTCATTTGAAAGGGTAGATAATAGAAACTCCACTGTAGTCTGAGTCAGTGGTTTTCATAAAGTTGATCAGACAGGTTGAGAAACACTAAGACTATGTTTTGAAGTGCATACTGGCTTTTGTTTGCATGTAGATGCTTGTAAAAAGGAAATGGGAGTGTTTCCTGTATTGTTTCAAAAGAGGGCACACCAATTTTAAAGGGATAGTTCTCCCAAAAATAAAAAAGTTAAAAAGAGAGGAGTCTATATATTATATATTTATATATATATATATATATATATATATATATATATATATATATATATATATAGTGGTAAACATGCTGTGGATTGATCTTAACTTTTATGTGACCCTGGACTACAAAACCAGTCACATGGGTAAATTTCTTTAAATTGAGATGTATACATCATCTGAAAGCTGAATAAATAAGCTTTCCATTTATCTTTTTTTTTTTTTTATGTAATTTGTTAGGATAGGACAACATTTGGCCGAGATACAACTATTTGAAGGTCTGGAATCTGAGGGTGCAAAAAAAATAAACGAAACATTGAGAAAATTGCCTTTAAAGTTGTCCTTTTATGTTCACGCTTTTGCAGCATCCACTCAGAAAAATAAATGTTTTATATATTTACGGTAGGAAATTTACAAAATATCTTCATGGAACATGATCTTTACGTAATATCCTAATGATTTTGGCATAAAAGAAATAACGATAATTTTGACCTATGTATTGTTGGCTATTGCCTCAAATATACCCGTCCAACTTGTGACTGGTTTTGTGATCCAGGGTCACATACTGTATATTCCTTAACCTGGAATATTCCTTTAATCTGTTAAGCCAATAAATGTCCAGAAATAGCGACAACTATAACTATGAAAGTGACTAAAAATGGGAATGTTACCTAGTCCACTTATCTCTCAGAAGTATGCAAACACTCATGTCTAGTAAGCTGTGTAGAAAAGACTGTACAAAACTGAAAGCAATTTAAAAACAGAAGTTTAGAATAGCTAATATTTAGCTTTGCAAAAAAAAAATAGTAGGTATTAGAGTATGACGATATATATCCACGGTATATATTGTTTGAGATTTTTCTATATTGTGTATATTGCGGTATATAAATATATACCACTATTGACACTTCAGAGTGGTGAGTTGCATGGATGAGAATTTAAAGAGCGGCGCTTGAAGTTAAAAAGAGTTATAAGCACAATTTATCCTGAAAAGGAACTCGGTGCGGTGCTCGTGCTGACTGGCTCACTGCTAAAATGCTCTGACAGAAACCTGCCTCTCTCAGAAGCGATCGCGAATTTGAGACGCGCTCGATGTTAAAAAGCACAATAAGCAATATGCACAATAAGCAGTGGAAAAGAAGTCAATGTGGTGCACACTGTACGCGCTTGCACAGAAAGCTTACCTGTCAGCATGCGATCGCAAATTCAGTTCTCTTTCACGTCTTATTGCACTTGAATGGTCGAACACATACAATTAAGTCAAAATGCCCATCGTGTGGAGTATTCATGTAAACACAACCAGTTATTTCTCAAGGGAAAGTAAACAGTTGGGTGTAAACCAGATGTGTATCAGTATAATGGATCTTTGTATTTGGTCTTAATTAAAGTGACAGCAGCCTAATATACCTACCTGCTGCTCTGTGTCATTAATGTGAATCAAACAAAAGAGAAAATAACTTACTGCTCTTGGTCCGTGTACATTCTTGTCATTTGAGTTTCTACTTAAAGAGAAATGAGAAACGGTTTGAATTTTTTTTTTTTTTTTTTTTTAAGAAACGGAAGTTAAGTATGGGTTTTGTCGAGCCATTAGTCTGGTTGTTTAATGAGAAAAATATGAAATGTAGTAGTTGCAATAAACGCATTAAGAATCCGTACAACTGCAGCAGCGGAGGACTTTTATTCTGCTGTGCGGAACTGAGGAAGAACTGAAGAAGGAATAGTTTGATCTTCGGCTGACAAATCAGAGGAAAGGGGCGTTTCATTCCCGCCCACGTGTAGAAATCAAATATTAAAGCTGTTTATAAATTTTTCTACCTGAGAACGAAAAACGAAAAATCAAGCTGAATACTTGTTTTTCGTTGTTAAATTTTTTTTTATTAAAAAACAAAAAAGGAACTCTTTTCTCGTTTTTCTACTTTCAATATTAAATTTTAAAAAACGAATGAACACGGACCTGAAGACTATGCAATAATTTTTTTTTTTTACATTTGGTTATTACATTTCTGCACTAATTCTAACTACGTTAAATTAACTTATTGTATCTGAAATTAATATTTTAGTTATACTGTATTTGTCCTGTTGTTTGTAATTTGCTTTTTTTCTTATTTTTAATAAGAGAAATGAGATCAATATAACACAAAATAACTTTATCATGATATATATTGTTATCGTGAAATAAAAGTTTTCATATCGTGAAATAAGAATTTTGGGTCATATTGCCCATTCCTAGCAGGTAAGCAGACCCTGCAGGGCCAATGCAGGACAAACGCTAGGAAAGAAGAAGCCTACCCATAACAGGTATCACCTAAACCAGCGATCACAACTCCCTGTTGTTATGATGGTGCCATACGCTGATTTCACGCAGCCGTTATTCTGAAATCGAAAGCGAGGCTCCGGTGGGAAGAAAACCGGAAGTGTCGCCTTTAATCACAGGAGAGTCGTGAATGCGATGGCGTATTGTTGTGTTTAATGATGGCGTGTCAATTCTAAAACTGTACATACATTTCTTTCATACTTTAGACTATATACAGTGAAATTCATTTATAAAGAAAATATTTTTTTTATATATAATTCAGAATGTAAAAAAAGAAGCAGGAATGAACTATATACATATCCTATATTGAATAGTAACATCCAATAGTATAAATCGCGGCAGCAGCTTTAGGTTGGTAATCCAAGGCATTGTTTATCTTTACTTCCGGGGTTCTTCCTACCGGAGCCTCACTTTCGATTTCAAAATGGCGGCTGCGTGAAATCAGCGTATAGCAAGCCCTGATAGGTATCCTAATGGGGTTTACCTACATTTACACCACACCCAGTTACAATGACAAACCATTTGAACTACTGTAAGGGGTGGCGGTGTGCATTCTCACCTGCTGGTGATCCCGATATGGGTGTGTCTCTTCATGAGCAGAAACGGAGCCACTTTTACCTCGAATGAATAATAACTTACAGTTCACCTCCCACACTTTAGGTTTGTCTAACCACTCTTTGATCAGCAGAAAACATGGAGAAATTCCCTGAGACATTGACAGGAGACAAATACAGAAAGTGTGATTAAAACAGAATCATTGCTCTGTTGACTGTTGCCGTATACCTCCATGGAACGCATTACATTCTGAATTACATTAATAAGAAAAGGAAAGGAAAGGAAAATAAAATAAATAATGGTACATGTCTTCATAAACCATATGGTTTAAATACAATTATCATGCATTTCTGTAAAAAGACCCCAATTAGGTCATGTCAGCGTATCCTTTTCTTTTAATTCAGTCGAAATTGTGTATTTTGTTACTTTGTTCATTGTGTCATCATTCAAGATGAGCATAACATGCTTTTCTACATTTTACTTGAAATTCCTGAAAAAATAACCAAATTAAAATAATAATAGATAATTTAGTTAATAGTCAAAATCTGTATTTATGATAAAAGAATGGCTTTTTGTGTTTAAGTAATCAAATGATGTGTCATGTCAGTGACTCTGAGTTAATGTAAAGCATTTTTGTTAGTGTTTGTGATGTCAGTAGGAAGGATACAGCTAATAGTTAGGCTGAAAAGATTTTTTTTTTTTTTTTTTTGCACTAATGAGGCCAATCCTATAATGTACCATCTGTGTGTTTACATTCAATGAGCCAGAACGGTCAGTGCTGCTTTATCTCATCTCCATATTCCTCTCTCTCTGTCTCTCTTTCATTTGCCCAGATTCTCTTCATTTATCTATCCACCCCTCCAAAATTTAGTAACTACAATGCATATTTAATGCATATTGAATGTGTCACATGATCCTTCAGAAAAAAAAATCTATACTTTGCTGATTTAGTGCTTAAGAAACATTTCTTATTATATATAAACCATTGTGGAAACCATGATTATTTTTTTATAGAATGTTAAAAAAATCTTTTGTATCAAGGTAAAAGTCTTTACGGTCACTTTTGATCAATTTAATGTGTCCTTTCTGAATGAAAGCATTAATTTATTTTTTAAAAATCGTACTGACCCTAAACTTTTGAACGGTAGTGTGCATTTTTTTTATTATAGGAGAGAGAGAGAGATAGAGAGAGAGAGAGAGAGAGAGAGAGAGAGAGAGAGGGCTAAATTAACCCTTTCAGTCACTACATCAGATGCCAATGTTATCTTTTTTACCAACTTTGTTACATTCTGGCTCACAGTCTTCAGCATTAGAACTATTAAAATATTACAGTGTCCAAAATACTTAATATATATGCTATCCCTCTATATAAGTTAAGATCAGTTTTAAGATTAGATGCAAGCAGATCTGATGTGTCAGAAACCAAAACCTTTTTCTTACATTTCAGAATCATTTTTTCACATTTTTCCTCATTCTTCCCCACATTCTTCTCAATATCGTCCTTATCCTCTTGTCCTCTTACCACTCTCCTCTCTCATCTATGGTACCTTTATCATTGGTTGTGTTCTAAACAGTGTCTAATTACTGCACTTAAATCCTCTTAAGTTCCCTGTGCTATTTCTGCAGCACAGAGATGTCCAAAGTATCTTGACTTAAGAAAGCTTCTTTGTGCCCTCCCCATGCACATTAAAAAAAGCATGAAGGACAAGCCAACGGTGATAGTGACCACATAACAGCTCACGGCTCACTGAAGGGACGTACTCGGACGGTACATAAAAGGTGAGCAGGCAAACGTTTTGATTTTGCAGGTTATAACTGAAGTCTATTCAGTTTCATGCTTATATGCATCTTATATAGTCTTAATTTCCTGTTTGTTTTGTTTTACAGTTTTAAGTCAGTCACAGTGTTATTTAACTAAAATCGATGTAATCATAGGCCTGAACATATTTTTGATGAGCTATAAGGTAACAGCCATATAGATTGCATGAAAAAAAAAAAAAAAACTAAAAAACATTCATTTAATTTACACACTGAAAGTTACAGCAGAATTCCTGTTTTTGAATCTAAAGCAAGCCTTGGAGCTGGCTTTTTAAGCGGTTGGCTCAGAAGCTTTGATGTACTGTAGATAGCAGTAGTGTTGTCTACGGTGTATTTATCTTAGAAAAGTATGCAAACTGTCATGCCATGTGTATTATTCTGCATGATTCAACAAGACTTAAAGATTCAGATCAGTCTGAAAGAAAAACATTCAGAAAGACTTTGATAAAGTAATAAAGAGTCAATGTGGCTAAAAACAGTATAGCCTTATTTCCATCATCAAATTTTAACAGTTTTTGAGAAACTCAAATTTAATGTTCGATAATCATAAATGTTTAAACATGAAAATATGGATTATTGGGACACTTTTTGCAACTGAGATGACTGGGGAAAAGTGTCCTATCCTGAAACCGCTATATATATATATATATTTTTTTTTTTTTAGAAAAGATAAGAATCTTAAGACACCATTTTCCAAGACACAAACTGAAATGGAAGACTGTGATAATATCATGCTTTTTAACGTTTCATGAGTATTTTAACCCATAAAGAGTAATCTGTGTGCTCAAAACAACTGTCAGTTTTAAAAAGATAACAAAGAAAACTGAAGCAACCTCCAAAGCAACTTGACAGGATTCTAACTGTTGCCACCTGAGCCAAAGAATTGCATCATAGCTGTAATCTCAATTAGCGATTGTGATTTACTGAGAGTAGTGAAAGGTACTGGTGCTGCGGGGGCGTGAGGTCAGAGGCTAGCGGGGGAAAATGAAGACTCTAAGCTCTAGTATTAAGCTGCTAATCTGCTGCGGTGACATCCATGCATTTGAAGCTGGGAGAAAAAAAAAATCCCTTTTATGTCTGATCTGAACACAAACAATTATCTACATTGGTCATTTTAATATTGGCATTAAAGTGGTATGTAAGAGTTTTATGTAATTAAATTATTTGTATTGCTTGTAGAATCAAATAGTAAGGTGCATTAAAAAGACTAAGTCCAATTTAAAGTGTCAGGGTTGAAATGGGAGTTGATGCATGTCCTGAATTAATCAAGGACAGTTCATTTGTCATTCCATGACATCATATCGTCGACGTCCACTCGTGCAAACAAATTGGATCATGGGGTAATCTAATCTTCTTACTCCTGATAAACCTATTTCTTCCAAGAAAGAGTGATCAGGTTCGGCGACACAGAGACACTGTCCACATGCTAACTTAAGTAGATTTGATGCTATAGTTTTGATTTGTTCGAATTTAATACATTTATTAAAAGTATCTGGAGTGCCTTAAAAGCCTGATAATAACTGTTAATATGTCTGTTGTTTTCTTTGTTAGGAACTAGTATTTCAGAGACGTATAACTTTTGTTGGAAAAAATCTGAGAATTTGATTTATTTTGTATAGATGTGTTAATATAGATGTTATAAAGATTTGATCTTTTCCCACAGATAATCAACAGATAAAAATGTCTGACAGAATGGTGGACGAGGAACAAGTGATGGTAACTCACACAGGTCAGTATGGCTCTTATTGTTTTTGAAACTGTAAAGTTAACGTATCATAGGGAAGTGATCTAATGAATCAAAAGTTTGCAGAATGGGAACAGAAAAAAATTATAAAAAATAAATATCACCAAGGTTTCCCAAACTCAAGTTTGTGCAGGGGAGTTTGTGAGTTGATGAAAAGCTAATCATTAATTAAATCATAAAAACGTAAAATAAAATTAATCATTTAAAAATAGACCCAATCAAAATAAAACGCTTACATAAATTTTTTTTTTTTAAGATTTGTTTACCTGCTCTATGATACATGTGATCATTTACAGACATCAGAGAACCATGTACATGAACATGCAAATGTGTTGTTAAATAATTTAAATATTAACTTAAAATCTCAGAAAATATTTAAGGTTAAAGAGGTTTACCTGACAAAAAAAGTTTGTGAATCCCTGCATCGGTTGCCAGCTTCCTGAACAGCATGGTATTCTTGTGTATAAATCAAAGATTAGTGCACACATGAAAACCCTATGTTAGGAGCAGGAAACTGAATTATTGAAATAGACCTGAACTGATATCATCCACCATTGAAACTGAACTGACTATAGTAGGCTATATAGCTTGTCTTTATGGTTGGTTATCTACGTATTGATGTAATCCAGTTCATTCATTTATGGCATTTTCTTCTCCAACCATCTCTAGGCCCAAAGGGTGTCATCAATGACTGGCGTAAATTTAAATTGGAGAGCATGGACCAGGAGGTTCTGCCTCCCAGCAAGAGAGAGCTGCTAAGACAGATGTCGTCCCCTCAGAAACCCAAAGACGCTTGTGTGGGTGGATTCAATCGCAAGGTTTCCCCTTTTGACTATGATTTCAAAATAAGAAATTAGCCCTTTGGAGAAAAGAAATATGCATTTATGAATGAGGTTGTAAAAAGTGAGGTCAAAGTTTCTTTACATGAAAACAATAATTCCTCATAAGGTCTTTGGCATCAAAAACTGAAAACCCCTGATTTAATGGATTTGCTCCCAAATATAAATGCAGTTACTCCCAAAACTCTGCAAGCTTTGAATTTCCCTCCTTTTCTTTCCCTTCTCAGATGAGCGCACAGGAGTATGAGTTAATAAAGGAAGATGATGAAAAAAGTCTGCGTAAGTACCGCAAGCAATGCATGCAGGAGATGCACGAGCACCTGAGCTTCGGGCCCAAATTCGAGACTGTGTATGACCTTGACAGTGGCGAGGCCTTTCTAGAGGTCATTGAGAAGGAGCACCGGCTCACAGTGGTGGTGGTGCACATCTACAAAGATGGAGTGAAGGGGTGCGATGCGCTTAACAGCTGCATGGATTGCTTGGCCTCCGAATATACCACAGTTAAATTCTGCCGCATTCGAGCAGCCGCCACCGGAGCTGGCGAGCGTTTCTCGGATGACGTTCTGCCTACCTTGTTAGTGTACAAGGCTGGAGAGCTGCTGGGGAACTTCCTGGCTGTTACGCAGCATTTCAATGAGGAGTTCTTTGCTACTGATGTAGAGGCCTTCCTCAATGAATATGGACTGCTGCCAGTGAAGGAGTGTGGCGCTGGAGCTGAGGAGGAGGAAGCAGATGTGGAGTGATGAAAGATGGCAGAAAGTAAGAATGGATGGAAAGAATGGGAGGAATCTGACGAGAATAAGTTTCATTATTCTTCAGTTAACATGATGAGATGCATCCGTTTGCACACACAGCTCAATGTAAAGATCTCTGAGCACACGGTAGAGAAAACTATAAATGTTTTGTACAGTTTTAAAAGCAACATGAATGGAATTAAGTCAAGAAAGATAATGACATATTAAACTATCATGTTTCCTCTTATAACTGCATGACTGTGAAATAGATAAGAATGAATTAGTGTCTACTTATGTACATATTGTACATGTGATTGCATGTAGCAAACAATTATGCAAATAGAATGGCCCAGGATCGTTTTTAGAGCTCTTTCTTTATAGAAGCAGCAAAACATTATATTTTCAAATGGCTTCCAAACTGTGAATTGCTTCTTAAACTATGCTTGCCCATCTTTTTGGTTTTCTGTGTACAGAAATTTCATGAGGTTTAAGCAGTATCCTGAGTAAAATTTGATTGTTTTACTTTTGGTTTGCATGCACAAGCTGCTTACTGTAAACTGGTTTGGCTGAAATTTTGCATAAACCAGGAGGTTTTGATGTAAATTGTATTTTTTTAGGCATAAGTAAATAAATTCAAATGGAAACGTTCAGCATTCTATAGCCTATATTCTATAGCCTGTATTATAGATTTAGTAAAAAAATAACATAAAATGTAGAAATCAAATAGAATTGATTACCTAAACACATGCTCCACTTACAGACAAAATACATGTCACTAAAAAAAAAAAAAAAAAAGCAATCAATCAAGAAAGCAATAAAGCAAAATTCCAGAGAATTTGCACCTTCCTTTAATGTGGTTTGAGAAGCGAGACTGCACTTGCTGAAACACAATCACTGGAGCTGACTTTACTCTGACCTGCGGATTCAAATGTTCCACTATATATTAAAATAATAAATCCATAATGCACATTTGCACATTTTCCAATAATTGTCCCATTATTTGACATGTTCTAATTATGTATTTATGGGAATCTTCCATTGAGTTGAGTTGCACAGTAATGGGAAATGATCAGGATTTAGTTGAACTCCAGATGAACCATGGGTTATGGAGAAGTGAGCCAGCAAAAGACATGTGTGCTACTGTTTTAAAAGTTTGTATAGCCTACTAAAGAAGCCAGGGCTTGTCGGAGTGAATAAAATTTGGCCATTGTCTTAAAATGGGTGTAGAGTTAACAACAATCAATGTATGACTACCATATTGTCAAGCTATGGTGTGTGCAGTTTAGGGGTTTCACTGACTAGTAGACTTTAATGCATACCTGTCAACATTTTGTTATCAAAATCCGGGAGATTTGTGCGAGGACCTCTGATGTCTTTCGACTCGCTTTCGGGTTAAACTCTCCGCGACTGTGCAACTGGGTTATAGGTTGCCAGGTTGAGGTGACAAAAGGATTGAAATTGTATGGTGTGTGGATTGTGTGAATATAATGCATTTAATACAAGATCTGGGAACTGGTCAATATTAGACAAACACATTGGTCCGATTATTCATAAAGGAGTTTGGGTCATGCAAATTACGGGAGTTTCCTGGGAGAAATAACAAACCGGGAGGGGTCCGGAGATAGGGCTAAAAAACGGGAGAAACCCGGGAAAAACGGGAGCGTTTACAGGTATGCTTTAATGCTCTGCCATGACGCTGACGCGACTAGTCGCTGGTCATGGCCTATAGAGGGCGCAACAGGATAAGAAATCTTGGAAGTCCACTTTAAAGCTCTGTGTCCAAACAGTTAAAATGACAAATGAGAGAGAGTGCTCCATAAGATGTTTGATTATAGGCTTCTATCTATATGCTCAAAATTGATCGGGAGAATGCACGTTTTAAACAGCTTATTGTACACATAAATTAATTGTTGTTCAACATTGTAATGCACACACATAAAGAAGCTTGTATCGCTCACAGATCGCGCGCATGGAGAATCATTCAGTAGTGCAGAAAAGTTGTCCACACTGATCTGTGATTTATCAATATAATAGCTTAGAAACTGAAAAGTTCAAGCGTAGCCTATATTTATTTGTAACTAAAACCCACAGCTATTAGAGAGAGGCTTCCAGGTAGAATTAATTCACACGCAATACTAATCCATTCATATAAATGTTTACTGTGCTACTTTATCTGTAGCCTATCTGATTTAGAACGAGCAGAAATCTGTGAGAACTATAACGACCCAAAGACAAAATAACGGATAAAAGTAAGCTGTATAGCCTTGTGTGTAGCGCTGTGTCAATATAGCTCTGCACATTTGAGTCTCGCTCGAGATTCAGGCTTATTTGTTCATTAATGACGTCATCAGCGACTAGTCGACTCGACTTTCATCCTATGCTTTCAACACACAAATGTCGACTTGAAAAAACATCTGAAGTCGTTCCTCTAGTGTGCAGTAGTGATCTTTTTTGATCAGCTTAGTCAAGTAATCTTATTAGTGGATTTAAAGAACTAATTTTGATCAGTGTCAAAATACGGGCTGAGTTTTTAATTTCACCATAGTTCAGAACAAATTCAACAGCATTTGTAACAAAATTGCATCAGCTTGTGGGGTCGCTGAGCAATTTATTTTTCCGTCTGTTCCATATTTGAAAAAGACATGCAAACCAATTTGAGACTAACATATTTTCTCTTGAGGGCCAAGCCATGCAGACACACCCACAGAGGGCCTCCAGGGTTTGGTGATTTTGTGGTAACGTATTGTGTGTCTCGCGCCGAGCTCTTGCTATATCGTGCGACGAGGTCGTCTGCGCTTCACGAGAACATGTTCTGACAACATCTGCACCTGACACCATATTTGCTTCCATCCTCTCTGCATGCGTGAAGGAGTAGCCCAAACATCCAAGTCCTCGTCTGGACTTAATTCCTAAGACATGTTGTTACGGGTTCATGGCTCAGACACTTAAAGATTTAAAGATTAAAAACTCTATGGATACTTTATAGGCTAAATAAAGTAGCTTGCATATAGAAACAATATACATGTGTGTGAGTGTGAGTGTATGTATATGTATATGTATATGTATATAACAGATCTTTATGGAAACAGAACATCTAATATAGCCAAGTTTGTATAATTTGTATTAATATAATCCACTTTCACTTAGAGTTCTGAAACAAATAGGCTATGTACATATGTCACTGCCATAACAGTGATTAAGCAGTTAAACAAGTTCACATTGCTGTGCTGTTTATTTTCTTTGGTTTTCACAAAGATCTTCGTATGTAATCATAAGCATACATGATAAACATAAGCCCATCATAAAGCTTGCAGATAAGATCTTTAGGCCTGGAACTCTGAAAAGATTTTAGTCATGTTTTATTGTAATATTAAGGTTTATTGTGTTTTGTACTATTTCAAAATAAACGCATGATCACAAAATGCATGCCTAATATGTTATATGCTTTTCATGGGTTTTGAATAGCCTATATTAAAGGGGTGATTGATTATGATTTCACTTTTCTAACTTTAGTTATTTGTTGCTGTTTGAGCATAAACAACATTTGTTTTTTAAGGACTACAACAAATGACTAAGGGACTACACAAGCTTCTCCTCCCTGGTTAGTGATATCACTATCCCTCAAATTTACTTATGGTGCGTTCAAGTCATCTCGTATAGATCGTATTTACGAGTTGAATGCACATGAACGCCACCACAATGTCGTAAATACCAGTGGGGAGCTCGGGATTTTCTTTAAGCCCCGATCTGTACGAGTTGGGGGCGTGTCAGTGAGAAGCATGGCGGAATCAATGAATGCAACGTCTGTAGTTGAGCAAAGTGATAGTAAAATATAGCCTATCACTTACAGGTTTAGCAGTGACATTGTAAGGCTTTTTCATTTATAACAAAGTAAGCTCTCTGCACAAAATATGATATAGCCTACTTGTAATATAACAATTAACTAATTATATAATGATACAGTTAATTTACATTGGCCTCATAAGTTAATTAAAAACATAAAAAGAAAAACACACCCGATGCGCATTCTTTGTTCTTCATTTTCTATAAGCAGAGTTAACAAAACTTGCTATATTTTCGTGTTATTCATTAAAAGAAGGTACACCACCATCTTGCTCCGACGAAACTGACTTGAACGCACCTCACGTCGTCAACACGACTTCCCACCTCGTACGTACGAAATTCCCAGGAGGACTTGAACGCACCATTAATCCCCACTCCCGGGAACAAGCTACAAAGCCTATGAGAAGAGCAAGCGATTTATAGAATATGCTAATCAACGACTAGAAGATAGTTAACTCCACATCAAATACATTCATCAACTAACCATTCAAAAACGCCCTGTTACATTCTGCATGTTGTCACTTCTTCTTCATTGTCAGATTCCAGTTTTCAGTAGTCACATGTCTTCCTTTGTTCTTTTCCCGCCACTCCTTCGTATCCATGGTTACTGTCATTTAGTCCATCTGTATCACCTGTGTTCAGTTAATCATTATCATCATCATTATCATCATCTATGTCACCTGTGTTCTGCTAATCAGTGTTCATCAGTGTTTGTATCTAGTTCCATTCTGTTTATCAGTCAGTCTTTGTCCGATCTCTGTCCTACTAAGTACCTTCTACCTGACTGTACCTGTTTGAATCATATTGTTTGTAAAATTTACTTTGGAACATTTGATTCTCTCTCGTCTTCTTCTGTCTGCACCACACCGTGACAGAAATATTGACTACAGACTCAAATATTTGGCATTTGTTGGTTTTCATCTGATTCAGAATTATTTTTCATGGCATTAATTTTTAAAGGACCAGTTTAGGTATTGACATTCCCTCCACAAACAGTTAATTAATATCACTTTAATGCACACTATACTAGCATTTATATAAATTAAAGATTATTTCAAAACATGTTACTCCTTTAATGCAAAAGATCCGTGTCAGTATTCATTGTGGTCCAACTTAAAGCTTTGTGTAAGCCTGTGAGGTAAGCAATCATTTAACCCAGATAAATCCACAGGAATTCTGAAAATAATTATGATAGAATGAATCATGCTAGACGCGAGAATGAAACAAAAAATTACACGGTATAAAACATTCTAGAACTAGGCCACAAAGAAAACAAGTGAGTCATGAATTATAGCAGAAAAGATAATATTTTCCTACTTTCCTAAAGAAGGCAAAACATTAAAAAAAGAAAGAATTTATTTAGACTATTGAAGGGTTTTTATGAGCTCTGAATATAATGCCTTTTGGGAGTGACATTGGACAAAAAGAGGGGTAGTGGGTGGACAGATATGATGGATATTAATGACAGATGTGAATGGTGCCATAGGTGAAGGGGTGGATGGAGGTGGAGTCGGGGGGATATGAGGTCACAAGGCTTTTTACCTCTGCTTTGTGTGAAAATTACAGAAGCATTCACCACCCACACATACAAACACATACTTGAAAACTTCCTACCCTCTTCTTACTCAACATCTTATAGCTTTGTCACGCAAAGGTGAAGTAGTAGTTTATTTTCCCCATATGTCGCTATGGAAACCAGGATTTGGGCTTAAAAAAATGCAACAAATCACTGAACAAAAATTCTAAACACAGAACATTTCCATTAGTAAAGGAAGCGCATGCACAACAGCATGATTGCCTTTTTTTGGATATTGAAAACAGGCAGCTATAGGCAAAATTATTTGAATCATAAGCAAACAAGATTTTACATTATTTATTTTTTTGGTGCAGTTGCCCCAATAGGCAAAGCCAGCAACAACAACAACAACAAAAAACATAAAATGACGTGTGAGGTCTTGAGACATTCCCATGGGTCTTAGTTTTCTAGAGTGTGTTGCCATTTGAAAGAGATGAGAGAGAGAGCGTTGCTTGGCTGATTCAAGGCTGCATAGCAAAGAGAGGCGAGGTTACGCTATCTCTTCAGACAGTCTTACTGTAAATAATATCCAGTGCTTGAGGGGCACTAAGAGCATTAACAACTATTATATGTTTTTTTTTTACTTCCATTTGAAAATTCCATATTGATTAATCTGTGGTCACATTGATGTGTTATGACTGGTCTAAGGAATGGAAAACTGAAAGGAATTGAAAGAGAAAAGCATGAAAGAGAGAAGGAAGCCTAGAGTGTAGAGATGAATGGAGTAATATCATCCAAGTAGAAATGAGACAGAGGTGAACAAACATCTATGTTGTAGTTATCTTTTATCAACTAATATATTTAGACAGGATTTGTAACTGTCACGCTTTGGACTTTTGGACCAAAAGTCTTTAATCCAAAAAGCATAACAGGAACATTCAGGGAAACAGAATAGCAACACTCTAACACTGACGAGACAGGACAACAAACTGAACAAAACAGGGAGTACTTATACTTGGTTCCTGTTTCAATAAGGAGGTTCAACCAACTGAACTCTTGAGTTGATTTATCCTGAGATGGGAAACTGAGTTTTCGGTTTAAGAACAGCCGATTTGAGTTAGTTCAATCAACTCTGAATTGTCTCAAATCACGCTTAAGCGTCTGCAGCATGACTATAAAAAGCCATGATCAGTGGAGCTCTGATATTATGAATCACCATGGCAACAGCGCCCAAAAAAAGAGGTCCTCATACTTTTTACCAGTAGAACATTCTCAATACACAAGAAATTATGACAAGTAGTATAAGGTTATAAGGTGTACTAAACCAAATACTCATCTTCACAGGATGATGCACTTTGGGTTTGTCTATAAAAACCCAGCATTTTTTAGAGTGTGGGGATGATGAAACAGTGTTTGCTACCACAGAGAGGCCTACAGAGGTAATGTTATTACTATGTGTCTACACATCACACAATCTACACATTCACATTTCTGTGCAGAGTAACCAATAGTGTCAGTTTAAATCTTAGTATAAACAGAACAGCATGGAGGAGGGTCCATCAAATTCTGCAGCACAGATTAACACAGTTCAGTGTTTAATACAAATAACTTCATGATGTAACCTCAATCTTGTGTATTTTCAGTTACCAGTTAAGGAGTTATATAAACTTCATCTTATAAAAAATTAAAAACTACATGCCATTTTAGACAGTCTCTGTGTGACAAATGTGTGCAATGAATGGATGGATGGATGAATGAATGAATGAAATAGGCTATTTAAACACTACTTAGGCTATGCTTTAAAAAGAGGGAGAAGACTGTGGGTTTACCGAAGGAAACCTGCTCCTGACCAGGTTAAGTTCACAGAGTAAGTTACCATGGTAAATGATCACTTAGGCTATACCCGCTTTCTTGGGTTTGGCATAGGCCTACCTCCCATTCTGAAATGGAAAACCCAGAGTTTCCCTCATTTTAGGGTTAACATACTGAAACAGGCCCTCTGTAGGCTACACTTTATTCTTATTGTTTTAAATCAATCCATAAATCAACAATAAAGACATTTTCCTTTTTATAATGTTTTAATATTTTTGCGCATTTCATTGTAGTGATATTAGATATTAATCATCAAAACTTATGGGCAGTATGTAGATTATAGGGAGACAAAAAAGGGGAAAAAAATGGAATTAAAACAGAGAGAAGTGACAACCACGTTTATTCAGATTTAACCGCATTACAAATATTTAAACAAAACGGGTAAACGAAGGCAAAGGTTGTCCACGTGAAACTGTTATCCAATTATCAAGGTTGGCTAAAACCTTGTTCTATTGTTTTTGTTATTGACCTTGAACGTCAGTGCATGTTTGACACATAGACATCATTTTTACACTAGCCTACATCTCCCTCTAGTGTTCACATCTTTGTAGGACCCCAGCTGCAATGATGAATGAACATCATCAAACTTTATTGCTTATTCTTGTAACTTACCAAAGTTATTTCAGAGAATTTTCGAGATGATTTTGCTTGCTTCCAGGCATAGCCGTATAAAATACATTTTGTACCAGACAGACCTAAGTTACTTTTCTCTTACCTAGTCAGGCTGGACCAATCACAGTCGTTTGTGTTGACTAGAATGGGCCTGATGGCGGACGTTTATTTTTATTTTATTTTTTAATATATTTTATTAATGCCAAGGCATCAAAAATATAAGTAACCTACATAGCAAAAATGTACAAAGATGGCGGACGTTTCCTAGTAGGAAACATAGACAGTAAAAGAAAATAGGTAGGAAATAGTAATAAGCACGTTTACGTGTGACGCAGAGGAGGAGGAGTCATTGGAACGAAAAATGGCGGCTGTGTTGCAGCAAATATTGGAGCGGTCGGAGATATCGAAACTCCAAAAAACTGTATTGACTAAATTAGAGAAGTACATTTCTGACCAGCAAGGTGAAGTTGATTGTCTGAAGGCACAACAGGAGCAATATCGTGTCGATAGTGGTAAGGCGAAGTTGTTTTAATAGATGTGAACAATTCATAGCCACGAACGTGGCCTGGGTCTTAGTTATAACGTTAATCTTTATTTAAACTTTGTTTTTCCCACTTGGACATGTTTGCAGAACAATTTTATGTTGTGAACATATATTAAACTTGTTAAATAGATGTAAGTCTTTCAGGAAATGGGTTCTGTCTACATTTATTACCTGCGACGGTATGTTTGTAACGTTATGGGTGTTGATTCCTTCTGTTTTGTTATTGTTTCATATAGAACAACAATATTTTGACATCGAGAAGAAGTTCGCTGAGAGTCAGTCTCAGTTTGTGTCCCAGACCCAAGAGCATCGGATACTGCAACAAGACTATTGCAAACTTGGTAAGTAGGTGGTAATCAAATGCCTCTTCTTTGGTAAATAATATCAGACTTAATTTTGTATTTGTACACGTCTTTTACAGAAGAAGAGCTGAAATCCTTACAAGAGAATAATAAGGAGCAAGCTTCTTCATACACGAAATTAGAATCACAACAGGTAACGAAATATTGTGTAACAGAGAGAAGTCTGTCTTTTCTTGCATTTTGGGATGTTGAAGAATAATGAAATTGTGTTTTCTTTGGCAGAATGAACTTTCTAAAGCCAAAAATGAGCTTGAGGCGGAAAAACGAGAGCTTGTGCGGACATTGGAAAGAAGATCCCAGGAGATGGAGCAACAAAGCGGTATTTAATAAGCATTCTTTAATGAACATTTAAAAAATTATTTTTCATAGGTTAAGCAGAAGGTTCATGTTTGGCCTTGACAACTTGTTTACATACCAAAATGTTGTGGTCAGATTTAAAAAAAATGTTTTTTGAAACAAGTATCTTATGTTCACCATGGCTGTATTTATTTGAAGAAAAAATACAGTAAAACAACATTATTTGTGAAATATTATTTCAATAATTTAAGTATAATTTATTAGTTTTCATCAGTCATTAATCCCATCTGTAATGTCACATGATCCATCAGAAATTCTAATATGCTGATTTGGAGCGCAAGAAAAAAATCTTATTTCTATCAGTGTTGAAAACAGTTGTGTTTTCATGGAATACATGTTTTCAGAATTCTTTGAATAGAAGTTCAGAAGACCTGCATTTATTTGAAACAGAAATGTATGTATGAAAAAAAATTCTGTATGGTCACTTTTGAACAAATGAATGTGTCCTTTTTGAACAGTATTATATAATACACTAATTTTCTTCTTTTTTTCTTTTTTTTAGAGGACCTGAAACGTCTTAATGATAGATTGGTGGAAGTCAATGCAGAGAGGATGCAGCTTCAACTAAAACTAGATGGGTCCGAAGCCTCTGAGGTCTCAATCAAGGTAAGATTGAAAAAAATCTAACTGTTTTTATAGGAATGCATTGATCTAATACCTGGATCAGTTTCTGCACCAATATTGAACATTTTGAAGATTTATCACACAGGGTTTCCGCGGAGTCATAAAAAGTCATAAAACGTCTTAAATTTAATCATCAGAATTTTAGGCCATAAAAAGTCATAAAAACGTCCGGATTTTCCATACAAGGTCATAAATTTCATTTAGCCACGTCTTAAATTGATATGCTCGTTCATTCGTTGGTTCTACCATTGCTTTTTCCCCCTGGCCTGAAAATGCGCTGGCGGCATAATGTTAAATGCACAGGTTAAATGCGCCAAAAGCGGAACGCTCATTTGAAACGCGCGCCACACGAACCATTTACCCGCTCGGCTCCAAGTCCAAACGGCAGCGCAGCGCGAGCTCAATAGAACTGATGCGTTTACTCTGATCGGTCTCGGTCATAAGATCCAGTGAGAAGTGCTTGAATTCAGCGAAGAACACACTGTCTCAGTGATTTAAACCAGTTTAAAGGCAGATTAAACAGCGCTGACCAACAGGAGAAACTCTGCACAACGATACAGTCTGAAGGCTTTTCCGTCTACAATCTCCCATCATTTATCATGGATTTACTGTAACGTTAGCCTAGTAATATTAACTGCACCATGTGGGATATACATATTGAATTTTATTAGATTATTAGTGCTGATAATGTACTAAAGGACTAATGGAATATTTATAGTATTTAATAATGTATTTAGGCTACTGTTTTTCATACATTTCCTGAAGATATGTGCCATCAAAGTTAGGCAACACAAACCTGTTTCAAGACTTGGCCCCTATTAGCACATGCAGAAACTAAGTAATTATTTTCCCAATAAAGATATTTATTTTGTTAAGGACAAATAACAAATGTTTGAATGTCCTACCTCAGATTTGTGAAATGTTCACCTGTTTTAGCAAGTGTTTGTCATTATATTTTCTGACAATAAAGAGTAAAGTTAGTTTAAAACCACAATTAAAGCTCTGGTTTCTACAACTTTCACTTAGAAGTAACAGTCTGCCTTTAAACTTGAAAGAAATAAAGATTTGACATTTATCGTGATAATTATCGATATTGACTAATATAAAACAATTATCGTGATAATTGTTTTTGGCCATATTGCCCAGCCCTAACTGAAATCTCCCGGTCTATCACAATGGGAAAGTGTACATTTAACGAGCCATGGCTCAAAGATGGTGTGTTTAGTAGTTGGCTCAAGCCTGTTGCAAATAATCAGTATCAAGCATATTGCACACTGGGTAAGAAGGCGTTGGAGCTGTCTTTAGGCATTTAAATAATACATCTTGTTACTTTCAATGAAAGTCAATTAAAAAAAAAAACTTTTGAAAGGAATTTTAATGATTTTTCGTAATTCGTGTAGGTCATAAATTTCAATCATAATGGTCATAAAAAGGTCTTAAAAAGTCTTAAATTTGACTGACCAAACCCTGCAGAAACCCTGATCACACTAGCTAGTGCATTTGTAATTCACTGTTTTTACAACTATATTTGTCTGAATTCAAACAGCGTTGTCTTCTTTAGAACAAGCTTATATTTTTATACCATGATTTTTTATATGCTGTTTGTCTTCCAGTATAAAGAGAAGCGAATGGAGCAGGAGAAAGATCTACTCCAGGGTCAAGTAACCTGGCTGAACACCGAGCTTAAGTCTAAAACTGAAGAGCTGCTGTCTCTTTCCCGGCAGAGAGGCAATGAGATACTGGAGCTCCAATGCAACCTTAATAACAAGGAGGATGAGGTACTGTATAAGCCCTTTTATATATAGTTTTTATGTATTTTAAGTCATCTTGTCGGATATGCTTTGAGATGTGTTAAAGTTTTTAGTCTGTGCGCTAATCTTTGCATGCATGTGTAGATCACCCACCTAAAAGATCAGGTGACCAGTCTGAAGGCATCCAACGAGAACCTTCAAAGACAAGCAGAGGAGATGATCACCAAGATGAGAGAGGTTAGACAATGTTATCCATCGCTGTAGTTATCAGCTGAATGGGGTTTTAGAGTTCTTCATAATCTATTGGGCATGTTGTACTTTTAGGCAAAAGAACAGCAAGCCAGTTTGGAGGAGAAGTTCAGTAATGAACTCAATGCCAATATTAAGCTCTCAAATTTGTATAAGGTAAGTTTTAATTGCTTGAAGAATTTAAGTGTATGATGAAAAGAATGCCTGAATCGGAATAGCATGTTTTATCATTTTAAAATCAAATATAATTCTTAATGATATTGCTAAGAATTACTGTTGGAGTTCTGTTGATGATTCACAGGGAGCCGCATCTGATGCCGAGGCCAAGGGTGAGGAGCTCAGCAGAGCTGTTGAGGAACTTCACAAGCTGCTTAAAGAGGCCGGAGAGGGTAAGCGAATTTAAGGGTCCTAATGGTTGTCAACATGCATGTGACATTTTCAGTTTTCTGACCAGTAAACTCATAATCAACAGGCCTACACACCTGTCTTTTTTTGTAGATCCAGGAATTGTGAAATACCGTGCTGTTTGGAGTCTGTACGATTTTTTGATTTTGAAAGAAATTAGTACTTCTATTCACCAAGGATGCATTAAATTGATTTGTTTCAAATAAAAGCTGTTCTTTTTTAAAATGTATTTATCAAACATCCTTAAAAAAAAAAATGCATCACTGTTTTCACAAAAATATTAAGCAGCACAACTGTTTTCAACATGGATAATACCGGTAGTAAGAAATGTTTCTTGAGCACCAAATCAGAGCAAACAATTATAATGTTTTCTGAAGGATCATGTGACAAAGACTGAATAATGGCTGCTGAAAATTCAGCTTTTTCAGGAATAAATTATATATAAACAGAAAACAGTTATTATATATTGCAATAATATTTCACAATATTACTGTTTTAATTGCATTTTGATCAAAGAAATGCAGCCTTGGTGAGCATAAGAGATTTCTTTCAAAAATCCTATTGACCCCAAACTTTTGAATGGAAGTCATCTTTTTTTATGGCGAATGTTATTCTTTTGTGTCTTCAAATGCCCATTATAATGTCCTGTCTACTCTGAATAGCGCACAAAGCTCTGGAAGTAAAGATGGCAGAGCTGGAGGGTCGTAAGGATAAGGAAATTGCTGAACTGAATGAGAAAATAAGCAGCCAGGAGAAAGAGTTGGAAAATGCAAATGAGCTGCTGTCAGACACCAAACACAGAGGTTAGCATCACCACTGTATTTCTTTCATATTCATAAGGATTTTCATATTTTCAACCAGAAAAGAATGAACTACGTGAATTGCATAAATCTGAGAAAAAATGGTTTGGGTGGGGAGAGTAGGCTGGTTACTGTATGATGATTGAAAACTTACATACTTAATAAACTGCAGAATGTTACAATTTCTAATCAATTTTTCATGCACGGATTGCTCCTGACAGAGCTGCACGAAGTTGTGGTGCAATCTGCGGGACACCCTTAGCATAGCCAGGTTTCAAAGCCCCAAATGAGAGTAACAATTGCCGTTGAAACAATGTTACTTGCCAGGTGCTAGTAACTTTATAAATTGACACTGCATGGTTCGAGAATGTGATATGGTTTGGTTCGATCATCAAATCGCAACTGTTATGTCATTTTATAAATGTATAGTCTGACACTCTGTATGTTTCTGTTCATTTTCAGCACTGTTAATTATTTATTTATTATTTTTTTGCCACTACTCTGCAAGTGCTGTGTGTTTGAGTCGCTAATAATGTGCATTTGGGAACACAACATGTGCCAACCATCTTTGCAAATTCGTAATGAGAATCGTTTATAAATCTGCTGTCAACAAAGTGAACCATTAAGGTCTCCATAAAAGCTCAATGGTTAAATGTTTGAAAGCAAAGAAATTAAGTTTTCAGAAATCAGGTTTTCCTTCATTTTTGTCTTTAGCTAATCTCATTCCATCTTCTCTAGCATGTACATTTGTGTATTTTATTTATTTATTTTATTTTTGCTATTCCAGGAACTGCTTCAATTCTTTCAGAGGAGCATGTGACAACGATGTCCCCCACTGCAGCTGCAGTTGCTAAAATCAAACCAGGCATGAAACTCACAGAGGTGCTGACCTACATTCTGATTTTTGTGGTGCCAAAGCAAAGTTCATATTCAGAAGTTATTAGCGTTTTTAAATGTTAATATACGTTCTCCTATTTTTATGTAGATATATACAGCATATGTAGAGACTCAAGAACAATTACAACGGGAGAAACTAGAGAACAAACGACTGCACAAGTACCTGGATGATATTGTGCAGGAGATGGAATCTAAGGCACCCATCTTGAAAAGACAGAGAGAGGAGTACGAGCGCATGCAAAAGTCTGTTTCCAGTCTCTCTTCTAAACTAGAGCAAGCTGTCACGGTGAGAACGGAGTTAGTTACTGCATGTCACACTGCGAATACTTGCTGCATAATGATTGCTTTGCACTTACGAAACCAAATCTATGACTATTCTTGAATCTTTCAGGAGGTCCACCGCCTGCAGAAAGAAGCAGATGAAGGCAACAAACGTGCATCTGTGTTGGAGAGAGATAACCAGAGGTTTGAGGTGCAGCTGGCTGACATGGCTCAACAGGTAAAGTCTAATGGCACAGCTCAGACATCAATACCTTATGCGAGAGAAATGATAACCCAAGGTTTCATTTGTTAACTACATTATTTAACGTGAACTAACAATGAACAATTATTCTACAGCATTTATTAACCTTAAAGGGTTAGTTCACTACTCATGTTGTTCCAAACCCGTAAGACTTTTGATCATCTTCAAAACACAAACAAAGATCTTTTTGTTGAAGTCTGAGAGCTTTCTGTCCCTACATTGACAGCTATGCAACTGACACTTTTGACTCTTCAAAAAGTTCATAGAGAGAACGTAAAACTGACCAATATGAATTGTGCGGTTTAGTCCAAATTTTCTGAATAGACTGTCTTTATATGATGAACCGATTGAATTTAGGCTTTTATTCACATATAAACATTTATCAGCTCACACATCAGTGGTAAACAGAAGCTCAAGCAAGGTTCATTCTCTTGTGTTACACCGCACGTTTGAGTTTCCGTAAGAGGTTTGTTCTAGTGCATCAAGCAGGTTCGGTTGAGCTTCTGTTTATGTTTGCTGATCAATGTTTATATGTGAGTAAAAGCCTAAATTCAATATGTTCATCATATTAAGTGATCGAGTCTCATCAGAAAACTTTGACTAAACCGCTCAACTCATTTGGATTCATTTTACGATCTTTTTATTAAAGGGATAGTTCACTTTGAAATAAATTTTTGGTATGTTTTAGCTTACCTCAAGGGCATCCAAGATGTAGGTGTCTTTTTTTCCGCAGTAGTTTCAATTTTGATATTTTTAGGTCAAACCGTTCTTGTCTGTCAGTCATATAATGCAGGTCGATGGTCACTGTCTCAAAGAGCAAACACAGAGTCCAAATTAAAACAATTCCCCGTCGTCCAAATTAAACAATTCCCCATCGTAAGTACACATTGATGGCCTAAGACACGAAACGAGCTGTTTGTGTGAGAAAACGAACAGTATTTATATAGTTTTTACCTCTTATACGCAGCCATGTCCAAGTGATCTGATCTGACGTGTACGCAGACTGGTGCATAGATATATACACTAGATGTCGCCTTAAAGACATTCGTTCCAATGAACTGCCGTAGACAAGGCGACATCTAGTGTGTATATATCTATGCACAAGTCTGCGCACACGTCAGATCAGATCACTCGGACATGTCTGCGTATAAGAGGTAAAAACGATATAAATACTGTTCGTTTTCTCACACAAACCGCTCGTTTCGTGTCTTAGGCCATCAATGTGTACTTACGATGGGGAATTGTTTAATTTGGACGACGGGGAATTGTTTTAATTTGGACTCTGTGTTTGCTCTTTGAGACCGTGACCATAGACCTGCATTATATGACTGACAGACAAGAACGGTTTGACCTAAAAATATCAAAATTGAAACTACTGCGGAAAAAAAGACACCTACATCTTGGATGCCCTTGAGGTAAGCTAAAACATACCAAAAATTAATTTCAAAGTGAACTATCCCTTTAACTTTTTGAAGTGTCTGTGTCAGTTGTGTATCTGTCAATGGAGGGACAGAAAGCTCTCAGACTTCATCAAAAAATATTAATTTGTGTTCCGAAGATGAATAAAAGACTTCGCCGGTTTGGAACGACATAAGGGTGAGTAAATGACAAATATTTCATTTTTGTGTGAACTATCCCTCTAATGATAATTTCAACATTTACTAATACATTAAGATAAAAACATTTATCTGTTAAGTTGTTAACATTAATTAATGCACCATGAACTAACATGAATATTACATTTATTAACTAACATTAAAAATGAACAATTTATTCTTACAGAAATTATTAACTTTTGTTAGTGTTAGTAAATGCATTAACTAATAATAATAAATGAGACAATATTATAAAGTGTTACCCAAATAATCTAAATCCTGTTGTTATCACATCTCTATCTCAGGTGCGGGTCCTCCTCATAGAGCTGGAGGAAGCACGTGGTAACCATGTGATGCGTGAGGAGGATGAGATGTGTTCAGCGGATGTAAGCAGCACTTCGGAGGTGATTTCTCAGCACCTGGTCACCTTCCGTGGCATTGAAGAGCTACAACAGCAGAACCAGCGACTCCTAGTGGCACTCAGAGACCTCAGTGAGACAAAAGAGAAGGATGAGTTGGAGGTAGACACCATGAAGTAAGTTTGTGTGATGGAAGTGAATCTGTCAACCGAAAAATCTGATTAAATATCGATGGAGAAAGCATAATTATGAGTGTGTGTTCAGACGCAGTGAAGTGGAGAAATATCTCGAAGATCTTCAACGTGAATTGGAGCAGCTGAAGGAAAAGAGAGCTCAGGACCTGCAGAAGGTTGAAGCCGTCGCACGACAGAGGGACATGTTCCGCATGCTTCTGACCCAGGCCACTGGAGTCACCTTTCCACAGGGTAACTTTTTTTAGTTTATTGATATGGGCAAATGAAAAGCAACACAATGTTGCATATATCGCCAACGTAATCATAAAAAAAATTTGTGAATATTTGAGAGAGTGCAAGATGCCTTAATGTGAAAGTTTCACAATGATTAAATATACTTTTACTGTGACAGGTGCTGTTGCTGAGGAGCTTATTCTAACCTCCACTCCCCGCCGTTCTCCAGCCGTCACACCTACTGCAGGCACCCCTACAGGACTGGTTGCCACGGCGATAGAATCCACTGAGTCAGTAGAGGCCAAGGCTGCACTGAAACAGGTAGGTTATTTGAGTATTAAGTAAAAAAGAATATTTTTGAAACATAGATGTCTTTTAATGTCACTTTTTTTTTATTGCATCTTGCTGGAAAAAAAAGTTAATTTATTATCTGTATTGTTTTTACATTTAGTCTTTCTTTAAGACATTTTTTTCATTTTGACAAAAATTGTTTAATCATATGTTTTGTGTGTTTGATCAGCTTCAGGAAATCTTTGTGGCCTATAAGAAGGAAAAAAATGATTCTGAAAAGGCTCTGATTGAGCAAAGTGAGAAACTGCAGGATCAAGTAACTGAACTTCGCTCTGAAAACACCAAGATTTCCACACAGCTGGAGTTCACCTCCAAACGGTATCAAGTCATACAGTCCTTTGGTCCTCATGTCCCCTCACCCACCCCACACACAAAAATGTAGAATCCTTGATTTGTCTTTGTGGTGTGTGTGTCAGGTATGAGATGCTCCAGGATAATGTGGAGGGATACCGTAAGGAGATTGCCTCTCTGAATGAGAAGACTCAGAAACAGGCTGCAGCAATTCAGCTGAGCGAAAAGACCATACACACCCTCACCCAGGACCGGCGAGCAGCAACCGAGAAACTCACCATTGCTGAGGTATGTTGTTGCACACTCAATCGCAGGTTTCTCTGACGACTGTTAGTTCAGTCTAAAGTGAATCAATCGTCTGTGTCTCTGTTTCAGTCTGAAGCAGCGAACCTGCGTAAAGAGAGAGACATGCTGAAGATGGTGGAGATCAGACTGACCCAGGAGAAAGAGATCTTCCAGGCCCAACAGCTCGGTCAGAACATGCTGCTGACCAACCTCAAATCAATACAGGTGACAAGTGCTTTTATGAATCATCTCAAACTGTGGTATTAGACCATTTGGGTCTTACAAAGGATGTTTTGAGAACTTGTTGCATCTATGAATTATTTTTGCAGGCAACTCTAGAGCGCTCTGAGACTGAGACCAGACAGCGGCTGACTGCTCAGATTGAGAAGCAGGAGCGAGAGATTGCTCAGCTCCAGAAAAGACTTGAGAATGAGGTGGAACAGAAGCACCTGCTGGCACGCAATCAAGACGTGAGGGAAACATCTCTTTCACTCTCTCTTCTCTCTTATTTCCTCATGATTGATATCTTGGCTCATTTGCTTGTCTTTGACATTCTTCCGCATTACAGATGCAGCTGATGGATGCTAAGAAGAAGCTGGAAACACAAACAGCCCAGCACCACAGGACAAGAGAACAGTTTAGTTCTGCCCAACTTGAGCTTAACAACCTGAGGCTTCAGATCAGTAGTGGGGAGACCCGGCTGGTTTCCCCTACAGTACATACAGGTGAGAGACTGTGCTCATGATTAACATGGTATCAGAGCACTTCTTACATTTAATGTTTGCTTAGTTTACCTAACATTCCATTAGGCTATGAAAAACAGAGCAGTGTTGTTGGAAAAAAAAAGACACCTTCTAAAGTACCCCTCCCCTCTCCAGGCCTGCAGGGCAGTGAGGGGGACATGGAGGCTCTGCGTGCCCAGCTGAAGCAGGCTGAGAACAAGGTAGAAGAGCTTGCAGAGCAACTGAAGAACACTACTGCCAGTATGGAGCAGTACAAAGCCATTAGCCTTAGCCTGGAGGAGTCCCTGGATAAAGAGAAACAGGTGGGTGTGAAATGTTACAAATCACTATGCTCTACAGTCTACTGTAACACACTTTAACTCCCATAAAAATAAAGACAACAAGAAACTGGCCATGGGACATTTTAAGAAATGATTGGATTCATTATATATGATTGCATATGTAAATGATATATAATGAATAAACTTTGATTTTTTTTTTTTTTTTTTTTTTGTTGTTGTTTATTTTGTACATTTGTCCTCTTTGTCTTTCCTCTTTTAGGTAACTGAGCAGGTGCGTTCATCTGTGGAAACCCAGATGGAGGTGGCTCAGGAGCAGTATAAACAGCTGGAGCAGAAACTTATGGAAATGGACAAGGTGAAACAGAGCTTGCAGGAAGAGAAAAGCAAAGCTGTTGTTGCTGTGGAACAAGAGGTAATTAATTTCCACCTCTACTACTATCTGCTCACTAGGTCCTTAACCTTTCTGATTTAAAAAGCCTTAAGCTACTTTTTTTTTCTTCTAACCCAGTCCACTTACAGTATGTTATTCAAGGGATCTTGCACCAAATCGGTCATGATTTATTTAATTATGATGCAGTTCAGGTGTTTTCAAACTGCGGTCTGGGGGCCTGCAAGGAAGTGCTAGGGGGTCCATAGAAAAGTTTAGTAAAAACAAGTTTATAAATAAATACAAATTTGATTAAAAAAATTAGCATAATACATCTAACAGTACTATAGTGAGTAGGAAAATGTAAAATAAATACATATAGCTGCCTTTTAAAATTTTAGGATGGCAGTCCCTCACATGATGATCATATTTGGATTTTCGTGGCATCCAAAAGATTAAAATCCCCTGATGTACAGTAGTCAACATTTGAAGTGGATCAAAAGGTTTTGAAAAGGTTTTGATCCACTTCAAATGTTGACTACTGTAGTTCAGTGTCATTTTCCTGGTGGGCCAAGTTGATGAATGGGTATTTGTTTTGCATTCTGTGTTCATCTTCAATGTTCTAAGTGAATGATATTGTGTGTTTAGAGGCTGAATTTGATTTGTCTTAATCCTTTATCCCAGCTGAGCGAGTTGAGGAAGTCTCTGAGCAGCCTGCAGGCAGAACACAAGAGTGTCCTGGAGAGAGCTTCTGTTGCGGCTGCGCAGGAGCAGCAGGCCATCCTGGACAGTCAACAGCAGGCTAAGATGGCAGCTGAGGCGCAGGATAAATATGAGAGGGAGATGTTGTTGCATGCGGCCGACGTGGAAGCACTGCAGGCTGCCAAAGCTCAGGCTCTGCAGGTGACTCTTGTCAGACAGCAGCTGGAGGAGAAAGTTCAGAGCACCAGCGCACAGCTGCTGGAGGCTCGTGTCTCCTGGGAAGAGCAAGAAAAGATTCTCAAGGTAAAGGAATGGCAAAAAAGCCTGTCATAGAAGTATTAATAGCATTTACTCATTTTATTTCTCTCTCCACATCAGGAGGAGCAGTGTAAGTTAGAGTCTCGCTGTGAAGATCTGCAGAGGCAGAACACACTCCTCCATGAGCAGATACAGACTCTGAGTGGACAGATGGCCAGTCAGCTGCAGCGAGCTGCCAATGAGAGTCCACTCAATGTCTCTCTGACTGAGGAGGGCAAGTCTCAGGATCAGCTCCTGGAAATACTCAGGTGAATGTCTGTCTTTTGACCTATCCAAGGAATTTCAGTAATTTTATTGTCAAGCCTCTTCAATGCGAGTAAATCACTCTCATATGTGACCAAATTTTGCCCCAGGTGGCTAAATGTCTGTCGTTAGCCATTGGCTAGTAAATTTACATTTTACTGACCAGTGATTAAGGCTAAGTATAAGTTTAGAAAATATTTTTTTTTACTGTTTAAAATGAGAAATATCTATTCCAAAAGTCTAGCGAATAAACAAAAATGACTAGCCAAATACATTTTGCCATTTTGCCTTGGAATGTTGATTGTGCAGAGAAAATGTTAAAAATAGATTAGATGGAGTAAAGTAGAAATGAGAAGAAAATATGATTTTTTTTATTATTATTATATATTACATATATTATATATAATATTATTTCTCTTGCTTTCTCATTCATGGCAGTCTCTTTTTCTCAATTGGTTTGCAGGTTTGTGCGACGGGAGAAGGAGATCGCAGAGTCTCGGTTTGAGGTGGTCCAGGGGGAGAGTCTGAGGCACCGGCTGAGAGTGGAGCATCTGGAGAGAGAGCTGAAGGATGTTCAGGAGAGTCTAAGTGCAGAGAGAGAGAGGATGCAGGTTGGCTTGGAGAACCAAGATGCTTTCTATTTTATTCCTGATCAATTATACTAGTTATCTGCCTTGGTTACCAGATCCCATTTTTTCCTTTTGCCTGTGACTGTTACTCAGCCTATGTTAATTTGTCTAAAGGTGACTGCAAAGACTCTGTCCCAGCATGATGAGCTGATGAAGAAGACTGAGACCATGAATGTGCTAATGGAGACTAATAAGATGCTGAGGGAGGAGAAAGAGAAACTGGAGCAGGAGCTGCAGGATACTCAAGCCAAGGCAAGGCACCCTTATTAAAACGCATAACCAACAATTATATGTGTAAATGTAACATTGCAATTGATATAAATTATGTTGATTTCATAATGGTTTACAGGTGCGTAAACTGGAGTCGGATATCTTGCCTATGCAGGAGTCGAATGCAGAGCTCAGTGAGAAGAGTGGTATGCTACAGGCAGAAAAGAAGCTTCTGGAAGAAGACATCAAACGCTGGAAAGCTCGCACTCAGGTACAAATTTTTCTATGTATTAAAAACTATGCATTTGTCATTGAAAATTATTGGGTCCTGATTATACTTTCTTGTGGTGTTTAGCACCTGGTAAGCCAGCAGAAAGACACTGACCCAGAGGAGTACAAGCGCATGCACTCTGAGAGGGAAGCACATCTCAAACGCATCCAGCAGCTTGTTGAGGAGACTAGCCGGTTCAAATCTGAGGCTGCCAGGTTAGAGCTAAATTTCACAGGTTTAAAAAATGACTTTTTATTCTTGTCTTGCTGTATTTTATGCCTGTCACATTTTTTTGGTCTTTGCAGGAGTGGTAGCTCTGTGACTATGCTGCAATCTCAGGTTCAGAACCTAAGGGAAAACCTGGGGAAGGTGATGGTGGAGAGGGATAACCTGAAGAAAGACCAGGATTCCAAAAATTTGGACATCCAGGAGAAACTTAAAACCATCACACAAGTTAAAAAGATTGGTCGACGGTATAAAACCCAGTATGAGGAGCTCAAGGTTGAATATGACAAGGTGAGACAGGGTTTATGACTTAACAAAGTGAAAATATGTGTTTGGAGTAGAGATATGATTAAATTGGTTTTGTGCAGTTGGTAGCCGCTGCTGCATCTGCACCAGCCCAGGATCAGGAGGCACAACAGGCATCAGCTCAAGAACTTCAGGGCCTAAAAGAGTCCCTCAACCAATCAGAGAACAGGACAAGAGAACTGGAAGGCCATCTGGAGAATCTCAATAGAGTAAGTATTACTTTATTATATTACTTTCTATTTGTTTAATATAAAATAATATAAAACTACATTTTATAAACGAAACTATTTATTTTTTTAGTGATTCATATTTATTACCATTTCCCACCCTTTCTCTGACCCCCTCTCTGTTTACACTGGTTTTATATTATTTATTTAAATATTTAATTTGAATACTTTTATTTATTTTAGTAATTCATATTTATTACCTTTTTCCACCCTTTCTCTGAACCCCTCTCTGTTTTGTAGTTTATCTCTCATGTGAAATATAGTGTGGCTCCTATGTCCGTCATCGGTCTCTTTGAAAAACCTTTTAAGATCAGACTGAAATGATTAGGTACCTTTTTGAAAATATGATGCTCATAGTGTGAGATTTCTGTTGCCCTTTGCAAGACTGTAGGTGAGCGGGAAGCAGAGGCACGCAGTGCACAGGAACAGGCCTCTCGCCTTCAGGGGGAGTTAATGCGTCTTAGACAGGAGCTTCAAGAGAAATCTTCTCAGGAGGAGCGACTCAAACAGCAACTGACTGACAAGGAGGAGAGGACCAAGAAGGCCATAGTAATGGCCAAGCAGAAGATCAGCCAGCTTAGTGGTAAGAATTTACCTTGTTTTAAAAGAGTAATTTTCTGTTTTAAATTGTTCCAGGTAGTTTGACACTGAATTTAAATGTATTTATTTATAAAAAATAAAAATAAAAATGGTCCTCTACTTCCAGGTGTAAAGGGTCAGCTTCAGAAAGAAAATGAGGAGCTGAAGCAACAAAAAGAGGAATTGGAAGTACGAGTGAGTGCACTAAAGTCTCAGTACGAGGGGCGTCTGAACAGACAGGAAAGGGAGCTGCGAGACCTCCGTGAGCAGCAGGAAAGACACGGAGAACAGAGAGACGAACAACCAGAACAGGGCTCCAGCAAGGTAACAACACAAGTTTGTGCAATTGCGAACCAATAGCTGAATAAGTTTACATGTTAAAGTGTTTATCTAGTTTTTCCTCTGTCTGCAGACTCAGGAACCTCAAAGGACAACAGAACAGCGACAGATCTCTCTCAAGTCCACACCAGTGGCAGAAAGAGGAAGGTACAGTATTTTAGGGGGCACTACACATTAACCCGCACAATTTATTCATAATCGCTGTCATATTTTCAAAAATGGTTCCAGCCAAGCCACTCTACATCCTCTTTATGTCCCTTTGATAGTGCAAGCACTTCAGAGCCTCCAACTGCTAACATAAAGCCCACACCACTGGCGGCAACCCCCAGCAAGCCTCCAGCCATCCCAGGAAACAAATCCACCCCAAGGGCCAGCATCAAACCTATGATCACTCCTGCCCCAGTGCCCACTCCTACACCCACTGCCACAGTCATGCCTACCACGCAGGTGGAGAGCCAAGAGCGTAAGTGTTAGCCTGTTTTGGATTAGGTTTGTTACCGTTTATGATATTTTACGAAGTTAAACACAAACTGAAATGAATATAAAAAAATAGATTTTTGTTTTATTTCAGCTAGTTTTTATTTAGTTTAAGTTTAAAATAACTCAAACTAAATGAAAACTATATAGACATTTAAAATAAATTGCGATGCACAAATTATTTAACTTTAACTTAATATTTCAGATTTAGATTTTTAGTTTAACTAAAAATTATAATAGTATGTCAATGATACTAAAATAACACTGATTTGTTTAAATAATGACTGTTTAAATACAAATTATAGTTTTTATTGATGTTAAATTCTATTTTTTTTCCCCTGTTTTCAATGTGTCATTTTGTGCTTTTATTTTTCTGCTATTATTTTTATTTTAGTTTTAGTAATAATAGTTTTAAGTTTTTAATTTAATATTTTTATTTTATTTCTGCTTTATTTACATTAAGAACAAATATTTTTATAGTTTTAGTTAACACTGTTTCCTTTACCTTGCAGCCATGCAGTCATCTGAGAGCCCGCTAGAGCATATGACTGTCTATGGCAGTGCCAGCGGTTCTGTGCGGTCCACCAGCCCTAATGTTCAGACCAACCTGGCTCAACCTCTGCTGAATGTCCAACAGCAGAGCCAAGCCACTGCGTTCATTCAGCCCACTCAACAACAAACCCAACCCCCTGCTGAACCATCCAATCAGGAACCTCCAACTGCTGTAATGCTCCCAACCTCACAGTTAGACAGGCCTCTTTCTACATCCTCTGGGCTGTGGAGTGCCACCGCTAGCACAAGTAGTGCCAGTGCAGGTAATGTCAATTATAAACTCAACCAGATTAGCTGAACTCTTTTGTCATGGAACACTCTAGATGAGCTCTTTGTCCTCCTGCTGTAGTGACCGCGTCTCCTAGTAATGCTTTGAGCAAACGCGCCCGTGAAGAGGAACAAGAGGGCATGTCTGCTGACACACAGTCCCAGGATGAGCCCAGTGACTCTCCCATTTGCAAGAGGGTCCGCATTCATAGGGTGGAGGTGAGGTTTATAACTAAGTTTATTATATTATACCAACCAGGTGCCATTTTTTTTTCTTGCTTTAAAGTCAAGACTGTGTGCAACATAAAACAACATAAAATATGCACTGTAGGAAGAGATGTTGGCTGAGGACAGCACTGAGGCTGAAAGCGTTGTACCTGGTGACAACCAGGAGGCTCCTGACGCTGGACAGGTAATAACAGAAGGATTTGTGTAGAACTTCCTGTTTTTATTCAGACAGAGTAGAAGTGGGAAACCAATAGAAATCGGTGTTTCAAATGCATGTCTGTGTGAAGGAGTTGGAGAGCTACTCTACTTTGGAGGAGATGGATGAGGAACCAGGACCATCTCAGTCTGTGCCTGGAGATCGACTTCTGCCTCATTCCTCTGACACCCATCGAAGCCCGGATGAGCCCGATCACCACGTCATAGTCATTGTTAGTGACACAGATAGTGAGGGAGACCACGAAGATGAATCGGAGGAGGAGGAGGAAGAGGAAGAAGAAGAAGAGCAGGTTTGTAGTTGCACCGCTGATAAAATTCAGTGATGTTTGATTCTGTTATATGAACTGTTTTACCCACCTTAGGATTATGAGGAGGAGGAGGAGGAAGAGGAGGAGGAAGAGGATGATGATGAGGAGGATGGAGGGATTGGGGAAGAGGGAGAAGAGAGCAACGAAGAGGGCAGCAGAGATGGCAATGAGGTCTACGAGGGAGACGACACAGAGGTACAAAGCAGAGATGTGCACCAATCAGAATTCAGTTGAGAGTATCAATTCCTGACTTTAACTGGAGGTAGCAAACATAATGCAGAATTGTAATTTAAATTTTAAAAAGTAGAATTACAATCAAAAGAAATTCAAAGAAACATCTGTAAGTGTAGTTGTATTAATACATTGTATTTTTCAGTCTGAATTACCTATAGCATATGTTGTATGTATCCTGCATAGAAACCGACAACCGAAGCTTGTTAACTGACAAGATTGTTAAATTAGAATTAAATTCAGAATGGATAAGTGTCTGTGACCCATTAAAAATATAAAAATTTGTTTTCCAGGGGTTTAGTTTTACATGCACAAATAGCAGCATAAACAACAGAACATGAGGATTCATCGTCACATCACGCACCTGCAGCGCTTCTGTGAACGGAGAAAAACAGAATAAAATTACATATATAAAATGAGTAAATGCGCAACAAATGTCACTTAAATTTACAGATTAACAAAACAAAAGAAAAAAATGTGCGACAAGTATTATATATGCCAAGTTTCTGCTGATTTTTGTGACTCGCTCCAAAAACAAGTTCACGGAAAGGAAACCGAGATGGCAGAAAGCAGCATCCTGTTTGTTTAATTTTACAAAAGCACAATGTTTTGTTTATATTGTGTGTACACAAATAAAAGTAGACTCTTTACATTTTGTCTTACTCTTATCTGTATGACCATAATGATTCCGCTGTTATAAGGAAACAATTCAAGAGATCACGCAGACTCCTCGTGCACACACACCACAAAGCAGTTCTAGCATTGCTTACTTGACAATAGTAGTCTGTTCATTATCAAAATAAAATAACAAGTTGCACTGCTCAATTTAAATAGTCTGTAGTAGAATCTGTGGCGTTCAGCGTGAACACCGCCCCACTGTGGTGTTAAGCCAAACACATTTTTGCGCATGTGTAGGATAATATTTTACGTTAATATTGGATATTGGAAGTACAAAGCCATAATAAATCCTAGTTTAGCATCCAAATACATTGCGAATGAGAGAGGCAGGACGGTTTTCAGTCTCACTTAAATTAATTTGTTTTGGCTCAACGTTTATATAGATACTTTTATTTTTCATTCTTGTTCTGTTTTAAAAGATTTGTTGTGGAATAAGGGGAACTAAAATAGCCTTTAGCTATATTTCCAGGTCTGGATAAGTATGGAAAAATTGCAAGACTATTGCCCCTATTCAGTTTTCTAAAATATAAAATTAAGTATTTCTGAAAAATAAATGTTTTATGCAAGCAGAGTCATGGCAAAAGTTGAGTGATCATTTTGTAATTGTCGAACAACAAAATTAATTTAAGGCACATGTTTTCATTGAGACATTGTTTGTCTCAAGCAAGTCTGTTTTGAACGTGTGTGTGTGTGTGTGTGTGTGTGGCACTCAAACCAGCAGTAGATAAAGGAGCAAAGGATCATCTAAATCAGACTATACTGTTTGGTGATCAATATCACAATAATGTGTGTCAGATGTGAATATGCAGGATATCAAATTTCACTGATGTTATCACTTTGAGAAAACCAATGAGGAAAAAAAAGAGAAAATCAAAATATTTACTATATACCAAACATAATGCTGTATAAAACATTTGTTAAATGTGGTCTCAAAAAAAAAGGAAATTTGAGTTTGGAAAAGTATGGAGTTTTGAAATGGAAAATGTGTAGGAATCCTGTTAGCTTTTTTTACCGGTAGGCCCCTATACATCATTTCTGAATATAATGACAAAATGCGGTTTATACACAACTTATGTTTTGTTTTTTCTCTCTCAAAAACTACGTTTTGTGTATCATATTTTTTAACCATGTAGCAAAAGTTTTCAAAATATCTTTTTAAATGACTTTTTACACCGTTTAACCGATCGTGAATTGGTCAAATTTCTTACTGTCGGTTAACCAGTTAATTATGAGCATCCCTAAAATATACAAAATCCTGACAAACATTAGATATTATTAATCAAATTGGTTATTAGTTTTAATTTACCTTTTTTATAATTTTGTAAGAAGTCTCTTATTCTCAACAAGGCTGCATTTATTTGATCAAAAATACAGCAAAATTGTCAGTGTTGTGAAATTACAATTTGAAGAAAACATTTTTTGTTTAATATATTTTCAAATGTAGTTTACTCATGCAAAGCTGAAATTTCAGCATCATTTCTCCAGTCTTGGATGATCCTTCAGAAATCATTCTAATATGCTGAAATATTTCTTGTTTTCATCTGCTGCTTAATTTATATGAAAACAGCATTTATTTGAAATGGAATTTTTTTGTTGCATTATAAATGTCTTTACTGCCACTTATGATCAATTGAATACATCCTTGCTGAATAAAAGTGCTAATTTCTTTCCAAAAAAAAACAAGTCACTCGCCCCAAACTTTTCAATGTTAGTGTATATCTCTAAATGAATTAGTTAAGGGAAAAAAACTCTACTTCTCAGTTGGAAAATGAGAATAATTAGTCCAAAATTATCTTTCATGTTTTGTTTTTTTGTGGCAAAACTTGTTAGACTAATTAAACTTCTTCATGTTAATGGATATCTATGATAGTAATTTCCTCTTCCTATTGCCGCAACCCTAGTACACACAATTGGTTTTTGTGCTGCATAAACACCTACATTTGGACTTAACATCAGAGAGGTCTGTATAAGCTAGCTCATGACATTTTAATGATCCAACTGTAACTTGTCATTATGCAATGTATGTGTGTGTAGCTGGCACAACAGGCTCAGTTTGACTGTGCACCCTTTAATGCTAATAAAATGTTTAAACCCATTCTGCTAAATATAGCTTGGGACAAACGTTCTTTGTGTGTATGTTGAATCAATGTAATGCTCAGGAAATTAACTAGAAATGTTCTTCCTCCCCCTCTACCTTCCACATGATCCTTTCCAAGGGCCCTGATGCCACAGATCCAGGCACTGAGACAGAGGAAAGTCTTGGAGCGACAGACTCCACCCAACGCATGGCAGATTCTCAGAGCTGTAAGTCAGCGTGACTGTGACCTAACCATCTGTCTGAGAGGATCTTTTCCATGCAATTACATTGAATGGGATTGAGGCTTTCAAGCTTTAGAAAGTCAGTTGTTGGTGTTTTAAAAGCGCCTTCTCTTTTCCATTCATCTACATGTGACGTCTCAGTTGAAACGAGCGCATTGGATGTGTTTGATGCACCTGTCACCAGCTCTGCCCCTCGACCTCCACAATCACCCAGGAGACCTCAACATCCTCTGCCACCTCGACTTAACATCTTGGCCCAGCCTGCTCAGGAGTTGGGACCTCCAGCTCAAGTCCAGGTGTGTGTAAAAGTGTGTACTGCATGGCATAGCCTGAGGAACTTTTTTTTCATGGTTTGCTGCTGTTAGGCTTTGCCTGGAGTGTGCGTTGAAAAAAATAATAACTTGCATGTGTCTGTAGCGTCTCCCAGTTCGTCGGCAGTCAGTGGGACGAGGCCTTCAGCTGACCTCTGGAATGGCCAGTAGTGCAGTGAGTCGCCTTTTAGGACTTGGTTTGATTGTGTGGTTTGCACCTGAGCTTGAATGCTTGCTGTTAAATCCCAGTGTCATCGTTTTCCTCTGTTTCACATCAGCAGCATTTCTTTGAGGACGACGACAGGATGGTTCCCAGTACCCCTACACTCATTCCTCCTCGTTCGGATGGATTTGCTGAAGCAATCCAGTGCGTTTCCTTGTTTTTACACTTTGCTATGCTCGTTTGTTTCTTGCAACATGACTGATTTCTTTTCTGTTGTTGTACAAAGTTCTCCACAGGTCGCAGGCGTATCACGATTCCGATTCGGCCCTTCAGATGACCTCCCACAGACCAGCTCCTCTCACTCAGACCTTGTCCAGCTGCCCTCACAAGGTGGCATGCATTACCTTATGTTGTTGAATCTGAAAGAACTATTCATTAACTGCTTTTTCGGTCAAATATTGGTTGGTTTTTTATGGTGTCTTCTGTGTTTTGCAGGTTTAGGCATGTATGATAGTTCGGTTTTCCTTGGAGCTCATGAGGAGGAGTCAGGGGGCCGCAGTGTGCCCACAACCCCACTACAGATCGCTGCTCCTGGTATGTACAAAATCATGCATCCTTTTTTGGGTTCTTATGATATCTGCAGCATTGTGACTCTGTCATACTGTTTCATTGACAACTCCTCTTTAATTGAAATTTATGTTCAAAATAGGGGTTGACTGGTATGGGTTTTTCGAACTGATGGTTTTTTTTTTTTTAAGAGATTGATACTTTTATTTAGCAAGGATGCATTAAATAGGTCAAACGTGACAGTAAAGACATTTATAATGTTACAGAAAATGTTATTCTTATAAATAAATGCTTTTTTGTTGAACTTTCCATTTATCAAAGAATCTTGAAAGTATCACAGTTTTCACAACAATATTAAGTAGCAAGAGCACCAAATCAGCATATTAGAATGATTTCTGAAGGATCATGTGACTCTGAGGACTGGAGTAATGATGCTGAAAATTCAGCTTTGCCATCACAGGAATCAAAATGTTATTTTACATTGTAATATTTCACAATATTATGTTATTACATTTTTACTGTATTTTTTGATCAAATAATGCAACCCTGGTAAGCATAAAATGTAAGATCTCTTGGAAATTTCCTATTTGAAAAAAATCTGGAAAAGTGCAGGATTATGCAATGGCTGTTGCTGCACTTTCCAAAATTGATGACACAAGTCAATTATTGATAATTTCAATATTCTTCATATTTTTATACCTAATTCTCATTGCTGTACCACTTTATAATCAGTTAAATCCGCTTTTTTTTTTATATATATATATATATATATATATTCAGATATTTTATCAGAGACTGTGCCATCTGAAGCAAATGAGCTTGCTTCTCAGTCTGTGCCCACGGTGAGCACCTCCACACCAGGCCTCAGCGCTCCTGCAGGCACTAGTGGGATGGAGGAGAGAGACGACATGTTCATGGACGCAGGAGACAGGTGAGTGTGAGCCCTTAAATCTACCCGTGCAAACACATTGACAACTTCCTTTCATTCTTGTGCCATAAGGAGTTTGAGAGATCATGGACTCCATAATTGTGTCTGAATAATGTTTGTACAGTACTGAAGCTTCACTTGAGGCTGTGTCACAGACTGAGGCAGAGGAACCAGCCCAGACATCAGATGAGTCTAGTTTGCCTTCCACAAGCCAGGAACCTTCATCTAGTTCTGCAGGTACACACAAGCACACTTAAATTTATGCAGACCGCCTCAAATATTTATCTCAATGCGGATTTACAAACTGTCTTTTTTTCTCTTTCAGACACAAGCAGCTCTCAGCCTCCTAAAGCCAGAACAGGGTCTAGCAGACAATGGACTAGTGGTCGTGGTTCTAGGAGCTTTGTAAAGAGGGGTAAGAATATGTACCATTTTTAGTTTCTCCAACTGTGGCAAATTATATTTTTATTTCTTCTCATTTTAACCCAGATGTATTAACACAGTAAGATTTAACATGATCATGTGTAAATTACATCTTTCTTGCTGTAGGTGGACAAGGCGTCATGGGAGTGAGGGGCCGTTTTGCCAGGTGAAGCAAACTCCCAAAAGTTGTTGTTCTACTTGTGGAGTGACACATTCTGAACTAATCCAAAAGAACACAGCCTTACATTCAAGGATTCAGTCAAAGTATTATAATTGTTGTTTGTTAGTTTAATGCTTTGGGCAATCCATCATTGTTATTTTAATGATTTTACATCCTTACAATAAAATAGTTTTGAAGGAAATTCTTAGGCTGTTTTTCCACTGCACATAAGACAAGGGCATCACTAGAAATCTAAAATCACTGTATATGGCATGAGTTAAAGAGATGAATGACTCATTTTTTCTGAGTTTCTTGGCATTTGAAGAAGCTGCTTGCTGAGTTTTCCTTTGGACCTGTAGCAGGTTTTAAGATCACTGGTTTTTCTCTTTCCATTTTTATGCTGTAATACTTTCCTGTGAAAGACAAGAACACAAATATGTAATAAACGCAGTGTTTTTGTTAAACTATTAAAACTCATTTTTGGTAATTGAATTTAATGAAGCTAAAATATGAAAAACGTATAAAAAAATAAATAAAAAATCCATGCCAATTAATCAAAATTAATAGAAAATATAATAAAAACAAATTAAAGAAATATAGAAATATTTTGTAAAATAAAAAAAACGTACAAAATTTTAAATTCTAAATATAAAAACCTACCACAATAGCATATAAATACTAATATAACACTGGTTAAGAGCTCATTAGATGTGACTGGAAACAGTGCTGGGACAGAGTCCAGTAACAGCTTTTCATTAGTTTTAATGAATGTTGTAAAACTCACTTTGAGAGAACACGTAATACTTGTACCCCTCGTTCACCCTAGAGGGTACGGACACGGCTGAGGTCACCGTGGTTGGGAATCCTCTCCAGTTCCTCGAGATATTGATCATTTGCCCCAGAGCTGCAGCTGGGGAAAAAAACTCCTAAAATTAATTAAAATGCTCAAAGGTCTGTTTCACTTAAAAATGTTAAGGTTACTTATCTGGTCCGTTAGGCCTCACTTGGAACAAAATGTCCTTTTTGAGGCTTTATTGGGGAAACTTCTGTTGCCAGAAGTAGCATACATGGTATTTTGACTTTTCATTTACTGCACAAATATTTATACACATAAACCTTCCCTCTCCCTTTGTCTAATTTATTATTATTATGTAATCTAAATGTGATTAATCTTTTAAACGTTGTTGTAAATATGGACTAAATTGGTATTTTGTAATCAAACTTTACCGGCTTGTCGTCTGGCTCTCGTCCTCGCTGAGTACACAGGAATTCTTTTCCCACAATTTGGAGTAACCTGGTATGTGTACTTTTGAGCCTTTCCACCTGCAGAAATCGATTTGAAAATCAACAACGACACCCGCGCCTAATAAAAACAAGCAACCATAGTGTGCTTACAGCATGTCTATGTAAATATTTTCTTCTAATTCTTACCTCTTTTGAAGAAGATTACAGACTCTTTTCTGCTTCTGTATTCGGGCATAGATAAAGCAGCTGTGATATGACCAATCTGTCCAAAGCCCTGGCTGACAGGTTTGGGAAAGCCATGATCCATCATACCATTGTCAAACCTCCAGTAGTCCTTTCCCTGTGAAATATGTGCAAACATGATACATCAGTTGTTGTCATCCAGCATTTCATTTGACACCACTTCTGTTATAATTGTCTGTGATTCTAAATCTGTGGTGAAATGAAGTGTTTTGTCCTTAAGTCTGTGTATGAACCTTGAAGAAGTAGGTTTTGCCCAGGCAGTTGCAGCGGGTGTAAACGGTGTCGATGGGAGACGGGATTCCCCACACCCTTGTAATTAACTGAGGAGGATCAGGATTTCTGTATTTGTCCAGTGTCCAAAAATAATGTCCTATAGAGAAGAAAGGGAAAGCGACACATTGATGTTCATGAACATTTGGTTCACTGTTCTCTACACTCTGGAACTTTCAATATAATTATAAAGGAATTAATCCCCCCCCCCCCAAAAAAAAGAAAAAACTGGAGAAGATAAATGCTTTGAACCTAAATAAGTGCTGCTATAAAGCAAATGTGCTGTACTGTGGTACTGACCTCTGAACACCACAATGGTACCATTTCTCAGTGTAGTCAGACCACTGACTGGACGCCCACTGCAGAGGTTAGTATCATAATCATCTGGGGGAATTTTTTTTTATTGTTTAAGAAACAGAACAAATTAATAATCAAAATGATGCAAATCATTATTTTTTTTAAACTTCATAATATCTGGAATTTTAAATATTCATGATAGCATCTGAGTGTCAGCAGTGTTCAGATGGAAACCATGAAGGCTCTTAGTGGGAACAAAATTTGCCACAATGAATACGAGGCATGAAAGATCTTACCAGCTTGATAATCTTTAATACTATCTGATTTATCATTCTTGTCTCTACTAGGCTGAATGGTTTTTTTTGTTGGTTTCACTGGAGCAGCAGTAGATGTCGTCTTGGGGACTGAGGTAGCTCTAGAATCCTTGAGAGATGATGATTCCTTTGGATCTTCACCCAGTGCCATCACAGTCATTTCAGTGACAGAATATTCCTTTGGACCTTCTGTTGGTGGCATGCTTGTAGGACCTTCTGTTGGTGCTGAGCTTGTAGGACCTTCTGTTGGTGCTTTGCTTGTAGGACCTTCTGTTGGTGCTGAGCTTGTAGGACCTTCTGTTGGTGCTGTGCTTGTAGGACCTTCTGTTGGTGGCATGCTTGTAGGACCTTCTGTTGGTGGCATGCTTGTAGGACCTTCTGTTGGTGGCATGCTTGTAGGACCTTCTGTTGGTGGCATGCTTGTAGGACCTTCTGTTGGTGCTGTGCTTGTAGGACCTTCTGTTGGTGCTGTGCTTGTAGGACCTTCTGTTGGTGCTGTGCTTGTAGGACCTTCTGTTGGTGCTGAGCTTGTAGCACCTTCTGTTGGTGCTGTGCTTGTAGGACCTTCTGTTGGTGCTGTGCTTGTAGGACCTTCTGTTGGTGCTGTGCTTGTAGGACCTTCTGTTGGTGCTGTGCTTGTAGGACCTTCTGTTGGTGGAATGCTTGTAGGACCTTCTATTGGTGCTGAGCTTGTAGCACCTTCTGTTGGTGCTGTGCTTGTAGGACCTTCTGTTGGTGCTGTGCTTGTAGGACCTTCTGTTGGTGCTGTGCTTGTAGGACCTTCTATTGGTGCTGAGCTTGTAGCACCTTCTGTTGGTGCTGTGCTTGTAGCACCTTCTGTTGGTGCTGTGCTTGCATTCTCTTGTGGCTGTGGTGTGCTGGAAGTTGTCATCTCAGATGGCTGTTGAGTGGTAGACTCGTTAGGGTTCTCATCAGCAGGGAGCATGCTGCTTGCATCTGCATCTGGAGAGGACAAAACTATTACTTTTATGGTAGAATCGAATTACAGTGGTCTTCAGCATGCACAGGAAAACTGCAACACCAGCGCTTTTTTGTCAAACCCTATGTAACAGAGTCAACCACAAAAGACATAAGATTAGGATTTTGCTGATGTGGCAAGCACCTCCTGTCGGGGTGAGAGATGGGGGGAGGGATGAAGCCAAGGTGCTGCTGTTTGGTTCTGGAGTGGTCCTCTCATAGTCTGAGTGGGAAGTGCTGTTTTCCCCCACTTTCACTTCTATATCTGAATCTGCGTAAGGTGAAATTTTCTCTGTTTGAGAAAAAAAAAAAAATATATATTTTTAAATACAAATACATTTTGTGATTATTAACATATCTTTGTCAGCATGTGCTGCTGTTTAAGGTTTCTTGCATATTTGACATAAAACTTGTTTATGCCAGATTATTAATGCTCACCAGGGCCCTCAGAAGGTGTGGACTCACTTTCATCCTCAGGGATCATTAACTCTTCTGCCTCAGCATAAGAAGACAATGTCATTTTATCTGAGTACAATGGTTTTGCCTCAGGTTGCAAGCACAATATCAACTGAAACTGAGGTTTCTTGTCAAACAAGCAATTATCTTAAGTATAGACAATGTATCAAGTCATCTGTTTTTTCAATTGTCATAACTGATCAAGCTTCCAATAATGCAGTTATATATATTTTGATAACTTATTATTATTCATGTGTATTGACTTGTAATTATTCACAGAGGAGAAAAATTATCAATGTGAATATTAAGCATTATCTTTTTTTCATCTGGAAAAATGTCAAAGTAACGTAGTTCAATAAGTGCTCTACAGGGAAAAAGAAGAGAGAAGAAAGCGAGACAAAGAGAAAAACGTACCTCCAATCCCTTCCTCATTGGTCATCTCCTCATTGGAGGATTCTAACAAAAAAGATGTCACAACTATACTTTAAGAGAAATGTTACTACAAAAAATCAACAGCTACGTGAAGCAAAATATCAGTACACTTGATTTGTTTATTTGTGACAAAGCTGCAGTAATTATACCTGTAGATTTTTTATTCTTTATGTTTAGGCATAAGTTAGCAGTCCTTTGAGCTGTGGTGTCAGTGTTTCTTGATTTTAAGGCAGTATCTGTGAGAGTCACAGAGATATAAGCTTAAAATTAGGGCAAAATTAGACATGCAAACGGATGGATACATCTGCAATTCCAAATTTCTGTTGTTAATTATTTTAATGAATAAATACTGTTCAAATGTTTGGGGTCAGTATATTTATATTTTTTAAAGATATTGCAAAGGATGCATTAAAATGATCAAAAGTGACAGTAAAGACTTACATTGTTACAAAAGATTACTGTTGCAAATAAATGCTGTTCTTGGAAACTTTCTATTCATGAAAAAAATCATAAGCAAAACTGTTTTCAACATTAAAAATGAGAAGAAATGTTTCTTGAGCACCAAATCAGCATATTAGAATGATTTTGAAGGATCATGTGACATTGAAGACTGAGTAATTTTGTAATAGTCAATAGATTAATAATAAGTTACATTTTATATATTAGATATATTAAAATAGAAAAGTTATTTTAAATTGTAATAATATTTCACAATATTTACTGTTTTACTGTATTTTTGATCAAATAAATGCAGTCTTGCATAAGAGACTTCTTTAAAAAAAAAAACGTTTAAAAAAACTTTATCCAACCATAATCTATTGTAATATTAGGTATATTTTTTGCAATCACTGCATGTTAGTATTGAAAAATATATAATTAGTATTGATTGTTGAAAATGTATTTACATGTTGGGAGCATTATCAATTAATTTAGTTGAATTTTTTACCTTCCGTCAAGCACATGCTCTCATAATCAGAACAGCACTGATTGAATGAGACACAGTCGATATCACAGTGACATGGATTGCCTCTATTAAAAGGCTCCCCGCAGCGTCCTTTGCATGAGTCCGCTGAAATGATCAGAAATAATAGCAAAGCAATCTCAGTGTTTATGACATTCACACCAAATGCTACACCAAAACTAATGAAGTTAAAATGAACCTTACTTGTAGTACACAACCTTTGAAAGTCTGTACAGCACTCATTCAGGCCCAGACACTCATGGTCACACTGGCAGAAGCTTCCTCTGTAGTACCCTTCTCCACAACGACCCTCACAGCTATCTGGACAGTGTTTGTTTTAAAGAAAATGCAGATTTTGACTAAGAACTCAATATGTTGAGCAACATATCTGTACATTTAGACACAGAGACAAACACAACGAGAGATGAGTTAATTATTTACAGTGTCAACAGAAATGACTGCATCACTACCCTGAGAGAAAAACAGCTCACTGTTATATTTACAGAATAAAATATGGCCTACGATAGATAGATAGATAGATAGATAGATAGATAGATAGATAGATAGATAGACATTCTGCTGACTTACTTGGATTTGAAGAGCTTGTGGAGGCACATGCAAAGAGCAGCAGTAAGGACAGATATGTGGCCATCTCAGTTGTTCGCTGGAGTCATCACAGTCATAGACCCTCTTGTTTTTTACCTGCAGTGATCTTCACTTTTATATAGAGGCAGAATGCGTTGGTGTTCCCCTGTCTGTCCAATTATACCGTCAGTGCTGAATTAGTAATCGTCTAGTTTTCAAGGGTGCGGTGATTCACAAAGACAAACAGACTTTAACATCCCCCCTCCTCACGGTGTGCGCCTGACTGTCCGAAAACATTTACAAAGTTCTCTGCCTGGGTGACATCACAGGCTATTCAAATTTCAAACGTTCCCGTTGATGAGAAAAATCTTTAGCAAAAACATTCGTTATCAATATTTTAAGGACATTTCTGTCAGTATGATTTTCTGGCCTCAATTTCGTTGTCTCGCGCGTACAATTTTGTTTATTTGGCTCCCGTACAATTACCTAATAATATAATATTAATAATAAATAACAACATAAATCAAAAACATTTTTCTTTTTGTTAGTTTGGGACCAGTGTTGAGTAAGTTACTATAAAAAAGTAATTAATACTATAATTACATCTTAAACCGTGTAATTAATTACTCTCTCTGCTATTGCATTATTATTACTAATGCTTTCTAAGTCCCATATCAACCTCGACCAGTTGAACAATATAAGGATAAACAGGAAACTGCTCTTTTAATTCTTTCAAATAAATAATATAAAATTGCATAAATTGTTCTCAAACTGGCCAAATGCATTTAAAGGGAAGGTTACATTAAAAACATACATTAGATTTAACATTAGATTTTGATGTTAAATTAATGCAATTACATCAGAAGTAAATGCAATTTAATTACATAATAATTAAAAGTAATCCATTACTTTGCTTTTTCAAGGGAAAAGTAATTACAGTAATGCATTAGGCCTAAACCAAACACTGTTTGGAACCAATTGTTTTGCAGTTATTAATAAACGTATAATATCTTTACTTTTATATGTTTCCTTTGTATATTTTTCTTTTATATATATATATAAGAAAAACGTTTGGTCGTTTGTTTACATTGTGTAAATAAATATACATATAAAAGTCTCCCTGTGGTGAAAATCAAGCTTTTAATGTTGTTTGTTTTTAATGTCTATGTGGTGTTTTTAATATGCTTTATTACAAACCATGTGCCAATTCATTCATACTAGCCTATTGCTGAGTAATTTCTCCTTAAAGGCCCCCTGAAATAAAATTTTGTTTTTTAGCTTTTAGTATGAATATGTTAGCCTTAAGGTTATGAATAAGCTGGTGTGTTCCAAAACAATGACAAAATTCACATTTAGGGGATATAAGTATTCAAAACTTTTACAGTCTCTCACTTCCGCTAAAATGGATCACAGATTTCAGCTTCTCATCACATCTTCTGTCCAATAAAATGCTCTTTAGAATCTAAAGCGTCCCGCCCCCTATGCTATAAATGCCACCTGGCCAAAGCGACCGGCTTTGACACGTCACGGGGCAATATGGGATGGAGATGTGTGTCCGGTTACTCAAACGCTCGAGTTTTATTACATTTCCCAACTGTACGTTGGTTAAGAATTAAATGGCTAGAATTTATTCACACCTCTACTCTTGAATCCAACGTATCATCAGCGCTCGGATTCGCTTCAATGGTGCTGTCAAGTATGAATTGCAGTCTGTGAGTTAAACTAAACGCTATTGGCTATTTGAAAAGGGGGAGGAGCCATTAAATAAGTCCCGCCTTCCTTCCTTCCTGTTTCAGTGGAAATGACATCAAAGCATCATACAAAGCTGCGCGTTCCAAGGCACTTTCTGTGGGCCTTTAAAACTCGAACCAGACAGTCTCAAAAAAATCGCTGGTGTTTCTGGCGTCACAAACTACCATGTAATCAATCACGTCAACGTGTGATCAACAACGGATATGTGTGACCTTATATCCAATCTATGCTTTAAATGTTTGTTTGGTTTTTTTTCATGAACATTTTTTTTTTTTATCTAATATTTTAGATAAAATACACATTTTAGTCGTGTCCCCGGGTTTTCACTCAGTCCTGGTACCCTAACACATTCCCCCCTCTGAAACTTAGAACATTCCACAAGACACATTTTCAACAGGAAGTGCATCATCTGGATCTTCTGAAGGCAATTGGAAGGCCAAAAGTTCAATAAAAATAAAATTTAAAAAAAATTTAAAAAGGAAGGCCAAAAGTAAGTCCTCTCATTTTAATTTCTGTATATTTGATGAAATTGTAACTATGACTGAGAAGGTCAATCTCAACATACTGTCATCTTACATAAATTATTTCTTAGATGTTATTTGTTTATTTTAAAAATATAAACTTTTGGTAAGTCACTAGAATTTGCTTAGTTTTCTCATGCTATTAGCATGCTATGTGGCCGTATGTCATGTATTTGATAACTTTTTCCTTAACTCAATGCTGTTACTTTCAGTCCTGTTACAAATACAGGAGTGAGTTGAGTCCTCTGTTTTGTTGATTTAATACTTTAAATATTAGTTGATATAATACTATTCACTTGAATTATGAGTTTTAAGGTTGCAATTACTTAAATTGCAGACATTAGTATTAGTTTTACGATGTGAATGCCATGCTTCCAGGAGCCAGTTTGTCTTTGTCTTTCTTATATGGCATTCTGCAAGGGAAGGAGCGAGACACACCCACAATCCTCTCTTTTCTCCCTTTTTGTCTTAACTTCCCTCTTTCTCCCTTCCTCTCTCTTCTCATCTCTCTCCTTCTTTCTCTTTCCACCTCCTTCGCTGTGAAGTACTACTAGCACTACATCACTTCAACACAGAAATCTTATGCACAGACACTCATGTACACTCTCTCACATGCACACACATATGGACACTCATTCCTGTTACCCAATGTTCATTAGTGTTAATTAACTAATTACATAAAGTGTTCATTCCTTATGCACAGACACTCATGTACACTCTCTCTCATGCACACACATATGGACACTCATTCCTGTTACCCAATGTTCATTAGTGTTAATTAACTAATTACATAAAGTGTTCATTCCTGATACTTTTTCTTTTTCTAAAAAAATAAAGTTAAACCACTGTTTTTATCAGTTTTGTTTGGTCCATCATTTATACAAAAAAAAATTGTCACAAATATCAATTATTTCAACAAATAACCAACAATTTATTTAAAATAAACACTTTTCTTGTGGGGAAAACAAAGGAATTAATTGACATGCTTTTAAATGGCACATGATTTTCGGTAATAGGACTGAGAAAACATGCATCCATCTTCTGCTTAGAAACCTTGTAAAAAAAAAAAAAAAAAAAAATGTTGCCTGATATTGACCAATACACATTTTGAATAGTTAAATATGTGTAGTATTAGATTCAGTGTTGAAAAAAGATTGAAAATTGAAAAAGTTTTTAAAAAAAGTTAAATTTTGAAGAGTTACAAGCACCCATTCGGTGGAATGACTTAGTTACATTGCTATTTTAAGGCTATTTTTCAAGGATTTAAAAAAAAAATTTTTTAAATATGTCATTTTGGTGATCAAAGATGAGTTTTAAGGGATAGAATATGGACTACATGGGGACTTTAAGTAATTAATATCAAGTTTGGTCAACCTGCGTTATCTCACACCACCGACGGATAAACCATTGACTATATTTCGGTTGATACGAATCGACTAAATATATACAGTGCACTTTAAAACACCTTCATGTGCAAGAGTGTGAGGCAAAAACAACATTATATTTTAATCATATTCCGGAAAATCCTGAGCTAAAAAAAGCAATCTTAAAAATATTTATTCCCCTTTCGTTGCTGAGAGACAGTCACCCCTGCTCAGCAAGATGGTTTCGTCCAAATCTATAACAGGAAGAGCCGGTGTTTACCGTTTGCGAACAGGAAGTTGTGCATCGTGCCAAAATCGATGCAGTCTGTCAAATCAAACGATTTGTTGCGGAGAAAATGAATTTAAAGTGTTTGTCCGCTGCGCAAAGACTTGGTCGAGGTTAATGAAAAGCAAACGCTGAGAGATTTTGCAATAATGGTGCATACTGGAAAGGAAAACTGGTTTTCCTAGGCAATTCGCTTCCTGTGCGGTGACACCGCCATACAGGTAACTTAGTCTACTCGCGGTACAGCTGTCATGTATAGGTATAGATCGTTACACAAAATAAACACTTCTCCTGAATACCGAGTGACAATTAAAATGCGAACCGAATCTAATATGTGGCGTTAAGAGCTTGCCCAGTGTGATTCTGTCAGTGTTGATGCAGTAAAAATGCTCTGCATTGAATTCTTGACATGACATGTTGTTCGTAAAACTTGCCTTATGCCAATCATTACTCTAGATCACTTAGTCTAAATGTTATTTCCAGATTGTTCTTGAAAGACAGGTAAGAGCTTTGAATAAGTATTGTAACAAACATTCTGCTACTTTTTGACATGTTGCATACTCTTTATTCCACGTCAGTCACTACTGTAGCCTGTTTCAGTGGTGTTTCAATTAGGACATTGTCATCAGACATACATACGAAGGAGACATTTTGTCTTTTGTAGTACAGGTATTCATTATGTTTTTTCCCTGACAGTGAGATAGGCAGACCCTCTCAGTATAAGGATGGGTGCTGAGAGCAGTGCCCTGCCAAGCTGTGTGCTGGAAGAGCCACTGATGACGCTGCCCTCTGGTCTTACCATGTACTCCGCCCTCCTCCAGGATGGCAAGCCTGCCTCCGTCTTTGTGCATAAGCAAGACAATGAAGATAAAGTCAATAAAGCTGCCAAGGTATAAGTGAACAGCTAACGTAACCTCACCAATAACCTGCATTATCTGTCAAAAGTTTGGGCACATCTGCTTTTTAAACACTTTATTATTAGTATTTTCCACATTGTAGAATAATAGAAGTCATCAAAACTATGAAATATAAATTGAATTGAACTATGGGAATTATGTAGTAGTCAAATTTTAATATATAAATAATAAACAGTTAATTATTATATTATAAATTATTAATAACTCAATTTTATATATATATATATATATGTATATATATATATATATATATATATATATATATGTATATGTATGTGTATATATGTTTTTTTCAGCCTACCTCTAAATCACTCAGCTATTTCAGTTCCGGACATGTCATGTACACTGAAATGAATTAACCTGAGATAATACATATTCCTTTGCAGCACTTGAAGACATTAAGGCATCCATGTCTTCTTCGCTTCCTGTCATGCTCAGTGCAGGGTCACGGTATACATTTAGTGACAGAGCCAGTTGAACCATTAAAACGGCTGCTTGACAATCTTTCTCCAGAGGAGATCTGCGCAGGCCTCTATGACCTGCTGCAAGCGCTAGTTTTTCTACATGACAGGGTAAGAGTCCATTTACATTTAATTCATGTTGGGTTTTTTAGTTGAGCTATGACATAATATGTGACCCTGGATCACAAAACCACTCACATGGGTAAATTTTTTTTGAAATTGAGATTTATACACCACATGAAAGCTGAATAAATAAGCTGTCCATTGATGTATGGTTTGTTAGTTAGGATAGGACAATATTTGGCCGAGATACAATAATTTGAAAATCTGGAATCTGAGGGTGCAGAAAAATCGAAACATTGAGAAAATCGTCTTTAAAGTTGTCCATTTATGTTCGTGATTGTGCTGCATTCACTCACAAAAATAAAAGTTTTAAATATTTACGGTAGGAAATTTTCTAAATATCTTCATGGAACATGATCTTTACTTAATATCCTAATGATTTTTGGCATAAATGAAAAATCGATCATTTTGAACCATACAATGTATTGTTGGCTATTGCCCGTGCGACTTGTGACTGGTTTTGTGGTCCAGGGTCACATGTACACTCATTGTTCTAGCTAAATCATTCCTTTTTGTCTCTTAGGGCAAATCAAGTCACAACAATGTGTGCATATCCTCAGTGTTTGTCAGTGAAGATGGCCATTGGAAGCTTGGGGGGATGGAAACCGTCTGCAAGTTTTCAGAGGCAACACCCGAGGTGACATCTGTTACTAGTTTATGCCTTATAAAGGTACAATATGTAACTTTTGGCCCTCTCGCGGTAAAAAACAACAACCATAATAATCCAGTAATGAAACAAGTGAAGTATTTATGAGCGAGTCATTGAATCATTCATTCAAACTGATTTAAAAAAAAAATAATTCATTAAAAATTAAACATTTTAAATAGACTGCAATTAACATTTTGTCAGAACCTCTTGTAAGAACCTCTTGTAAAATACATGCTATTTTGCTTAGTTGTGTCAGTGATCTCTGTTTGAACATCGTGAAAAAAATTCCCCTGAGGTTCGAGATTTAGTGTGCTCCGTGTCATCCTTTCTCGCTCGTTGTGACAACTAACCTATGCCACTTCCACATGGGTCAAAGTAGCTAGAGCAACTTTTCTCTATTTACGGATATGACGAGTTACACATGGGAGAGTAACAATTTTGAAATTCGAAAAAAACACATATAACAGGCTTACCATAGTGAATCAGGGTAAGACAAAAACATGTTTTAGAAAAAGGATTCATGGTGTGTTGACTTAAATTTTGTTAATTTTAAACAAAACGCTTACATAGTGTACCCCCTGGGTCTCAATGGCTCTTTTGTTTCAAAAGATTTTTAATGTCATGGCTTTGTTAAAAATAGTTAAATATTTTTTATTCCAAAATATTAAGTTATAATAATATATAGATTTATATGATAGATATTATATTATAAAGTTGATTACTCTAACCCTTTGTATGTGTGACTTCCTCTCCAGTTTCTCAGAAGTATCCAGAATGTAAGGGAAAATGGTGCCATTCCTCCTGAGGAAACGGTAGGTACCATATATACCACCATTCAAAAGTTTGGGGTCAGTAATATGTTATGTAATTTTACAAAATATTTCTATTTCAGATAAATACTGTTCTTTTGAACTTGTAACAATTTACTAGTACAAATACAATGTAGCACAACTGTATTCCACATTGATAATAATAAGAAAATCCAAATCAGTAAATTAGAATGATTTCTGAAGGATCATGTGACACTGAAGACTGGAGTAATGACTGCTGAATTAGGTTTGGCATCACAGGAATTATTTACATTTTAAAATATATTAAAATAGAAAACAGTTATTTTAAATTGTAATAATATTTCATAATATTAATGTATAAACTGTATTTTTAATCAAATAAATCTATCCTTGTTAAGCAGAGAAGACAACCCCAAATTTTTCATCATAATCATATTTGTTGCTGGAATTCACAAGGCCTGGGACAAATTACAGGCTGACGATGACAGCCCTGATCATTCTGACTAAGTAATATAATAATGTTTTTTGTTTTTTTTAGCTTGAAGGATTCAAAATTCTTCCCGACAAGCATGCCCACTCCCGAGACGCTTTTTCATTCGGGGTGATGGTGGAGGCTTTTCTTCCACTCCTGACGGGACACGGTTAGTAACGCTCTTAATTCAGCAGACGCATGTAAAGCGGGCTCGGTGTGTCTAGGATTCATCCTGTTGTGGCAGTTGCTAAGCCCTTACTGCTCAGACATTGTGACATATTTGTTAATGGACTGACAACTGCGATCAAAACGATTTTACACGTCAGAGGCTCTTTATAGACAGATTTTCCATTCAGAGCGGGTTATAATGTTGTCATGTTCAAAGAACAAAATGATCCACATGAGCAATGTAATAGTGATGCAACATTTTGGCTTCTATGCTGATTTTTGGAGCAGAGGCTCACTGAAAACATATGTCTGTCTGTGCTATCTTTTTTCCTTTTTTTTTTTTTTTTGTGAGTTTTTCCATTCCCTCTTTCTTACGTGTTTTTATTTATTTTTCCATGTTTGCTCCCCATTTTTGTAACCTCCATGTGGTCCTCCACCCAAACTTTCTGTCTCAGTCTCAGATGATTTGTTGGAGAGTCTAAAGAACATGCTGCAGGCCAGCCTGTTAACCCCTGACCCCATGTCTCGCCCATCACTCAGCATTCTGCTGACTCACACTTTCTTCAGGTTCGCTTTTGAAAACTACTCTATTTAAATTAAGTCTATTCGTGACATAAAGTGTCTTTTGAAAGTAACTAATTTTAGCTGAAAATTCAGCTTTGCCATAACAGGAATAAATTATACTTTAAATTGTAGTAATATTTCACTATTTGACTGTTTTTGCAGTATTTTTGATCCGATAAATATAATTTAGTTTGCCTATAAAAAGTTAATTTCCCTAAATTTAAATATAATGATTATTAAGATAATGAAATGATTTAAATGCATAACCTATCTCTTATAGAAATGACTTCTTAGATATCATGAATTTTCTGAAGAGTTTAACCCTGAAAAATGAGGAGGAGAAGAATGAATTCTTCAAGTAAGCTTCCCTCTCAAATACATGATTTTATTAGAAGGATGTTTATTAGATGTTGCGCTTAAATAACTGTGTGTTTCTGCAGGTTTCTCTTGGACCGAGTTCAGAACCTCCCAGAGATGTTAATTGCTACACGTCTGGCTCCTAAACTGCTCAATTCTTTAGTGTTTGCTGAGCCCATGGCTGTGAAAAGCTTTCTTCCTCACCTCCTACGGCCTAAGCAAGGTAAAACCAGTCAGTAAACTTTTAGGAGATGCTTACTTGTACTCTTCATTAGTCTCAGTGGTGATCTGTTTTCTGATGTACAGACTCGAGTGTGAGCGCTGGAGAGGAGTGTCTTCTGTCTTTGTCTTTGTATCGGAGATACGTGGTTCCTCAGCTCCTCAAGCTCTATAGGATGAATGAAGAACACGTCAGGATTGTGCTTCTCTCCCACATTCACATCTATGCAGAGTTCTTTCCTCATGAAGAACTCAAAAAACAGATTCTTCCTCAGGTACTGAGAATGTTTGTACTTGTATCAACTACTTAGTACTACTGTATACTTGTTTAGAGAAATATAAAATTAGTAAATTCATAATGTTTTTAAGTAGATATTTATACTTTGATTGTTTCAGTTGTTTCCCACACTTTATCATGCAGGTTTTGCTGGGAATGAGGGATACAAATGACTCACTCGTCGCTCTGACGCTACAGAGCTTGGCTGTGCTTGTCCCGTTGCTGGGTGCCCAAGTGGTTGTTGGTGGGGAGAGGACAAAAGTTTTTAAACGGACTACGCCAAACTTCCCCAAGTCCACAGAGGTCACCCCTGAGAGTAAGTATCCTGTAGCTGGATTGTCATTTACCAGTAAAAGTCTTCTTAATGGCTAATGTATTTATAAATCAAATTAAGATGCTCAGATATGAAACACTTTTGATGGTACTAACATTATTTTCAGGCCACTGGAGGACGCTGCAGCATCAATTTCTACAAAATTATCTGTTTTTCTTTCCCTATAAGAGGAGCTGAATGCACCACACTTTAAACCCCCCCAAAAAATTTGATTAATCAGATTGATTATAAACAGACAAAGACATTTTCAATGTTACAAAAAAAACCATATACTCTCATCTAACTTTTTCCTCTGCAGCATCGCCTGTGCATATTGTTGGGCCATTGCATCCCCATATCTCACAACCACCAAAAGTTCTGAATGTGTTCCCTAAGGGCTCAGAGGACAAAAAGGTTGTTATAGAAAATATGTACTCCTTCCAAGCAACTGAAAAAAACACTACCCAGCGCACCATTGCAGAGAGAGCAGGTATGCCACAACTGACACTTATAGTTCTGAACTGCTTATTCTCAAGCAATAATTTGGACATTTGAAAAGAAAAGCTAAATTTATCTTGAATTAAATGTATTTGTCCCTACTTGGTGTTTGAATGTGCAACCCTTCTAAAAACAAGTGGTCTCTCCAGCATTGAGCAGCGAGATGTCATTCCCTTTGAATGGGTACAAAATTGGCACACAGGCTGTGGACAGCATGAAAAGTAACGGAGCGGTGAGATCCGACGAAGACTGGCCTAACTGGAGTGACACAGAGGAGGCAGAGAAAGACAAGAGCCAGTCAGTCCAGATCAGCATTCGGTCGGCAGACATCCCAGATCAGAGCAACTCTGCTATGCCAGCTGACAATGAGGATGAGAGCAAGGAACCCTGGGATGATTTCGAGGACTCAGAAGTGACTTCAGGACAATCACCTTCCACTGCTTTACCAGTCTTTGTACCAAAGACATCAACAAAAAGCAGTGTGTCATCTCCTCCAAAGCAATCAAAAGCACTCAAACTGAACCCTAGTGTTAAAAGTGTTCCAGATCATAACCATACCTCAGCATGGGACCCCAGCTGGGACCAGGGAACTGACACCCTCAAACCCAGCAAAACAAGCTTGGCATCGGAGCCCAAGCCAAAAAGCACAATCAAAAGCCCTGAAGCTGGAAGTCTTGGGGAGGAGTTCACAATTGCGGTGAAGAAAAAGCCAGAGAAAGATCCAGAACTAGACTTCTTTGCAGACATGGTCCCAGATATAAAGCTGTCTTCCTCATTTCTGCTCCCTGTGGAGAGCTCGGCTAGTGAACTCATCACGGGACACACAACATCAGACCCATCGATAGATAGACTAAGCCTCACGACCAAGTTTGCTGCAGCTGACTTAACTGAAGTAAGTTCAGCTGTGCGACACAGCATTTTTATAACTTAGAGTATGACGATGAATAACATTGAAGCGTTCGCTGAACTGTTTTGTTTTGACAGACGGAGGCAGAAGGTTGGGGTGATGACCTCAATTGGGAAGATGAGAACGCATGGTGATCAGCTTGGCCCTTTACACAAAGCCATATGACAAGAGATTCCCATACAAAAACAGTTACATATTCCATCATGATATTATCACTTAAGACCAACCTAGACCACAACTTGACATAAAAATTTAGTAATTAAGAACTATAATTTAAGAGAGTAGTGTGTATTTTCAGATTCCCCCACCCAGTCCAATATGATAATCACTCTACTGTCACCATAGAAATGGTTTGGCTACTGAAAAAGGTTCTGTGCAGTTTAGTTTTTTCAAGATAGCATGACGGACCTAAATATGCCAAATTCTATTAGGAATCCTTCAGTTATGTTGAACAGAAAAGGGGTACATAACTTATTACATAACTATATACATCTACTTATAATGTTGGTTTTATTTGTGCCATACAGGTTTTTTATTTTATTTTTGTTCGATGAGCCTTAGAGGACAGACAGCCTCAACTTGAGAAAAAATACATAGACTCTAACTTGTTCAATAGATTTGGGTGAGAGCCTGACATAATTTATTTGTATTATCAGCTGCTGATTAAATAAAATGGTTTTATGGTATTTGACCTTCTTTGATTCCTTTCAACATTTTGTTCACAGATTTGTTTTATGTTGACTATGAAATAAAAATAAATAAAAAATCTGCCACTGACTTAAAGGTTGACACTACACCAACAGACACCAACCAAAGCCAGCAGACATGTTTGTTGGATTTCAGATCAGAGTGTTAGCTCGTTGGTCGGCATTTGTTTTCAGTGACTGAATATGTTCAATCTGTGTTTGTCGGGTTATGGAATGTCTGGGCAGTATGGTATGATTTTTTATGGTATCAACAAACTGATTTAATCTGGTGATTGTTGGTGTCTGTGCAGAGTGAACTAGCATTTAGACTGATTTACAATTAAAAATTTAACTGACAGCCATGATGTCATTGTAATTTTTTAATTCTGAATTGTAATTAGTCTTTCTTGCATTTATTTCACACATCTATTTTGTAAATGCATATTATAGATCTTATTGAGAATGATTCATCCATGTTTTGTTTTTTTAAATGACCTCATAATGACTCAGAACTCATTTAGTTAGTTTAAACCCCACCCCTCTACATGCTCGCATTAATTTTCGAGTGCAACGGCCATATCTCAACAACCGACATTACACTCTGATGCACGCTAAAACATGGAAGAAAAGATCTGACGCAACTTGTTTCATTGTAACTAACCCTTGTAACCATGTAACGGCCTTTACACTAAATTGATTTCCATGCACAACCAAAAGAAAAATGGCTGCTGAGCATCACAACAACAGCAAGCACTAGTATTTCTTAATTAGGATTGTGGCATTAATATGGTACATTCATGTCATGTTGAGTCAGAATCTCATAATTATAATTGCGACATAGTGCTAAATGCACCATTAAATGGGGCACTTCAGACTTAAAGATGTGATGTCAATATCCACAAGAATAACAAATACTAGAAGCTATAAAACAGTCAATTTTAATAAAGTTTAATAAACAATGAAATGGTCTTTTGGAGTGACCCTTCTCCATATAAACTTCTATACAAATATCTTAGGTGACATCAACAAATGTAGTGGTATGGAACAGACAAGCAAGTGTTGTGTTAAAACCAGCCAGAGGTAGAGGTGGTGTTGTGGTTGAATCAGGGCTGCTGTTCTGTAGAGGTGTTGATTTGAGTTATCAATGTCTGTAAGACCTGAAGTCTGGCCCTGACCCACACTGGAGGGGACAGGCTGTGGTCAGGCCCCTCTACAGCCTGCAGGGCTTTCAAGGCACTTTCTGCTGTCTGGAGGTATCGCTCATACTCCTCTTCTGTGTTGGTCTCCTGTCTTGCCTTTTTCAGACATGGCTGGCACAGAAGAAGAATTATAGAATTAGTTTTTTTCCATCGGTATGTCAGGCAGAAAAGTAAAACATCCTTTCACTCACACACCTCCTCAGTAATTGGTGTGTGTTCAGGTGAGCTGTTCTCACGCTCCATTTGCTCACAGTGTTTCTCTATTATACTCCTCCACTTCTTGAGACGTTCTAGTCTCAATTCCTCAGACTCCTGCAGTGAGACTGTCTATAGAAAGTAATACAATAATCTATATAAGGAACACAACAATAAGAAAAAAATTATACATTTAAATTTTATGCATCTCTCACTTGTTACCTTACTGAGGAAGTTTAACACTTTGGTTTTGACCTCCTCTGATGTCAGTGTTTGAGAAATCACTTCCTCGTGGTTGGTTATCTTAAAAGTTGAAAAAGAGACGTGAGCTGGATTACAAGTCATCTTAATAGTAATATACATATATATAGTGCTATGCATAAGTTTAGACACTCATGCTAAAGTTGACTAAAAAGAGGAATAAAAAAAATCATCTTTTGGAAATTGAACTTAATGCCTTAATTAAATTTTTTTTTTTGAAAAATCCAACCTTTAAGGACACCAATTTTCTTTGTGAATGAATAATGTATCGTAAATAAATAAAATGTTCTTCCTTAAAATACAGGGTGCATAAGTCTGGACACCCCTATGTTAAATTCCCATAGAGGCAGGCAGATTTTTATTTTTAAAGGCCAGTTACTTCATGGATCCAGGATACTATGCATCCTGATAAAGTTCCCTTGGCCTTTGGAATTAAAATAGCCCCACATCATCACATAGCCTTCACCATACCTAGAGACTGGCATGGTTTTATTTCAGTTCGCCTAATAGCTGGTTTGATTTGCATTGAGAGATGATCTTATGGAAAGATCCATTTTCCTATTTTTTTTAATTAAGGCATTAAGTTCAATTTCCAAAAGATGATTTTTTTATTACTCTTTTTAGTCAACTTTATATATATATAGTACTATGCATAAGTTTAGACACCCATGCTAAAGTATATATTACATATATATATATATATATACACACACACACATATATAAATAAATAAATGGATGAGATGTTAGGTTTTTCAACAAATAAATATTAATAATAATACAAATTAAAAAAAAGAGTTCTTGAGAGACTCAGAGACTCCTGAGAGAGTTTTTGTGTCATGTTTCAAAAATGTATCATTATACATTCACTTCTGATTTACTCAAATACAAATTTAACAATTGAGGATACTGCTTGTTTAATAAAAAACTACTTGGTTAAAAATGGTTATATAATGGGAAATTTCTGACCTCTGCAAAGAGGCCAAAGGCCTCCAGGACATGATGGAGTATCAGCCAGGATGGGTGAGTCAGGAGACCATTAAACAGAGCACTGATTTTGAGCAAAACTTGGCACTGCAGTCACACACATACATATTCATACAAAGAGAAATGACTAAATGAAAGAGACTCATTTGAGATCTTACATCTTACTCATATTCCACTTATACCTGAATATTTGGAGGAAAAAATACTTTTCCCATGGAAGCAAGGAACTCCAAACCAGCTAAAAGCAGGTCATCAGAGCATTTCTGGATAGTCAAACCACTCAAACATGAAACAGCCTGAAAAAAAAAAAACACCCCAAAAAAAAGCACTTGTACCAAAACAATATTAAAAAATCTAATTAACAAAGATAAATAAAGCTTTAAAAGAAAGGTTCTAAAGATACACAGTAAAGATTGAGGTGAAAGAAGTGGAAAATGACCCACTGAATGTAATGTTAAAAGATCACCTGAACGATGACATGTGGCTCTACACTTTTGATCAGAACAGCTGATAATGACAGGAGTAGCTTCACAGTGCACTGGAGAGGAGGATGAACCTGCACCTGATAATAGTGAAGAAAAACTATAAACCCAGTAACAACTGAATAAGAACAATTCTTAATTTTCTCATGCCATCCCTTCAGTACAACTGCTTAACATGAAGGGCCCTATTTTAACGATCTAAGCGCATGGTCTAAAGCTCACGGTGGAAGTGGACTTAAGGTGTGCACAAATCCACTTTTGCTAGTTTAAGGACGGGAAAAATGGTCAGCGTGGCAGGCGCATGGTCTAAAAAGGTTGTCCCTATTCTCTTAATGAGTAACGGGTGTGTTTTTGGGCATAATGTGCAAAAAAACAGAGTCTCATCTCCCATTCCCTTTAAAAGCCAGTTGCGCTCGCGCCACGGTGGGTTGCTATTTACATGGTGGAATTTGCAAGCGGAAAGACTGAACGCGTTTCCAGAGAGGAAACGGATATGCTCGTGCGCAAGGTTAAAGCGCGTGAGCAGACCATCTACGGGACAAGCCGGATTCCACCATATCTTTATGTACACAATATTCATCTTTTTTACATTGTAATCCTTTTGTTTGTAATATGTGGCTAGTTTGTGTGCTGCTGTGCGTCCCTGTGTGTGTAATAAGCAGAGTGTACGCGCGTTGTGGATCCGCCTATAGGCACACCTTACTAACGTGCTCTTTAAATAACAAAAAAAATATTGCGCCATCAGTTGCCTCAAAATAGCAACGCTGAACACAATTCGTTTTCAGACCAGCACGCCCATGGGCGCACAAATGGGTGCAAATGCATTTGCTATTTAAACAACGTGGCGCAGGACGTGAAAATGATAACTGCGTTGGGCTGAAACTAGCAAAAAACACTTACACGTATTGAGCCAGGTGTATGATAGGGCCTATAAACTTAAACTTAGTCTGTGTAAAACTACAAACAACCGTTCACAAATACGGGGTCGGTAAGATTTTTTAAATGTTTTTGAAAAGGTCTCTTGTGCTCACCATGGCTGCATTTTTTTGATTAAAAATACAGTAAAAGCTGTAATATTGTGAAAAATGATTACATTTTAAATTAACTTTTCTATTTTAATGTTTTAAAATATTTAATAATGTAATTTACTCCTGTGATTACAAAGTTTAGTTTTCAGCAGCCATTACTTGGAATACCATGGAATAAAACAATTTAAAAGATAATTGCACATTTTTATCTCACAATTCTGGCATTATTTCGCACAATTGTAAAGTCAATTCTGACTTCTTTTCTCAGAATTGCGAGGTTATATCTCGAAATCCTGACTTTATAACCCACAACTGCGACTTCTATATCTCGCAATTCAGCCTTTATATCATGCAATTCTGAGGAAAAAAAGTCAGAATTGTGAGATAAAAAGTCGCAATTACCTTTTTTATTTTTTATTCAGTGACGGAAACAAGCTTCCATATCAGTGTCCCATGATCCTTCAGTAATCATTCTAATAAGCTGATTTGGAGCTCAAGAAACATTTCTTACTACTGGAAGTTTTTAAAACAGTTGTGCTGATGAAAATATTCGGCAGACCCATTCACTTCTTGTGCTTCCTGAATAACAGGAGAGCCAGGAGACAGCATAGCACAATATTAATATATTAACAATTTATAATGAGTGTAAACTTCATGAATGAATTGAGCAGAGTGCGATCGCAAATCAAATAGACGTGTTGCAGTCTCTGTGTGTCTCTCAGAAATCAGGGCTGTGACGAGAGTGATATCAACTGAAATACTACATCATACACATTTTTCTACAATTTGATTTGTCCATTTATACAGATATTGGCTCCGCTGCACACCCCTAACTGGGATACATTTGTTCAGGAAACTTTGATGAATAGAAAGTTAATAAGAACATCATTTTAAATAAATAAATCTTTACTGTCACTTTTGATCCATTTAATGCATCCTTGCTGAATAAAAGTGTCAATTTCTATTGGGGAATAAAAAACTCTTACTGACCCCGAACTTTTAAACAGTTGTGTATATATGAAATCTGGTCACCTGGTTGCTATTCATGCGACTCCACAGCTGAGAGATGATCTTTACAGAAGACAGCACACATTCAGCCTGCAGGCTGCTACCTCCCATCACCAGCAGCACACAACCCAGTATTCGGTTCTGGATCACAAACAGAAACAAGAGTTAAAAGTGGGTAAATGGCATATTTATCTTTAAGGCGAGTGGTTTTTAAGAGCAGGGTGTGAGATATAATTGTCACACTGTGGATGTGTTAATCTACAACACAATAAAACCTTAATCATGGAAATAAAAATAAAAGTCCCTGAGTTTTCCATGGCCAAAGAAGCTAAGTGCAGGCTTTTGTTTTGAGTACAAACCTTTAATTTACAACAGCCCTTATCAAAATTTGTTCATGGTAAAACACATTCACAGCCTTGGAACTTAAATCTGGATCCAAGCCTCTCCACTTCCTCTGCCATCAGATGATTAACACAGATGGATAAATAAGGGTGTCTTGAGTAATGAACTGTTGGTGGATAGAGTTTATATGCTAGCATTTTTGATGGTTGTAAAATCAAGGCCTTATGTGATTCAAAATGATGGCAAACATCCTGTTAAGTATTAAAAGTTTATGTGGTTGGTCACTGTCACTTCAGTTCCCTCACCAGTCTCGGTATATCTCCCAGCCTGTGGCCACTATTCTGCCATTCCTGCAGCACAACAGAAGTCCTGGCGAGCACCTCTTCCTCCACCTGCATGCGTGCCTCCACACACAGACACCTCAGCAGAGTGTGACGCCACACACACACGTTCTCCTCCTGAGAGGGAGGGAAGCGCTCCACTAACTCCACCTGTCACAAAAACACTTCATCATACTTAGAAATGTACCATTTTGCTACCTTCAAAACAAAGACAGAACTGTGGGAACAAATAAAATATATTAGCAAGCCAAAAAAACTAACGAACTCATCAATGTTCTGAGGAAGTGTTCTGCAAAGCAGTGTTCATATGCTATATCTGGACAAGAGAAAAATAAACTAACCTGGTGTTTTGGAGTCATGAGAAAGAGCAGGCGTCTAAGCAGCAGGGTCAAGTGAAACAGCTGATAACCCTCACCAGGACATGACCTTATCTAGACAGTACAACAACAATACAGGTCACAGAAGCAACTAGTTCTCTACTAAAGGCCTTATATTTTATGGAAATATGTTCAGAAAAATATTCAAACTGAAAGAACTCTAAGAAAAATGGGTCCAAAGAGTATTGTCACCTTCAAAAATGTCAATAGATTTAGAAATAGAAAGATGCAATAGATTATAAAATATCAAGGATTAAGAAGATAGGAAGATAGAAGATAGAAAAGTACAGTTTTGAAATAACACAGTAAAGGCATTTATGTTACAAAATATTTCCATTTCAAACAAATGCTGTTCTTTAACTTTCTATTAATCAAAGAATCATGAAAAAATGTATCAGTGTTATCAATGTTTACAATATTGATATTAATAATAAATGTTTCTTGAGCACAGTTTAGCATCTTCAAATGTTTTCTGCAGAACCATGTGACCCTGAAGACTGGACTAAATGATGCTGAAAATTCAGCTTTGCCAAATGAATAAATAAAAATGTTACCTTAGATACCTACATTTATCAAATAAATGTTGCCTTAGTGAGCATGAGAGACTTTAAAAATGTCACTGGCCTCAAACTTTTGAGTGTGTGTGAGTGTGAGTGTGTGTGTGTGTGTGTGTGTGTGTAAACCATAGAGTATAAGTTGTTCATCCAACACTTAATTAACGACATTTACAATAATACCAAGCACACAAGACAAATGCCACAAGAGTGTTGTGATGGACAGGTGTGTTCTTCCCCATGTTCTTTTGACACTAATGGCGCTTTTCCACTACACAGTACCAGCTCGCCTCGACTCGGCTCTGTTTGGTTTTCCACTGTGTAAAAGTTGTACCTGTACCTGCTTCCAGGTACTTTTTTTCGTACCACCTCCGGCGAGGTTCTAAGCGAGCTGAGGCGATACTAAAATGTGACGTGAAAACAAGGCAGACTGCTGATTGGTCAGAGAGAATCGTCACTATTCACTGCGTCATCATTGCACGCGCCAGACGGAGTATCCTGAATAAAAAACAGCAAAAACAAAAACAAAAACAGCATACACTCGATTTCCTCCATTGTCCTGTGTGTGTGGGTAGCGGGTGTATCTCGCGGGTGTATCTCGCGCGTCTCGCGTAAAAGATTAAGTCACGGCAGTTTCCTGCGGCGTCGCTATGACGACCAGGTACTATTGTGGAGGTACTATCTGCAATGGAAAACGGAGCGAAAAGCGAGCCGAGACGAGGCGAGTCGAGTCGAGCTGGTACTGGTAATGGAAAAGCACCATAATTGTCAGCTCAGTCTGGGTGTAAGAGAGAAAAAGGGTCCCCTGTGGTCCCTCATCCCAGACAGGTTTCCAGAAACCCACAAGAGCACAGAAAAGGTCACATTCCCAACAGACTCCACTCACCAGGTGAGCAATAAGGAGAACATGGTGAAAACACAACTCGGCCGTGCCATACCTGAAGAGAGAAAGAGAGATCACAACTCTGATATTGTACATAAATGTGTACTTCTTGTATTCTTTAGTGCAGTGCAGTAGGTTTTCTTTCCTCCTTGCCTAACATTGACACAAGTCTTAGTAAAGGATGGTTATCAATATCACTGCGGGGGTAAATAGAAAGTTCTAAATGACTTAACCACAATGACAAAACTTTGGAATTTTCTAATATATTAAACACAGGAATGTCCCCTGATTGTTCATGTTCAACGTTACTGTGACAGCTCTGGAAAGTGGTAGTCATAGAAGTCCAATGGTCTATGCTCCTGGGTGTGTGTGTGTATCTGTACTTACCGTGCCAGGAAACACCAGACATCTGTGGCCAAGACAGCCGTCTGTGTGTCTGCCTGTAATACGGCAGCTAATAGTGAACGCTCCTTGAAAAAGGAAACAGAGAGGACTGCAAGATTATGAGATGTTTCCTTTTACTGATGAAATGTATTAATAGTACCAGCTATTTGTCACTTGGCCAATAGAAAACGATTTCAGCATTCAATATCTAATACTACTTTGGGCATAAATGGGAGAATTTAAAATCTAATATTAAAAGTAATGAGTAATCTTTTCTTTCTTTGTTTTCTCTGAGAACCGTGTTACCATAAAGTGATCATAAAAATAGCATGAGAAAATAATTATGTCAAGAAGACACGTCAAGCTGCGACTGTGTCTTTTCAAGACAAAAGGTCTGAAGTAAATTGTCACGTCATCCAAAGAGAAACGTCAAGCTTTGTTAGTACACAGAATTCAATAAATGTTCAAAAGAGATCACTGACCAGTGGAGCGAAGTGTTGCGCGGGCAGCACAGCCACACAAGCACACATATGCACACACACATGTTGGTGCAGACTGACTCTACCCTGAGCCTGCCCTCTCAGCATCACCCCCGGTAACCACACTGGAACTGCACGCTCCAACATACAATGTCTGAAACTCTGCAACACGGCCTCAAACACAGACCATCTGAGGAAAGAGAGAGTTTTTGCTGGTATTATGTACTTTGGCCAAAAACACTAGAAAACAAATGTTAATTAAGTATGGACCATTTTTAATATACCTGGATAAACTACAAATATATATAGAAGTACTTTAACATTTTTTTTTTTTATTCAGCAAGCATTTGTTTTATTGATGATGAAAAGTGACTGTTACTTAGTTCACCCAAAAGTAAGTGGTAAATAAGTATTACATTATTTATTTGTATTTATTTTTTCGCAAACAAAGCACTCGCGAACTTTGTGTTCCGAAGATGAATGAAAGTCTTACGGGTTTGGAATAACACAAGGGTGATTAACTGATGACAGAATTTTCATTATTGGGTGAACTAACCCTTTAAGACTTCAACACTACTAAACAATTTAAAGTCACAAATTATCATATCACATTTCTCACACAAATATATATTTTATACATTTCAAACTTAAGACTACTGATTTAATTACAATAAATGTTACATTTTATAATAAATGATACTTAATTATAATAAATAAACTGAAAATGTTCGCCAAGCCAATTCTGGAAAGGCTGTACAGTTAATAATGCAATAAACTCAACTGCAGCAATGTTGACTAGTTTAATTGACAAGTTTATCTTGCCAAATTAAACAATTGTAAAGTACCTGGGAGTTTCCTCCGAAAATTGGCTGCCATCACTCCAGAGCCGCAGCGCCTCCTCTGGCTGGGAGGAGAGTTTACCCAGTATATTCACCAGTAGTAGACACTGTGGTAGACAAAGCTCTGTACTGCTCTCTATAATACACAAACAACAAAAAACAGGTCTGGCTCAATTTTTATGTTTTTAAATGTTTACAAAAACATTCGGAAATGTGTACAATGTATTAATCCCTGCACATAATTTGTTCCCTCATTGTAATTTAGTTAAATATTGGCCAAGATTTAACTAAATCAAGGGAATGAATTAAGTTTCGGAAGTACGGAATGTTTTTCGCTTACCTATGAGCCTGTACAAATAAACAGAATTTTCCTAATAACTAACATCACAGACATAAAGTGCAACTCCACATGTTGCAGTGAAGGATGCGCATTGCCCTGTAATAATGAAAGGCCAAAAGCGATTGTTCAATTTAAATGACCTGGAAGGCAAAGGATGTACACTCAGCAATGTGTCATGGACAGTCGGTCTCTCTGCATTTCTTATATAATGTCCTTGACATGAAATAAATTCATCACTTAATCTTTTCACCCTCCAGAGACTATGCAGAAAGTGACCAATCACTCATATAACAAACAGCACAACAACCTTAATGACCAGGCTGAGTGATATATGATCTTGTATTGGACAACATTTTTGGAGGAAATGTTAAAAGAATGTTCCAGGGTTCAAGGGGACACTGGAAGTTATGGAAGTTTGCACTAAGAAGCTCACGGTGGTCTGGGTCCAGGACAGACTGAGCAAAGGGTTGGAAGGACATCAGCTGTGTCAGCATGACATCTAAGGGAACCAGGACAGCCACTCTCAGCTCCTCACTGAGGGCAGGAGGCACAGATGGGGCACATACAGATGGGGGGAACTTGCTAAGGAGGGCAAAACCACAAGTTCAATTAGACAAAATGGACAAAACAAGGAAGGGGAAAATATGAACTTTGACGTTATATTAAATGTTAAGTGTTGACCTTATGCAATATATATTTGATTACCTGTGGATTTGGAGATACAACTGGTGAAATCGACAGCATGACTTGGCAAGGAATGCTTTAAATTCCTATCAAATGTAAAAATAAAATAAAATAAAAACATTATAACTTAATAATCATGGATATGATGAATAAATTTAGTTTTTCCCTTAGTTACCTTTGTATAGTGGACTAATGTGTTGGCAAAAAACCTACACATCTTTGTTGCTTTTTGGAAAAGCTTGTATTCTGGACAGTGCACAACTTCCTATGAGGAACAAAAGGAGGAAGGCAGATATGAGTTGACATTTTCTATAAAAACACTTGCTTATTATTACGATCCAACAAAAAAAAGTCCCTGATGCAAATTTCTAGGTCACCATTATAACCATTTATTACATGGCTTGATTGAATTCTAATGTAGAATGCGGTCTGTTATTTCTTGATAACAGACCGCTGCTAAGTATGACACACCGTTGCCATGAAAAACAGAGCGTTGCTATGGACACAGGATTCTAACTATAGAGACGGAACAGATTATTTTCTTTAGCGGAAGCAATATAATCGTTTTTAAATCAATAAACTTATTTTTTAAATCAATATTTTGTGTCAAATTATTGATTTATTTGGTAGGTAGCCATGTAATAAGCGGGATAATGTAGATATATGTAATAAGCGGGATAATGTAGTGCGAGGCGGTTATAGCGAATACAACCCCGACAGGCTGATCAGGACCCCGACGTGAAGCGGAAAAAAAATCTTTGCACTTCTGTTTACAAAGATTTTTATATCATTTATTCAAATTTTATTTATTTTTATCATTCAATTCAAGCATCTAATTATTCTTTAGAATTAAAAGTTCTTTGTTATTTGAACGTATTTGAACTGAGGAGTCTACTTCACCTGTAGGTCTGCCTGTTGGATCTGTTGAGCCAGCTCAAGACAGTTCTGGACAGACGTACACAGGTCTTCACACAATGAGAAGGCTATGTCAGTGTGATGAAGCTGATCTTCTACAAGAGACTGGTACTTCACGCTCTGTCTGAAACCAAATACAAACTGTTAGTATAAAAAAAAATTATCATCATTTATTTCTTCATACAAATTTTTTTTTTAATAAAGCGTTATTATATTTAATAATATAGTATTTTTTTCCTACTATGGAAGTCAATGGCTACCGTCAAATGTTTGATTACAAACATTCTTCAAAATATCTTCTTTTGAGTTCAAGAGAAGAAGGAAGCTCATACAAGTTTGGAACAACTTGAGGATGAGTAAATGATGACAGAATTTTTGGGTGAACTGTCCCTTTAAACTACGCAGTTGCGGGGTCCACTTGTTTAAGCAGCAATGAAAGGAAAAACAGATCCGAGTGGGAGCGTTTTACTGAAATATTGAAAATATATATTTTTTGAAATACTGAAATATTTAAACAACCAATCAATTGCAGGATGTGTGTTATGTAACGGCTGTGAAGCGCTGTATGTATATGACAATAAATGAATAAAGCCTCTCTCCAGTGCATCTCTATTCATTATACTCATTATACTCACTTAATGATAAATTTCCATGTGTTGGCATGTAGTGCAATGTCCAATCTGGATATGATCGAGCATATGTCCAGCAGACTGTGAATCACTGCAAAGAATTCAAAATAACTATTGCAAATCACATCCATCTCTTCACTAGAGATGAAACATGCATGAAACAAACTGAGCCTTTCCCTCACATAGAAAAAACACAAACCTGTGACAATATCCGATACTAGCTCCTCAGATGCAGTGTCCTCCAAGTTAATTTTGTCCAATAGTTCCATCAAACCCTTCTGCAAAGAATAGGCCTCTTTAAAAAGGCCCTGAAGTAAATCGCCCACCAATGACAGCCTTCCACTGTACATGACCTCACTGTCCTATAAACACATCAACATCATACTGAAATTAACAGCAAATACAATTCTCCACACTTTTATGTTTGCGTTAAGATGATGAGGTGTACAAGGAGGCTCTGGGTGCACAGAGTTTACTATAACATGAGGATTTATTAAACACTTTTTCAGATACGCAACATGAGTACTAACTCATCAGCAGCAAGTACACAACCAAACCTTCAAGGGCTAATTTGCATAAACTGTACCAACAAGTGCTATAGAATACATTGTCTCTGGTTCATAGCAAAACGTAAGAATACTACACCACTATAGCACAAACACACTAAAACTGCCAACATCCTGTTTGGTGAATTTACAGGTCATGCCTGATGGTGCCAAAATATGTCCAGTGTACAATTTAAAAATAACGTACCTTGCAGTGCTGGAAGGTGTCTTTTAGGACTCTGAGGATGCAAGAGGGCAGAGAGCGAATGTTGTCAAAGGAGACAGACTCTTCAAAGGAACTGACACGACGCACACAGCCAGAGAGTGACTCCAGGGTCTGGACCATCATCTAGCCAAAAACACATCAGCAGAAAATTCTATGAAGAAATCTGTACCGCTGTACATAAGCTTGAAATATTATCAAAAAAGGCATATTCCAACCTTCAGTATATTTCTCAAAAATACATGCAGCTCTGTGTTCTGACTAGAAAGGCCTCCAATTTGCTTGCTGATTTCTTCCAAAAGACCTGCAAACACGTTTACCACCTGTGGATTGATCATGACAACAATAATTAGTAGTAGGCCTATTATTTTTCCTCGCACTGTTTTCATTGACAGTATGGTTTAATCAAAATCGTTTCATTATCGCCATGATACCCCGAGTACTCAAATGTTTTTTTTAATGAGCTATCAAATACTTGAAACTTTTTTTATTTTTTTTTAAATAGACATTTTGTGGGAATTTAAAGATCAAACCTTGGGTAAGACAATGGAGAAACATCCTGTCTCTAATTCAGATAAAGAAAGATGAGGGAGGAACTTGCTTGTGATTATTTGCAGAATATCTGTGGAGAAAAAAAATGTAATAAAAATCAAACAAAGTAGAATACAATTCACCAGAAATTGATAAAGATCAGCCAATTAAATATCTCAAAACCTAACATGAATAAAAGTTTACATATATCAAGTAAAATAAAACGCATGTTTGGAGGCACCTGAGATGTGCCAGTTCAGAAAGTGAGATACTGAAAACAGTTTAGACTTACTTGTGTGCTCTTCCCAGCTGTCAGTGTCATGATGCATGGCGTGCATGTGTCAAGGGCCAAGGCCAGTCTTAATCATTTTAATACATGACAAATAAGGCAGTCCTAAACAATCAAATACATGTTTGTAACTCCTGCCTACGTTCATACATTGCCTTAAACTACTAAATAAATGAATTTGAAGAGGTACTCAGGAAAGGATATAACTAGTTTAGGTAGGACAGTTTTGAGTTCTTGTTGACAGGTCTCCTGGTTCCACTGAGAGACCTCATCCAAGAGAGTCACTTGAGACATTGTGGTAACTTTTTTCAAAACACACCTGTGTTGAAAACAAAGTTCCGATTTAAATCGATTTTTTTATATTTACGTAACAAATGTATCGATGGCCAAACATGATTAGGTGGTAGCAGTAATAGGTAACTTAACAGTTATTTTATTCGTTCAATTTGCAGGTTAGACTAACTTAACGTTACTACACTAGCAACTACAACTAGCTTCATACGACGTTTTCAAATTAATAGCTACTTAGAACTTACCAACTCACTCAGATGGATACAATAGCGCTTAATAACAAATGCATGTGATAATTATGGACAATGATGAGATCCTGAACACATACTTAAGGCTTCTGTTTTGAATTCTCCTCGTTTCCTTCTGCCGCAGTGCTGGGTGATTACATTTGCCAGCACTGGATGGGGTTTCCTTATCAAAACGAAACCTGTTTGGAGACTGTTTAAAGCTATGTGTGCCATATATAACGATAAACAACTCAAATTGGACCATTAAGTATTTGTTCGTTTAACTAATGTACTTTATTAATAGTACGGTGCTTACGAATTCCCCTATAAACTTGATATGGTACAGCTCCAAACTTCGCGCCATTTTAAGTGGTTTTAATTCACCTCATTTACCCCGCACTCTACGGTGATTGGTCAGAATGTGGTATATTCCATTTATGGTCCAATCACAAACGTAATGTTATTTCATCGATGTACGAGGCGGTGTGACACAGCGCAACAACGATTTGTCGGTGAAATTACATTTGCCTCAAATTGCTGGAAGAACATTTTGCGTGGCTCAGACAAACGCATTTTCCCCCCAGTGTATCGTCCATGCATGCTTCCAGTTAAGCTCACATTTAGAGGTGTCAGTTCAGATCTATGGATTTTATTAAGCTGGGAACACTCTTAGATCCCACTTCCAGCAACGCTAACACACTTCTCATATTAAAGGTGCACAAAATCTATGCATTTTTAAATCCTATTTAAATTAGCTTTTTCTTGATGGTTTTAATTATTTTGTATTCCAGTGTGTTTTTTTGTACGCTTTGTATTTCTATCGGTACATTTTTATTGTGTAAAGTGCCTCGAAAAGTTTATTACTTATAGATCGCAGACCTTAAGTCCCAAAAAGGAGTCCATGGATTCTGAACCAAACAGTAAAGAGACTGAATGGTAGCCTACTTAAATATTTATATAAAAAAAAAAAAAACACAACTTGACTTTGGCTCTCCCAGACTTGAAGGGGACCAACCTGGGCTTTTCCCTCCCACTGGAAACCTGCAGTGACAAATAGAGGAAACCAGTCAACATAAGTCAGAATATGAAATCTGCGGTGTCCTTCTGGGCTATAGGTCACATGCAAGATACCTAAAACTTTGGATAACACACTATCCATCCTCAATCCACAGCTTGTGTCACAGCAGCCACACACCCGATCACACATCAGAAGAGACCCATCTAAGACATGTGGTTTCATGAGAATCTAAATTTTCCAACTTATTTGAAAGTTCAGCATAGGACTTCTTACCCATGATTTTCAATAAAAGAATACGTAGGAGCGGAGTTCACATCAGGGCCTGCAGTGGCCACACAGTTGTCCACAAATATACGAAGGGGAACATGGTTGTACGGCTTCACAGGGTTGTACGGCTTCACAGATGTCTGAATATTCAAGTTGTCACCCAGGAAGAAAATATTCAAAGGCCTTTGTTTCAAACATCCAGTCATCTTAAAAGAAAGACACAATCATTGTAAAGAAACTAATAATGAAAATATAGAGAAAGGCAATACAAACCAGTCATGAGATTCAGAGAGAAAACCAGAATGTCCTCTGCAACCTTGGTGGATATAAACGGGACTCACGTTGGCTCCAGGTCATTACGGCTCACATTCTGTCTCCTGTAGTGAAATACTTTATTAATGTCCCAAAGACTTGAAAGGCAAAATGACATTAGTAGTGCAAGAAGAAAAACTTGACCTGGGGTAGTAGCATTCAATGCCAATTGTAACACCACCTTACAATTGGAGTGCTCTGTAGTGCTGTTGGTCTATAATCAAGAGAAAAGAAATACACAAGCTGATCCTCAGACACCTGTGAAAGGGAGTTTAGAATCAGACAAATACAGCAGGGCTTTGGCCTCACAGGCATAAGCTATTCAGTTAAGAAGCCACTAGACATACAACTATCTCGCCACCACACTCCTGAAGCGCCGAATGAAAGATGAGTTCTCTGGCAGCTGCATCTATGTCCACAACACCACAGCCCCCTAGGAACATAAGAGAGGGCTCAATGAGTTGACCAGTACCAAAGAAGTCCAGCTTCACTTCCACGTGTACCCCATCTTCCCAACACTGGACTGCTAAGCTGTTAGAAGGTTTAGGGTGCTGAAACTCTAAATTAAAATATGTCTGTGCTGGCTCTTCTGGGGCCAGTGGGAACTTCCAGGTCAGCTCCTTGACTGGGCCCTGCAACTCTTGTTTAGACTGAATACTTGAAGGCGTTAGGCGGGGCCAGCTGTGGTCTCTGAGATTGAACACCATAAGGGGCTTGGATTGGTTTCTGCTGCTCCCTAAGATGAGAATCATCTTTTTGAGGCTTTTGCATCAGCACCCGGGGCCAAAGCTCCCTAGCCTTTAGGCTGGTACTGTACACATGCTCAAATGCAACCACCACAAAAAGCCCAAGTATACATTGCCTTAGTCCCATTACTGTAACCACGAAACAGCCACATTGCAGTAGCACATTTTAGCCCTTGTTTATAGTGCCATACTGTCCCCTCCCAGCCCCAAACAAGATTAATTGTTCAGTGGACTATCCTAATCAGAGAATCAATGTCTCACTTGCATTAAAGTTCACTCATCAAGCAAACACTATCAACACAAGCAAAACTCAATTAAAGTCCCCCTGTCAATAATTTGATCCCTTTAAACTTATCTTAATCACCAAAATTACATATTTAAATGTTTTTTACTGTGAAAAAAAAAGTCTTCATGCCTTAAGATATCTTGAATGTAACTCTACTCCCTTGCTTTATTTAGTATACGCTGATCTATGAATATGCAAATTAACGTGGCCTCCGATCACACCAGCTGAGAGATCCACTCGATCAACTTTACTCAAGTTACTGTAGTAAATGCTGCACAATGGTATCCCTCTTTATGTCAGACACATAGCGGTAATTAATATGATTAGCATTTTGCTTGACTACATTATCAAACAGCTAATAATGTGTTGATAATGTTGCTAACATCATGTTCCCGTTCGCCATCTCAGACAGCTGCTTTCTAAAAATCAGCATCCTTAAACGCTTTGAACAACTTAGAACGTCAGTGGAGAAAAGCATATAGTTCATCGTAACATATACATAATTCACCTGCAATATTGCTAAATGTACACGATTTTTCATATCAACAGAAAAATATACCGGGATAACCTGGCTTCTCTTGATAATTCCCTGCTTTGCAGCATAGTTAATGCTATGCTAAAGCCCGCGCGCACATTAACGGGATTGGTTACAAGGTACTTTGTGACGTAAGAGACACTGGCGATTTTTGAGACTGTCTTTGGTCCACTGCAGTTTTATAGAAAATACTACACAAATGGTGTTGACTTTTTTGAATTTTCACATGGTTTGTCTTAAAGCATATAAAATAGACATTACAAACTTTACCACAGGGTAAATCATTTAATAAAATGAGAAGAAACAATGAGAAACCACTCTTGATTGTAACTATTTAGAAATTTACAGTATTTGACCTTGAAGTTATTGAGTTTTCTTGGTGATATTATTAATATTTCTTATACCATTAATTTCTGAGCTCTTATCTCCACCACAAGTTAATCTTCAACTTTTTCATAATTATATCTTTATTATTTGTAATTAAGACAGATTTAAGACTGATTTACTACAGTACACATTCAGATGGATTTAAATTCTCCAGTGGTTCCTGTAAATGAAGGCAGGAACAGTGAGCTGACTATTCCTACACACATCAAATAAATTACCAGAAAACACTGTTACTGTCTGGAGAATGTATGTTGGCTGCCAATATTGTGTTCAACTATGCCACACCTCTCAACTTCAAAGTGACACTTTCAGTTTTTCATTTAACATCCTTGACGGTAAGTGCGAACACATGCGCCAGCCACATGCTAAGGGAAACAAAAACCTATTAAGAGAAGGCTATGATGAAGATAACATCTACAGGAACTTCCAAATACAGCACCATTATGTTCAATCCAGACTCCAAACGTGTCACAGGAAGACGGAAATTTCCCAAGGAAAATAAAGCGCAATAAATTACAGCACTTTACCTTGTTCATCCTTACTACATATTTTTTTACAAATACAAAACAATACTTACCTTGAATTAAAATGAATTACTAAAGCACAGGCACACTTTACTAAAAATGATTTCAAAATTATATAAAAAAAATTTTGAGAAGGCCATTGCTCAAACAAATCACTTTGCACTGGCAGTGGCACCTATTACGATAACTTTACTAGAACCAATAATATACTACTGACGAAAAAAATTCAAGTCTGGTCATTTGAATAGCTTTTTCATACACTCTAAACAAAAATGGTGCTAAATAGCACTAAAAGTGGTTAATTGGCTTGTAATCATAGGGGAACCACTTTAAGTGCCATATAGCAGCTATCTTTAAAGGTGCTACACAGCTCCTTTGTCAAATGGTGCTACGTAGAACCATAAGAGGTGCCATATAGTACCTTGATTGTTTACAATTGCTTCAACAAAAATGGTGCTCAACAGTACCCAACAGTGGTTCTTTGGCTCGTAATAATAGGGGAACCTCTTTTGGTACTATGTGGCACTTAAGAAGCTTTATAGCACATTTGTCAAATGGTGCTATATAGAAAAAAAACATTTTTTTTGAGGTAGTAGGGCCCATTATCATGCCAGAAACTACAATTGATGAGTCAATATGTTTCTAAATGACACTTTTACTTAAAGATGGATAATTAATTATTTTAATGTTGTTTTTCTAATCCTATCACCAACTAAACTAAGAGACTAAGAGAGAGAGAGAGAACCTTTAAAGAACTGTAGGGGCTTAACGGGTTCTTTGTGTATGGCAGTGGTGCTATATACCACCTTAACCACCCCAAAGAACCGCCGAAGAACCAAACTGGGCTTAACAGGTTCTTCAAATGGCAGTAGTGCTATATAGCATCATAACCACCGCAAAGAACCACTGAAGAACCTTTTTTTTTTTTTTTAGAGTGTAAGGCTGTCTATGCTCTCTCATGTAACCTCTTAATGCTAATAGACAATGAGGGTCATATTCGTTTATTCAGGGTCTCAGGACACAGGAAATTAGTAAACGTTTTGATTCCAGAAACAGGATGGAAAAATCCCTTATGCACAATACACATGACATTGAATGAGATCCATTGAAAGGGTTCTACTGAAAATCACATATGTAACCATATAAATGTATGCTTTTTAAAATAATGGGTCTTTTTACAATTTAATTGTAATGGTGAAAACATAGTGTTTGGTTCTGTGTAATGTTTTTCACCAAATATGTGTGCTTGTGTATCTCAATGGCAAATTTCCCAATGGAGTCTAGTAAGAAGTTAACTAGACATACCATTCATGAATCATACAGATGCTCTATTATCTGTTCCTGATCTCTAAACCGACACATTCCACGACAGAGACAGGAGACAGGATATGTTTATCGCTGTGCAAAGCATGCAGAGTTCCTGTGTAGGTTAGACCCAAAATCAAGGTTAATGAAAAAGTTCAACTTTGACACTGTGGTGGACAATTATTTAATTTGCATCCAAATAAAAATGAGGTTTAGCTAAAGAGTTATAAAAAAATTACATTTTCACGAAAGGTTCATGGATTTGAGTCTTCTATTCCATAGTGATTTCATAGTCTTTAAAGACAGATTTGAGCTTTTCCACCGTGACAGCATGGTCAGCCTTCCCATATCCCTAGAAAAATAAAAGATATGTGAGACCATCTCTTTAAAGCAAGCTTAAAAGCAACATCTGGTTATTTGAAAATATAGGAAAGAATATTCATATATCCCCCAAATATTCAACCCAAAAAGAAGACTACACTTATTGATGCACTGCGATTTGTTAACTAATATCTGAATAGTAGGCCTACTTCTACCTTGTGTCTCTATGAAACACTATAGTTGTTGCGTGTGCCTGTGTTACCCCTGCTGTAATCTTAATTTATCTCATCATTTTAAGTAGTTGTTATAATGGTTACGTGTGTTACCGTAGACTCTCCAAACACCCGAAGTTTCTTTTCTGTGTTGTTGTGCTCAATCTTGCCACCTCCAAGACAATTACACTCCAGTCCCAAGGCCTCCATAGCAGGATTCACTTTTTCAAATATGTGAACTGAATAAAATAAATAATGAAAAGAATAAAGAGTCAAAATCATTCCAGCAATACTACCCATGATGTTTATTTTGAGATCTGCTGAAACAGATACAAGTTTGCCTGTCAACAGTTTTTGTATTCAACTAAACATTAATATAGCTATTACTATAACTTCTTCACAAATTAGCATCTCAATCAATCCACAAAATCAATTCAATGTTACCTGTCAATCATTTACAAATTTTTTTATGTTGACACTATTTTTCCTCAATGCCCATAAACAGAGAAGAACAGAGTGGATGTTACCAGCGGATTTATAAATAGCTGTCTGAAAAGGATAAAGTTAACATGCTGGCTTGCATACAGACATTCAGGCTATTGCACTAGGATTGCACTAGCGTGCACACTTACTGTGGTACTCCGCCGTTTTAGTTCCCCTCACTATCACTTTATGTTCAGTTCCACCTTTAACCTTTATGTTCACTAATATGTATTTAAACTGTCCCTCTGGATCAATGTCGACATCGGGCACTTTGCTCAGAGCGTCTGCCATCTTCGCTGTGGCAGCTACAGACAGCAGACGAACCTTTATAACGTTACAGTCACCACGCAACAAACTACAAACCGGAAGTACACAACAAAAATAACACGAAGAAAACAAATAAATACATTTGGTAATGTAGAACATTTAAAGTATGTGTCTTTTTAGAAATATGGTTAAACAGTTTGTAAGGAGCAGAAATTACTGAAAGGTGTAATTAATACAAAATATTATATAAATTCAGACAGTTATTATTTGACAGATCTGGTTTTAACGTTACATGCAGTTTATGTCAAACTTGAAAAAAAAAAAAAGAAATGAAAAAAAACTTAAGTTCGTCGTGTATCATTGTGCACGTTATCTCGCTTTGACCACCCCTTCCTTTCTGACCCGCGGCGGACTTTCCCTCTCAGCCGCCACCAGCAAGCAAGTTTGTCTATTCGAACAGATGATTTAAACTAATCGTCAATGCTGTGCTTCTTGTATAGCAATTTTTTTCTAGAGGCATCTAGAGGCAAGTAGTATTAGCTGACTAATACTAAATAATAAAAAAGGTTAATCCAATAAAAGATGAATTCAAGTAAATCTTTATTTATTAATTTATTAATTCACTCACAATCATTGACCATTTAAGTATGTGTTGTTTAATTGCACATGCCCCTCGGTTTTTACGACATTTAGCTAGAAACATGTGGCCCAAAATAACCACAAATGTGGCTAGAAACATGTGGCGCGTTGTTGACACATGTTGTCAAGATACAAAAAAGTATTAACAAAACAACAACAAAAAAACCCAAAGAGGGGGAGCTAACGTTACTTAAAAATACACAAGTCAAAGGCAAAAAGGTTAGAAAAAATAAAATTAACATTTGGAGCAGCACACAAGGGCTTAATCAAAACAGTAGTTTCCTAGATATGTGACTACACATTTTTCTTGCAATTTTAGTAGATTTGATCTTTTTCAGTGAGGTAAAAAACAATTTAAAATCATTTATATGTTGGTGTGTGCCATGTTTCCTGTCAGGCTGTACTTGTTAAATTAAGCTTTTAATAATAGTTTTTTTTTTTTTTTGCGAAATGTAATTTCCAATGGTCCAAGAGTGTCATTAGTTGAAGATTTTTTTTAAATTTTAATTAATTAATTCTAAATTCTAATTCAGTCTCGTGTGTGACCAGCTATAGACCTAGTACTAGCTTATTGTAACCAATAATATGCACATTGATCATTTAAATGAATAAAAACAATAAAAACAATCATACTCAATTTGAGTGTGTTTATATTTGTTTTCAAATAATAAGTTTGTATGAATTTAATATTATAAGAGATAAAGTTATCATCACATATTATTTTGACACGCTTTATTTACTTTTTATGTTCTTTGCTCGCACTAGTCATTGCCCTCATTACAGCTATTTCTGTAATACGGAAGCTGGTGGGTGCAACAGTTGTGCAAACACACTGAACTGAGTGGCATCCGAGAAGGGTCCAAGGGTCAAGGTCTCACGAGAAACCTTTGGGGAGCTGAAGTACAATAACAGCTTTTAAACAAAGCAAATTTTTAAACAGCAGAGCTAGGCTATAGCCTATTTCAACTAATTTAAATAGTCTCACACACACTTATTACTTTCTTACTTTTGAATTTAATTCAATTTAATTGTAAATATTTTATGGAAGTTCTGAAATACCTCTGTTCTTCAGAAGTTCTTAATCTGTTCTTATTACTTTTGTTTAATGTCAATATCTAGACTTAATTCATTGTCCTAAAATCTTCATATATGCTTATGTCATATTTACATGACCTTTACTTCACTGAGTAGTGTATAAAAATTACTATTAACTGTATTTCTATTGAAGAAACAGTAAAGGTGCCAAATGATTTTGCCAGTAATCATTTGGCACCTTTCCTATCATGCCCCTCTCAACTCATATTGTTTCTCTCTTTCCTTTATAAACAAAGCTGAAGATATTCACAGGAAATTCTCCCTGCTGATTACTTTTTCATACCAAAAAGTGAAAGTCGGAATTGTTCTTTAAAAGTTACATATTCAGTTGATTGATTTGAAACAAATGGACAATATGCATAGGAGAAATGTCAGATTACTATACAATAATTTGTCAAATAAAAAAAAAGTGTTAATTCCATTTCTAAATATAAAAATATACAGTCATCCTGCTGTGGCTCTATTGGACAAAAAGCTCTACAACATTTCCTGAGAGTTCACTTCTTCACACTACCACCTTGAGAATGTTAAACTCCCCCCAAAAAATTTAAGTGAAAGCAGTTTCCTCCTTGATCAGTGTTAGAGAGGGGTATTTCCAGAGACAGGAATCCCACTGCTTTTATTGGCTGATGTCACAAGTGGATCCGGGAAGGGAAGTCCTGAACCATAGCTGAGCTCCTATATAAATGCCCTAACATAGTGATTCCCAGACTAGAATCTCAAATCAGAAGACCTAGGAGACGACAGTCAACAGGACCATTTCATATCTGTACATCACTGACAATGGTAAGTAAAGCATTTAAAATGTGCATTTCTGTCATTTTAGTATCAATTAATTTTATGTTTATCCAATTGATATAGTTCTTTAATTTTGCAGGGCGTTTGCGTCAAAGTACCTGTGCACTTTTTTGCTTCCCTTGTTCTTATTTCTTCAGGTAAGAAAGTAAACCATTCTAGCATGTAAACTTTACTGAGTAAATACAACCTGTAAACATAGTTCATTCAAAGTTGCAATGGCTTAATTCCACAGTGCTAAACATATGGAGAGGCTCTGAAGGCTGGTCATACCATTCCTCCCACTTCAAAATGGACTGGGAACATGCCAGACAGTGGTGCAGGCAGAACTACACTGACATGGTGGCCATCCAGAACAAAGAGGAGATCTCTCACCTCAACAAATTTCTTCCAAAAGTCGATGGATATTACTGGATTGGCATTCGTAAAATTGATGACAGGTGGACCTGGGTGGGAACTAACAAGACACTTACCAAGGAAGCTGAGAACTGGGCAGATAAGGAGCCCAATAACGGAGGGAATAATGAAGACTGTGTGGAAATATATATTAAAAGAACGCAAGATGAAGGCAAATGGAATGATGAATCCTGCTTAAAGAAGAAGACTGCACTGTGCTACACAGGTAGGTAGCATTTATCCGTTTATAAGGTGTTGTAAGATCTTCTAACCAATGCATTTTCAATTGGAATGAAAAAAGAAGAGTAATTTTTTGGGTTTTTGTTGTATAAAGGCAACCATTAATGAATAGTTATGCACATTTTCTCCCTCAGCGTCCTGCAAGGATGACTCTTGTGTTAGTGGTCAAGGAGAATGTGTAGAAACCATAAACAGTCATACATGCTCATGCTTTAAAGGATTCTATGGAGAACGATGTGAACATGGTGGGTAATAATTCTCTACATACTGCTGACTGTATCTGTGTTGTCATTGAAAAGTGAAATTTAATTATATTACCGTCTTTCTGCTTCTCAGTTGTAAAATGCAAACCAAATGAAGTCACACCAGCAGGTCATGCTAGTGTCCAGTGCTTTCATCCCAAAGCACATTTCTCATATGACTCTCATTGTGAATACTCCTGTGAGGAGGGTTATGAACTAAAGGGCTCCAGTACAATAAGATGCACTTCTACAACAGAGTGGTCAAGCAAACCACCAACATGTCAACGTGAGTTTAATTTACACTAGGGAACATTACAGATGCTGTTCAAGACTCCTAAAATTCATTATCTTTCAAATGTCTGTGAATCTTTTTGCAGTTATTCAATGCCCAGAGCTGATCAAACCACAGGAAGGTGAAATGCAGTGTAATCATCCGCTGGGCCGATTCAGCTACCAATCCACCTGTGAGTTTGTATGTAAAGAAGGATATAAGCTGCGAGACAACAGGTCCTCTACACTGTTCTGTGGAGCAACGGGACGCTGGAATGATTCACAACCCACTTGTGAAAGTAAGAAGGGTCATGTTTTTACATAAAGTTTTGTTGCAGGTCTGCTCTTAGTTCTTTGAAACTAGGCACAAGAGTTTAATCATGGTCCTGTTTTATTGTTTTTCAGTTGTAAAATGCAAATCGGAGGACCTCACACCACCAGATCATGCTACCGTTCAGTGCTCTGATCCTACCGATTTTTCATATGACTCTCAGTGTGAATACTCCTGTGAGGAGGGTTATGAACTAAAGGGCTCCAGTACAACAAGATGCACTTCTACAACAGAGTGGTCAAGCAAACCACCAACATGTCAACGTGAGTTTAATTTACACTAGGGAACATTACAGATGCTGTTCAAGACTCCTAAAATTCATTATCTTTCAAATGTCTGTGAATCTTTTTGCAGTTATTCAATGCCCAGAGCTGATCAAACCACAGGAAGGTGAAATGCGGTGTAATCATCCACTGAGCCGATTCAGCTACCGATCCACCTGTGAGTTTGTATGTAAAGAAGGATATAAGCTGCGAGACAACAGGTCCTCTACACTGTTCTGTGGAGCAACGGGACGCTGGAATGATTCAAAACCCACTTGTGAAAGTAAGAAGGGTCATGTTTTTACATAAAGTTTAGTTGCAGGTCTGCTCTTAGTTCTTTGAAACTAGGCACATGAGTTTAAGTATGGTCCTGTTTTTTGTTTTTCAGTTGTAAAATGCAAATCGGAGGACCTCACACCACCAGATCATGCTACCGTTCAGTGCTCTGATCCTACCGATTTTTCATATGACTCTCAGTGTGAATACTCCTGTGAGGAGGGTTATGAACTAAAGGGCTCCAGTACAACAAGATGCACTTCTACAACAGAGTGGTCAAGCAAACCACCAACATGTGAACGTGAGTTTAATTTACACTAGAGAACATTTACAGATGCTGTTCAAAACTGCCTAAACTAATTTTCTTTGAAATGTCTGTGAATCTTTTTGCAGTTATTCAATGTCCAGAGCTGATCAAACCACAGGAAGGTGAAATGCGGTGTAATCATCCGATGGGCCAATTCAGCTACCGATCCACCTGTGAGTTTGTATGTAAAGAAGGATATAAGCTGCAAGACCACAGCTCCTCTACACTGTTCTGTGGAGCAACGGGACACTGGAATGATTCACAACCCACTTGTGAAAGTAAGAAGCATCATGTTTTTACATAGTTTAGTTGCAGGTCTGCTCTTAGTTCTTTGAAACTAGGCACATGAGTTTAAGTATGGTCCTGTTTTATTGTTTTTCAGTTGTAAAATGCAAATCGGAGGACCTCACACCACCAGATCATGCTACCGTCCAGTGCTCTGATACTACCGATTTTTCATATGACTCTCAGTGTGAATACTCCTGTGAGGAGGGTTATGAACTAAAGGGCTCCAGTACAACAAGATGCACTTCTACAACAGAGTGGTCAAGCAAACCACCAACATGTGAACGTGGGTTTAATTTACACTAGGGAACATTTACAGATGCTGTTCAAAACTGCTAAAATTCATTATTTTTTAAATGTCTGTGAATCTTTTTGCAGTTATTCAATGTCCAGAGCTGATCAAACCACAGGAAGGTGAAATGCAGTGTAATCATCCGCTGGGCCGATTCAGCTACCAATCCACCTGTGAGTTTGTATGTAAAGAAGGATATAAGCTGCGAGACAACAGGTCCTCTACACTGTTCTGTGGAGCAACGGGACACTGGAATGATTCACAACCCACTTGTGAAAGTAAGAAGGGTGGGGATCAGTGTTGTTTTAGTATTCTAATAGCTTTTATTTTTATACATTTTTAGTAGTTTTAATTTTAGTAAAATTTTTTTAAATTTTGTTATGCTTTTGTCATTTTTATTTGTTGTTGTAAATATTACTGCTTAGTTTTAATTAAATATTTCTTTATAATTTATTAAGCTGAAAACATGAATGGAATTTATGTTGTGCAAGGCAAAACACATCAGATATATATTTGCAAAGAAAAACTCATTGGAAAAACTTTTCTTCTTACCACTCAGTTCATCACTGCCCAGCCCTTGGCAGTCCTGTCAATGGAGAGCTGAGTTGTACTTCAAGCTTTAGTTATGGGAGCAAATGCAGCTTTGATTGTGTAGAAGGATTCCTCCTCCAGGGGGCTTTAGAGATCAGCTGTACAAAAATGGCAAAGTGGAGTCAGGAACCACCTCACTGTGAAGGTAATAAACAAACTCCTGCCTCATTTGTGGATTTACACACTGTAGAAAAAGACATTATCAATAAGTCATGACAGCATATGTTTTTACATTACTTCAACTCATCAAAATAATTTAAGCCATTTGAAACTTTTTTTTTTAAGTTACACGAGATTCGACAAATTTTTTAAGTCAGTGTAATGTCATTTAAGTTGAAATTACTTACACAGTCAAGTTTATTGTACTTAAAAATTGTATGCATTTTTATAATGCAAAATACTTTTTCTTTTTCAACTCTGTAGCAGTGGTATGTCCACAACTTCCTGAGCCAATCAACGGGCATATGAACTGCTCATCTGAAGATCCCATCTTCGGCACCGTCTGCACCTTCAGTTGTCTTGACGGCCACCAACTTATCAGTGATGAGATAATGACGTGCAACCTCAATGGGAGCTGGTCAGGGGAAGTGGCATTGTGTCAAGGTAAACAGCTAACAATGATTGTTGTGGGATGCAGATATGTAATTTCAGTGTTGAAGTGAGAAAGACATTCTACAGCTTTCCTTTTATCTGTATTTTCAGCTCATCCTGATCCTTCTGCATCACTTATCAAAGCGACAGAAGTGACTCTTGGGGTTGCTGGTATTATCAGCAGCTCCAGTCTGTTCTTAGTCTACTGGATACTGAAGAGACTGAGGAGTAAAGGTGAGTCAAACAGCCTACTGAGTTTTTTTAAATTGCTACATGCGATGATCCCATATTTCATATAGTTGACTAGAATATGTTCTTCCATATAATTATTTAATAATATACCCAAAATGAACTAAAATGCTAATTTATGTATTTTTGTTTTCAGCTGACAAGTTTGACCTGAACAGGTGAGATATGGCTTATTTAGCAATTATATCCTTCTTTTTTTTTACATTATTACTTTTGTTATTTATCTTATGGCATTTGGTTTATCCAGACTTAATCCTGTTTAACTCTGCGTTTGTCTATTTCAATTTTTAGTACCACGGATATTGAGGATCCACCACAGGTTTATAAGAGTGTTGACAGTCTCATATAGTCTCAAACTACACAAGGTGAGGATATATCCCTCATGCACATATACAGGCCAGTATTGCTAATGATAGTGATGTAGTTTGTGAACAATTCATTGAAAAACTAATTCAACCTTCCTTTTCACAGGAATCTATCACTGCTGCATCGCTGGACAGGAAAATTCATGTAATTTCATTTCCAAATGATTTGAAACTTTTAATGTGATAAGATATTCTTTAAACTCAATCTGATGGACATTACCATTTTATCAGGCAACAGTCCTAATTGAATTTGATTTCTTCTTCCCAATGGAAGCTTTTATTATATACTTGACTGAACATATTGTTCTGTATGGTTTAAATATTTTTTATGTTATTAATGTACACTATTTTATGTACTATTTATTGTTCCAAAACAGTATTGGTCAAATTAAACTATTTGAAAGTCAAACTTTGTTGGTTTACATTTACATGACATCATGACTTGGGTGTTTCAATGCCTTTTCCTCTTTCAGATGAGTGCCTAAATCTTCACTAAAGCATACATCATTAGCATATAAAGCATTATCATTTTACAATATCAAATATATAAAAAAAAACTTTCAATGTGATTGATCATTCCATTTGTAGAATGATCAGCAGAATATTTTAATCTTAAAGAGATTGTTCACCATAAAATTAAAAATAAGTCATCGTTTACTCACCTCATGCTTTTCGTTCTGTCCCGCTCTCGCTTGTCCATATAATGGCAGCGTCAATCTTTTTTAAAAAGACGCAGAAGTATCACAGAATTATCCCATTCCGTATATTCCAAGTGTTCTGGGGTAAAAAATACCCCATAGATATACCTATGTTATAGATATACCTCATGTTGATAGAGTTTGGTAAAAAACAAACCGAAATGTAATGTATTATTTAACAAAATTCTTGACCTTGCCCATTGATTGGTCTTTCCCTGGACGTGCTCATTCGTGAAACTATTAGCACCACTGTTCACTCCATCTCACCCAGAAAAAGCACAAGTTGTGAGAAATCAAGATTAACAAAAACATAACATGAAATACAACCCATGCATCTTCTTCTCTGAAATGAATATATCCGTTGTGTTTGTCGTAACAAGTTATCGTGTTCACATCTGTCAACTGTCAAGACTTACATGAGACAAACAGAGTCCCAGTGATATTTTACTCAGTGACGAAAGTACACGTGTACTTTTTTTTCTCAATTTTGATTTCTCACAAATTGTAGGTTATGCTTTTTCTTTTTCGGAGTGAACTGCAACGCTAATAGTCTCACGAACATCGTGCAGCAGTGCAGAGAAGACCAATGGCCATGGTCAAGAATTTCTCTTAATAATAGGCCTACATTGCATTTTGGTTTGTTTTTCACTAAACCCTATCGGCGGTATACCCCTAGAACACTTGGAATATGGCACTTGTCACATGGGATCATTCTGTGATGCTGGCCGGTATTCACTATTATATGGATGAGCGCAAACGGGACATTTTTTTAACAATTTACCGTTTGTGGTCCATAAAAGAAAGAAAGGCATAGGCTATGGCATTAGAACAACACCAGGGTGAGTAAATGATGACATCATTTTTATTTTAGGGTGAACTATCCCTTTAACACCTAAATAAAGGTTGTAATTTAAGTCACTGCACCTCTTTATCTTTCCTCACCTAAGTGCATAAACCCAATAGCATTGTGAGTGCAGTGAAAGGTTTTGTTTAAATAACCCGGGTCATGTTCATCTGGTCGTTTCCTGTGACTGTGTCCTTCCCTGAAGCAGCGTATTATCAGGGAGTGTATGTTTGTTTTATAATATATTTTTTAGTTAGTTTATACCTTATAGTGGTTAAAGTGTCTCTTGAAATGTACCTCATTTTAATATTTTAATTCTTTTTTTAAATGAAGTCTGGTGTTCGATTATCAAAATCATCTAATCATCATGTTCATCTCAGCACAATTCAATGAGATGATTTTTTAAAAAGATAAATTAACATATAAAAGATGACCAGTCATTTCTAGAAAGTGGCATTCTTTTATTCTCGTTACGTAATGTTTATTCTCTCAAACCTGAGAAGAAAACATCCTGCAATTTAATGCGAACGACTGATATATATGGTGGGAAAACCCATTTTGCTTACAGAGCAAAAGAAACTTCATGTGAGAACAGACTGGTGAAAAGCAACTATGAACAAAATTCCTCTAACGACAAGTGATTCAGTTGAAATGAATCTAAAGAAGACCACGGTATGTATCTAATATGAGTCTTTGCATTTTATTATAAGCTTTTTGGTTTAATAAAAACCTTATTTTTTAACTGCATTTATATACGCAATTTGTCACCTTTGGCTTTTGGCTTGCTTGAACTGCCTGCATTGACACCATATGAGAACTGAACTGAGCTGGACGATGACATCATTGTTTTCTTCAGTGCGACTATATATATATATATATATATATATATATATTATATATATATATTTATATATATATATATATATATATGAACTAAATGTATAACTTTTTTACTAAAAAACATCACTGAACATCACTGAACATCACTTACTTAAGCTGGACTATGACGCTATTTTCTCAGATCTGCTGTACAGCAGGAACAAACTTTGCAGCATTATTTTCCTGTTATCACTGTAAAGCTGCTTTGAATCAATCTGAATGGTAAAAAGCGCTATATAAATAAAGGTGAATTGAATTAAGTGGCTGTTTTTATTGTTTAGACTGGAGGTGTTGTGAAGCTTAGAGCTATATCTGTGCACATAGGAGTTTTCTGGCTGATACTGGGTGAGTGTATTCTACATTCATCAACCTTGAAGAATAAAATAAACTTGAGAAAGAGATTTAACTTGAACTTTTCATTTCCAAACATTACAGTCAGTGTTGAAGGATGGACGTATCACTTAGATAACACGACAATGACCTGGAATGAGGCACGGGAGTGGTGTCAAAGACATTACACAGACATTGTAGTGATTCACAATGAAAATGTAACAAATTTCCTTAAAACACAATGGGAAAGTAGATCCTCGAGTCCTTACTATTGGATTGGACTCAGAAAGATCAATGGCAGTTGGACGTGGGTTGCCAATGGACAGATCATGAACTATGAAAACTGGGCAGACCATGAGCCCAACAATGCTGAATCTCATGAAAACTGTGTGGAAATGTCCAGCAACGACAAAAACCTTGGCAAGTGGAACGATGAAGGCTGCAGTATAAAAAAGTATCCTGTGTGTCACAAAGGTAAGGATTCTGAGTTAGTTTTTCAATTTTTCAATTTCATTTATTTTTCAGTTAGTCTATAAGACATCTCTGTGAGAGAAACACTGAGTTATTAACAGTCCAGAAAGGATGTTTCTTATAAATCTATATTTTTTCTTTCAGCACAATGTCTAAACAATTCATGCAGTAATAATGGGCTCTGCGAAGAACAAGTCAACGACTTCACCTGTGAATGTAAGCCAGGTTTCTCTGGAGCACGGTGTGAAACAGGTCAGAACAAACAGTATTTAAACAAATGTAAAGTGGTGAAATATCTATCTATGAAGTGAAATATATAATAATTTAAATTAGTGGGGAAAAAAACAATGTTAAATGGATAAAACTGGATATAATCCTGAATAGTTTATATTACGAAAATCTTTACTTACGACATTCCTTAAACATGACATTTTCTCTCTCTCTCTCTCTCTCTCTCTCTCTCTCTCTCTCTCTCTCTCTCTCTCTCTCTCTCTCTCTCTCTCTCTCTCTCTCTCTCTCCAGTCGTGTCATGTGAGCAACTGTCCGCACCACCGCATGGCTGGATGAAATGCTCCGGTCTGTATGGGAATCATTCCCTCAACTCAAACTGTAAATTTTCCTGTGCTGGTGGTTATAAGCTGATTGGCACAGCTGAGCTCAAATGCAATTCATCAGGTGCATGGAACGCACCTCCACCTTCATGTGCAACAGGTACAATATATATTTCAATAGTAGGATTCTGTGTTTGCACTGATATATCTCTTAATAGTTGTCTTCCGCTTGCAGTGGAGTGTTTTCCCCTTCTTTTGTTTGGTGGTGGAATGATGAACTGCACTGAAGGACATGACAGCTTCAGATCTGCCTGTAGAGTACAGTGTCCACCTGGACGTTTGCTTCTGGGCTTTACTGAGTTCACCTGCAAAGCTGATGGCATGTGGGAGTCTTCCTTTCCATTGATGTGTGCTAGTAAGGAGTTCACACTTTTCAGTTGTGCCCCACAGATATGGAGTATAATGAGAGCATGTTGGTCTTAACAGTGTGTGAATTTTTTTTTAACAATTTCATTTGAAAAGGATTGGTTATTTACTCATTTTAAAATATCTAGAAATATTCACCCTACCAACCAGGGTCTATATTCCTATATTCCTACCAACCATCTATATTCCTAATCATGAATATGCAGCCTTGGAAATAACCATTTAAAAAAAAAAAAATGTACTAAACGCATAAAAAATCAAAGTTCCAAAAGGCTTTTTTTTTTTTTTTTTTTGCTGCAATGCCATATAGAAGAACCATTTTTTGGTTTCCCAAAGATCATTTCTGTCAAACTTCTTACATGAACCATTTTCTCTTAGTGTGAAGAACATTTTAATAATCTGAAGAACCTTTTAAAGCATCTTTTGTGTAATGGTAGGGTTCAATGGATGTTAAATGTTCTTTATGGAACCATCAATAGCAATAAGCAACCTTTATTTTCACCCTATAAGCCTCTATTTCAACCCCTTAGACAGAGTATGTTTTCATATTTAGTTAATACGTACAATAATATATTTATAATATGAACTGATTTAATTCTGAATCATTCAGACAAACAATTTCTCTTTCAAAAACCACCCGTTACATTTAATGAACATTATTCTATATGATGTATGAACCCAATGGTCAAAAATATGATTAAATGAACCAATTATTTATTTATTTACACACTAAAATAATAAGGACAATAAAACAAACAAACAAAATCAAACAAACAAACAATGACAACAACAAAAGAAGAGATCTGAGTACAAGTATTACAGCACCTGAGATGCACTTACACAATCTGGAAATTTGCCCATCAAATGAGTAAATGACTCCCACATGCTCAAGAAAACATGCTCTTTCCTTAATAAAATGAATCCTTTCCAAATGCATAATCTTAACTCTATTATTTTTAAAGGGAAGAAATGTCAGGGAACAAAAAAATGAATCAACTGTTGTTTTTACATTTTTATATAAAAAGAATACTTAGAATCTTGTTATATTTTTCCTCAGATCTTGTCCATTTTCTAATTGCTCTTTTGGCATCTGTTGTCATCTCAGTGTTTTGTGGCTGTTTTTGTTGCAGAAAGAGTGAGTATAGTGTGAAGTGTTGAAGGATTTATCAAATATTAAAAAAAAAAATTATTCCAAAGAGAAAAATATATATATTTTAAAATGTTTTCTTTTTCCTTTTTAAATTTGGTTGTAGATAAAAAGGCTGTGAGACTGAGGTAAATTGTGTTTACTTAACATTTTCTAGCCAGTTTCTCTGATTTATATTATTTAGATTACAATTAACCATACATAAATCTTACTCCACCATGTTTTCTTGCAGAACTCAACAGGAAATGCTGAATCCAGCATTTGAAGCTGAACACACACCACTTGATGGACCTCTATGTTCAGCATAAAGATGTCTGACAATAACTGGATTGATGTTAGAGATTTTTTTTTTATTGTCAAATCTTCTTCAGTTCATTCTTGTTTTGATACTTTGTATGTGAAAAAAAGAAATAAAGTAAATTATCCCATTGTTATCTTTTGATCAAAAATGCTTGATGTATAGCTGTAAAAAAATTTTTTTAAAAATTGTTCGGTGTGAGCTATAGAATGACATTAAAACTATTTAATAAGAATAGCAGTTGTGTTGTGCTGTAACGTTTCCTTCAATGGCAGCACTATTACACAATTTCCCATCACTTAGTTCTCATGCAATTGCAACTGTCTGAATATTGGCAAATCATATTTGCCAGCATTTTCGTAAGCATTAAACTGTGAAGGTCCTCTCAGATTTCCTCTCAGAATAAATGAAACTGCATAGTTGCAGAAAAGGTAAGATGAACATTCTGCTTTACTTTATTTATATATATATATATATATATATATATATATATATATATATATATATATATATATATATATATATATATATATATATGTATAGAGTATTTTTGCATTTCATCAAACTAAAGGGTCCAAATGCTTTTTAGAGTAATATTTTTATATTCATACCCCAAAAAGTAAAAAAAAGAGTAAATAGCAGATAATAGCATTTCGATCTCTAGACCCTTTGGTTTGATGACATGCATAAATGAGAACACAAATAGTGTCTTAATAAACACATATGCATTTCTCACATCCTTCAGATGGTTTTGTGGGTGAATATTAGACTATTTTCTGGATGTCTTGTCCTTATAACTGGAATTTATAATGGTATGTTCTCTTTTAATCTATTTCTAATCAACATGTTTCTTAATACAAAGTTTCAAAGTAAATTTAACAAAATAGCAAATTAAAATGTTGTATATAAACTACATTTTAATGCAACACAACTGTGTTTACCAGTCAAGGCCTGGACATACCATTACAACATAGACACTGATGTGGACTGGACAAAAGCTCGTCAGTGGTGTCAAAAGAATTTCACTGATATGGTGGCCATCCAAAACCAGGCAGAAGTTGCACACCTTAACCAAATTCTACCCTTACATCCGACATACTACTGGATTGGCATTAGGAAGATTGAAGGCCAATGGACGTGGGTTGGGACCAAAAAGCGCTTGGTCCCTGAAGCAGAAAACTGGGCGAAAAATGAACCGAATAACCAGGGAACTGGAGAAGACTGTGTAGAGATCTACATTAAGAGGCAAAAAGACACAGCCAAGTGGAATGATGAGAGGTGCAGCAAAAAGAAAGCAGCTCTCTGTTATTTAGGTGAACACACTTGATAACATGAAATGTTGATTTAAGTTGAGATTATTTTAAAAATTATATAAAGCTGCTCAATCAGATCAAATCCTTTGTATGAATATGCAGTTTGTCTGGAGAGATAATTATTTGCTCTTTAATACACATTATAGATGTTGTAAAATAAGTGTATAATGTATCCATTTCTGATTGAAACCTCAGCACTCATTTGTTGTCATTACACCTGATTTTTCTGTGTAGCCTCTTGTTCAGATAAATCCTGCAGTAAGCACGCGGAGTGCGTGGAGACTATTGGGAACTACACATGTCAATGCGACCCCGGTTTTATGGGCCCGCGCTGTGAGAAAGGTTCTGTAGAACCCATTCAAGTTCAAATATCTTCATTGTGTGTTTGTGCATTTTGTCACTAAGTTATCATTTTCACTTTTGCAGTTGTCCAGTGCAGGCCAGTTGAAAGTCCACAGCAAGGTTTTGTGAAGTGTGACGGTGACTTTGGAGCATTTTATTTTAACTCGTCATGCCAGTTCCAATGTGCCACAGGGTTCAAGCTGGAGGGGGAACAAAGGCTACGCTGCCTGGCATCTGAGCACTGGGATAACGCACTTCCTGTTTGTCAGGGTATGGAACAGAATACATTGCCAATGCCAATTATGAGTTCACACCGACAATAACGATAAACATATAGTTCTAAAAATCGTTCTAAATATAAAAAAATTGCAGAGTCCAGATCACAACTATAACAATAACGGCACAGAGAAACGATATCATTGGAATCACAGTCAGAATGATTTTTGTCCAGTCGATGAACGATAAAAACTTGAGGTAAATGGGCCTTATAGCCAGAGGTGGACAAAGTACACAACTTCCTTACTTGAGTGAAACTACAGATGTTTATCCAAATATTACTCCGTTACAAGTAAAAGTTGTAAAGACCTTACAATTAAGTAAAAGTACAGAAGTACTCATTTTTAAAAGTACTTAAAGCTCCAGTGCGTAACTTTTTTGGGTTCAAAATTATCCAAAATAAATTTTTGAGCAAGTACATAACCAGCCAGTGTTCAAAACGATCTGCTTGCCTTAGCTCGATTCAAACCGGTAAGCTTGTAATAATGTTTTTAATTCCAGTGGTACTGGTGGATTTCCGCAGGAAATTCGAGCATGTCTTTGCGTCATTACGTCACATCTGTCCACATAAAGAAGGTGTCTCGGCTAGTAGGCTATATTGCGTGTGAAGATGTTGGAGGTGGAGATTTATAGCCTTTTCTCACAGCACTTGATATAATTAAAATGATTAATTTGATGGCGGATCCAGAAAGGTTCAAACGACAATCACCAGTGACAAGATTCACCCATTGTAAAATGCAAAAGACTTAGTTCGGACTTCGGAGTGGCTACAGAAAAAAAGAGACTGCAACCGGGCCCGTGCGAAAACAAGGACAAATATCAGAAGGGCATTAAATGTAGTCACGCAATGCTGATGTTGTTAACATTAACAATTTGAAAACAAAGTATAATTTGCACGGTTTTACGTGATATAATAAGCGATCGTTAGATTTAATCAGCGCAATTTACTGCAGTGCTTTTTTCCCCTTAGTTGGTCAGAACAAAAGTGGATGTTACTTACTTGTTCAGATGACATTTTCCGGTGAAAACTCTTATCTTGGTCATACTTCCAAAAAGTATAATCTGTGATTCTGAATGACAGTCTCCACACCGGCGCGGTGATAGAGAGACACACATTCTCCTCAAAACATTGTGTTCATCCGCGATGTGCTGTGTCGAGTCACAACTCACGTAAAGTTGATAATTCCGCGAATGACTGCAATTGCAGATTTAAAACAGAGATGGCGACAAAGAGGAAAAGCTACGGACTGCAGCTTTAAGTAAACGTCAATGCATTGTTTTATTATTATTGCATTGTTGTAGCCTATGTACAGTACCTTATGACTCTGAATCTATGCCTGCCTACCTACCCTCATATCAATATCAAATGTATTTCTAGAACACAGTCCAGTTGTGGGATTGAATGTGAGATTGAATAAGTGCACTCAATAACGTTCACAATGGTTTCGGACACCCAAACGGCTGTTCCCTCAAATAGTGCCCTATTTAAAGTTTTTTGGCTTTAAGTATGAATATGTTAGCCTTACTGTTATCTATAAGCTAGTGTGCTCCAAAACAATGAGAAAATTCACATTTAGAAGACCAAACCCAAAATTGAAAATTACAATCGGGTTGACGACAGAAACCAACGTCAGTCGGGTTCTGGCGTCAACCCAACTTTCATTTCACACCAAAATCCAAAGTCTGTCCGATGTCGATGTCAATCTGATGTCAGGTTCTGACGTCAACCCGACTTTCATTTCCAACCAAAATCCAGTCCAACGTTGGGTTTTGACGTCAAAACGACTTTCATTTCCAACCAAAATGCAACCCCTGCAACTAAAATCATCCCCTGACTGAAGTTACTACTTTCTACTCAAGGACCTTGACAGAAATGTAGTGGAGTAAAAAGTACGAAATTTGTCTTTCAAATGTATTGAAGTTAAAGTTCAAAAAGTAAAGTACAGATACTCAAAAAGTGTACTTAAGTACAGTACTCAAGTAAATGTACTTTGTTACTGTCCACCTCTGCTTATAGCTGAATATGCATGATGACATGATTTAACAAAAGCTACATGTTGGGAAAAAATATTATCTAAAAACCCAAAAGTTTTTAATAACTTTGCTGAAAGCAAAGGTTGTGAACTTCCTTTTCACAATAATGACCTTCCTTTTCGTTCTTGTGAAACATTTTGATGTTATGTAACACTGCTAAGACGCACCCTGGAGTGCACTTTCTGTAAAAAATAACACAATAACAGTGTTATAAAGAAAAGAGGTGATTAAAGTGTTTGTGTGTTTGAATAGACATGGTTAATAATTTAATCGATGTGTTATGCATTTGTTGCAGTGGTGACCTGTAATCCCATTCTGGCCCCTGCAAAGAGTCATCTGACATGTGATGATCCATTCGGAAACTTCTCTTTTAGTTCTTCTTGCAATGTTTCCTGTGATGAGGGATACAAACTTAGAGGAAAAGCCACACTCACCTGTCTGAGTGACGGCAACTGGTCAGCCGCCACACCTGCATGTGAAGGTGGGTTTTAGAAGCATACATGATTTCTCAGTGTCATAGAGAGTTATTGAATCCATTATGCTCTTAACTGTGAGTGTACTGCAAAAAAAAAGAGTCATAAACTATGCTCTTTTACACTACCACAGACTCTTTTGAGTCTACAATCTGTCTTGTCTGTTTTGTCGGGTTCTGACGTCAACCCGACTTTCATTTCCAACCAAAATCCAACTTCTGTCCGACGTAGGATGTTGACGTCAAACTGACGTCGGGTTCTGACTTCAAAACGACTTAAATTTCCAACCATAATGCAACCCCTGCAACCAAAATCATCCCCTGACTGACGTTACTACTTTCTACTCAAGGACCTTGACAGAAATGTAGTGGAGTAAAAAGTATGATATTTGTCTTTCAAATGTAGTGAAGTTAAAGTTTAAAAAGTAAAGTACAGATACTCAAAAAGTGTACTCAAGGACAGCACTCAAGTAAATGTACTTTGTTACTGTCCACCTCTGCTTACAGCTTGATAGGGCACAGTAAAAAAAGAAAAGAAAAAAAAAGCTTTTTTCAAAGTTGTAAAAAATACAAAGATTATTGGAGTAGGCCTATGTTTAACAAGAAAATACTTTTTCGATCTTTACTTCCAATTGTCACGTTTCATTCAGTCCGTAATTTTGCTGTCTCTTTGTAATTATTTGTGAAATTTACTAGAAATTTCTGAATGAAAATTGTTTGCCATATTTTTCTCAGTATAGGTAATACAAATAAGTAGTCTAGATTATTATTATATTCAATTTCTGATGTGTTTACTTGTTTAAAATGACATTACCCTTACAGTTGTCCAGTGTCTGCCGATCATGGATGCCCCTGGTGGTTGGAGTATGAACTGCACTCATCCCCTTTCCATCAATAGCTTCAACTCTAGCTGTGAGTTCAAGTGTGAGGAGGGATTTGTACTCGAAGGCTCAAATACAACTCGGTGTGACCACACTGGGCACTGGACACACAAAACCCCCACCTGCACAGGTACAGCACATCTGCAGAACATTCCTCAATGAATCAGTTGCTGGTTTATACAAGTGCACTGAATATGCATGTTGACATGATTTAACAAAAGCTACATGTTGGGAAAAAATATGATCTAAAAACCCAAAAGTTTTTAATAGTTCAAAAAGTGCTGAAAGCAAAGGTTGTGCACTTCCCTTTCACAATAGTGCCCTTCCTTTTCGTTCTTGTGAAACATTTTAACGTTATGTAACACTACTAAGACGCACCCTGGAGTGCACTTTCTGTAAAATATAACACAATAACAGTGTTATAAAGAAAAGAGGTGATTAAGGTGTTTGTGTGTTTGAACAGACATGGTTAATAATTTAATCGATGTGTTATGCATTTGTTGCAGTGGTGACCTGTAATCCCATTCTGGCCCCTGCAAAGAGTCATCTGACATGTGATGATCCATTCGGAAACTTCTCTTTTAGTTCTTCTTGCAATGTTTCCTGCGATGAGGGATACAAACTTAGAGGAAAAGCCACACTCAGCTGTCTGAGTGACGGCAACTGGTCAGCCGCCACACCTGCATGTGAAGGTGGGTTTTAGAAGCATACATGATTTCTCAGTGTCATAGAGAGTTATTGAATCCAAGTTATTGAGTTATGCTCTTAACTGTGAGTGTGCTGCAAAAAAGAGTCATAAACTATGCTCTTTTACATTACCACAGACTCTTTTGAGTCTACAATCTGTCTTGCCTGTTTTGTTTTTGCCAGTTGTAAAGTGTGACCCACTGAAGCCCAGCCTACATGGCTCCCTGCAATCTTATGATCCTGTGGAGGAGTTTGCTTATGGCTCCACTTGTTGGGTAAAATGTGACTTAGGTTTTGTGCGCAATGGTACAAATGCAACTCACTGTACCGCACATGGGAACTGGAGTCACATCCTGCCTGTTTGCCATGGTAACCTGCTTCTTAAACACACACACACACACATATATTTTTACACATATTTTCAGTTTATGCCATAGGTCCAACAGATTCACTTTATGAGTTGCTTCTGATTTTCCCACAGCTATACAGTGTCCACCTTTCTCTAATGCACCAAATTATGGAAGTATGAGCTGCACACACCCCCTCTCCAACAATAGCTATAACTCCAGCTGTGAGTTCAAGTGTGAAGAGGGTTTTGTGCTTAAAGGTGCAGATTCCACTCTCTGTGACCATACTGGGCTCTGGACACACAGTACACCTATTTGTACAGGTTTGGCAACAGTTCATATAATTCTTGTTTACCTAATACCATTAAACTACTGATTAAATGATATTCACTCTTAGAAGAAAAGGCTATATCAGGCGCTTCATATATAGAACCTTTTAGGGGTTCCTTCCCATCATATATTAAATATATTTTATTATCTCATTTAAAATTTAAGCTGTGGCTTGTGACCCTCTTGTGGCCCCTGCACAGAGTCACCTGACCTGTGCTGATCCATTGGGAAAGTTCTCTTTTCGTTCTTCTTGCAATGCTACTTGTGAGGAGGGATACGCACTAAGAGGAGAATCCACACTCACCTGTCTGAGTGACGGCAACTGGTCAGCACCAACGCCTGAATGTGAAGGTAGGTTTAAATCTATTCCAATAAAAAATACATAAATTCTTCATTTTAAATCCTTACTTGCTAAAGTTTCTGTGTGTGTGTGTGTGTGTGTGTGTGTGTGTGTTTTATTTATGGAAATGTGACTGTTGGGGCTCTGTAATATAGGCCTAAATAAAACACCAATTATTATTATTTGTAAAGATAAAATATAATATATAGTTCATTAACCCTACATTCCTTGATGGCTTCTGTAAATTGTTATGACAGGACAGCCATACAAATCTGTTTTTGATTTGCTAATAAATCCAAATGGATTAAACCAAAATATATATTGTCCTGTTGCAGCTTACAAAAGTCATCAACAGAGCAACACCACACATTCACAATGATTAAATAATTCCATCAGCATAAACATGCTCTCATGCCGTTTTATACTCTTTTCAGTTATAAGATGTGAATCTCTGGAGTCTTTTCAGCATGGCATTGTGCAGTGCCAGGACCGCTTGGAGAACTTCAGCTATGGCTCTTTGTGCTGGCTGGAGTGTGTAGCTGGATTTACTCTGAATGGAAGTAATTCCACTTACTGCACATCAAAAGGGAAATGGAGCCAATACCTTCCTGTTTGTCAAGGTTAGCAAACACTCTTGATACTCTGTGATGGTAAAATAGGAAGGTTATTGAGGGAGGAAATTGGGTCTCCAAGAGTATTAGATCTGACAAAACAGACAGTAGATAAGTCATTTGTATTGCCACCTTCTCCAGTCTTGTCCTATCATAAATAAAGAACAAAAATGTAGCACTGACATCTTCAATTTACTCTAAAGTCATGGACAGTAAGGCTTTATCATATATCCTTTGATTCTGTCCAATAGCACGGCAGTGCAGCCTCTTAATCGACCCTTCTCATGGCACTGTAACCTGCACGCATCCTCACGGGCAGTTCAGCTTCGGTACAGTGTGTGAAGTGAGCTGTCAGGCAGGCTTCAAACTGCATGGCACACCCCGAATGGAGTGCTTAGAGATGGGGAAGTGGACAGACACCCCACCCTTCTGCTTGGGTAATCACTTTTGGGTCTTCCTATTTCACATCAGGCATCATGAATCATGATGTGTCCTCTATTGATATCCTGTATTCATCTCTGTCACCCCATTAAAGCAAAATGAGATTAAACTAACCAACTTGATCTAAAACTTCATGTCATGAAGTTTATGACCCAAGGCAGCTGATTATAATGCATGTTGACATTTATTTATTATTGTCCATAGCTCAACAGTGCCCCCTTTTGACTGCTCCAGAAAATGGCTGGATGAATTGTTCTCATCCTCACTCCCTGTTTAGCTACGGCTCACAGTGCTTCTTGGGATGTAAGGCTGGATTTGAAATTACAGGAGAGCCAGGCATAACGTGCTCTGCTTCTGGGAACTGGAGTCAGGAGATGCCCTCTTGCACTGGTATCTACCTCTCGACAAAAATGGAATGTTCCCATTTGGTTGATTTTTCCATTCTTAACTTAACATCTTTAGGTTCTATTTTTGTAACCACTAACTAGCATTCTCATAAAGTTGCAGGGAGGTTTTTTTTTCTGAAAATCGAATAAGAACTACATAAGCAAACCAAACAATTTACATTCCCAGAATGTTCTGGGAACCAAAAATTGTTAGCTAGGCTTCCCCTGTTAAACACTGATGAATATAAATGATCAGGCCATATCATTTAAAACTGATATTAGTTACAATACTGGGACATGAAAAACATGAATCACTAAATGCTTTGCTATCGTTTATCTTTTAAATGGCAGCTGTTCGTTGTGAGCTCCTCTCATTCTCTGAACTTCCTGAGCCGGGACCTCTACCCTCAATGAACTGCTCTCACCCACATGGAAACTTCAGCTTTGACTCTCAGTGTTTTTTCCAGTGTGCCAAGAGCCATAAGCTCAATGGAACCAGTCAGCTCATCTGCACCTCCAAAGGGTACTGGACCAACTCTCCACCCAGTTGTGTTGGTAAGGCCAACTCCTCCAAACCCATCTTTTTTTGGTGCATTAATTCTGCAGAAAAATAGTACTGCATGCACATAACTATCACTAGCATTACATATTACATTACAAAATGCAGAATAAATAATTACACTGGAAGGCCATTAAAACATTATGACAGGGGCCTCGTTTAAGTCCAATTTTTTATGCCCTTCCGTCGCTAACTTTCCTCCGTCTCGTTCACTCGGATGTGCATCATTGCTTACGTTGCATGAGTGCCTACTACTGGTGGAACTGGGAGTGTGTTTAAATTTATAGTTTTTTTCCCTTATAAATTTGTTGAATCTCCATTCTTTAGTCCTGTATGTATGCTTGGGCTGTTAAAAATATTAAATATTACTATATTAATAAATGTATATTAAATAAATAAATCACAAATGAAATCAATACAATAAACTATAACTGTGTAAAAAACGGTCAGCTTAAGGTAGCTACAAATATAAAATAACTCCAATATCATACACTAGATTGTGTGGGGTGGGGTAAATAGAGTGGTGCAGGTATGACGTCACTTTGTAGGCCAACCAGCAGTTAACATCACACTGGTTAAAATGTATTTTGGCCTCCAAAGTGATGACATAACTTACCTGTACCACTCACGACCTGCTGGGACGTCACAATTATCTAGCATTGTGGTCTATGGATCTACATATATTGAGTAGACTCGCACATGTGTTGTTAAGTTAAAATCTCAGTGGGCACTTTAAGTAAATATTTAATGTCAAAGGAGTTCGGGTGTCAAAAAAGTTTGTGAATCTCTGCATTATAACATATTTAGTATGTGCTTTCAGTACAGGAGATGTCATTGAGTGCCGGCATGCTAATGTATGCAGCTGTGGGAGTTGCTTCTTCAGCTGGACTACTTTTGCTTGGAGGACTAATGTTTTTGTTGATGCGCCAACTCGCCAAAAAGGGTAAAAAAAGTTTTTTGTTTTTTTTTAAATCCCATTTCACTGTTGGCATAACCTTTATTTTTAAGCATTAATCAATTAAAAGGTAGCATTTGATAACAACATTATTTGGTTGGTATTTGACAAATGCCTCAAGTTGTTCATTGTTATATTTGATTCTTTCGTGCTTGCAAGGTTGTATGTTTAGCTTTAGTAAGTCAATTTATCTTAGGTTATTGTAATAAGTATTTATATTGTATGATGTGTGTTGGTAATGCAACAAGGACCAATACTTGGACTACGAACTCATGCCATTCCAAACCATGTTCCAAATCTGTATGACTTTCTTTCTACTGTGGAACAACAAAGTTTTTTTTTCTTTTCTTTTTTTTTGGTCCATACAATATAGCCTAGTCAATAGCCCCTTTCACACAATAAACCTGTTAAATTACCATAACATTACCAGATAGACATTTTTAGTTAGGTGAGGTTAAATACACAAATGTGCTGTTCACACAAGCAATGATGTTCTGTCTTTTTACCGGTGAGATACCATTCACACATCAGTACCAAAATAACGGTAAACTCTGTCAATTTTACCGTTAACTGTAAATCTTTTATCCACCTGGATGACAAGACGCGTTTAAGTTTCATTATCTGCCCAATTTGACAACACTGTTTTTTACTTCTGAGTGACAGGCATAAGGGGATGATCACACAGAATGTGTTTTTGCTCTTTAAAACACAAGATGCATGATAGTTACTGTAGTATGCAATAGCAACTGCAGAGCTATTGGTAAACAAAACGGTTTGATTACCAACCTTTCTCAAAATATCTTCTTTTGTGTTCTGCAGAAGAAAGTCATACAGGTTTGGAACAACTTGAGGATTAGTAAATGGGTGAATTTTTGGGTGAACTTACCCTTTAACTTGTGTCACCTTTTCTTCTCCACTGCAGCTCATTACCGTCTGAATGACTCTTCGTGGGAAGGGGATTTGAACCCAGCATTTGAATTCAATTAAAAGACGAATTTACTCAAATTCAGTAAAGGGACCAATATTTTCCATATTGTTTTGTGCTTGAAATAAATGAATATTTGATTAGAATTGGTGTTTGAAAGAGTCATTTGCACACTATAAAATAATATTTTTTTGTTTCCAGCATTGTTAAGAATGTAATATTAGTTAGTGGTAGTGGGTTCATTTCTTAGTGTCTGTGTGGCACCCTCACTAAGTATGTGAGAGACAGTATAAACACTGCCAGAAACACCCTGTTGTCCACTCGCTCACACACCCACTGTTTCATAGAGCCTCACGCTGGACGTGCTGCCCAGATCAGACACCCAGGCCAGGACGTGCTGCCTCTGGGCACTATGCCTGACAGTCTGTAGGCCTCTAGTTGCCCCTTCACCTTTTTCCTTATGTGAGAGGCTTTAGGGTTAGCTAATGAGCATTTTCTATAGCCATGATGTCTAGGTTTAACAATAGGCATGAGAACAGCTCAGAGTTTTATAGGCTACTTACTTAAAAAAAATAATCACACTTAAATGTGATAAAACGAATATGATTTTTGTGAGCTATTGTTTTGTAAATTACTTTTGTGAAATGGTGAGCTTCATATTTTAGAGCCAATATATTAAGAAATATGCAAATGTACTGCTTAACAAGAATGGCCCTTCTATTTTTTTGTTGCTGGTCAGTAGGATCTCTTCTGCATTTCAGCACAGAAGGAGAAGAGTTGCACGGGTGCCTAACCAGTCGCATCTGTCCGGGCATTAACGCAGCGTGACGCCAATTATATTATATTAAGAGGGAGCGGGTCTGCAGTCCATCCTGGCACGAAATGCGTAATAAATAACCGATCAGATGAGTGGATGCTTCCTGGCTGCTATCGTAATAATAACGAGGCTATTGCTGCCCGCTGTGACCGTATGATAGCCGTTTGATTATTTTTCGTTTGCTTGGCCTGCCAACTGACAGTATCACGCCAAAAAGTGCACGAGAGACTGCGATCCGTGCCAGTGCTGTTTTAAGCGGATAACAGTGACCCGTCCACTCATCAGTCGACACTACAGTCAGAAAATATTATTTCGCTGATTACATTAAAACTGATGTGCATTATTAACTACGTTCTACGAACAATTACATATCACGAGTCTAGATTACAACATTGGTTCATTTTGAGTCGGACATGACGCAAATAACTTGCGGTAGCATCTACTGTAGCGAAGTCTTCTATGACGTGTATCAGATTATTTCATTTTCCATTCTGGTTGATTTACACGTGTTTTTGGATTAAAAACTCAATAGTCATTCCCATCCCACGGTGTTATAGCCTTTCATAAGTAGTAGGCCTACTGGTACACAGGCCCCCCCATTGAAGTGTGTTGTCCCAATTATAGGTAGGCCTAGGCCTCTTTTTTCGTTCACATGCTGCAGGGATAATGTGAAAACCCGGAAGAGTAATTCGTTAACCAGAAACGTGATTTTACCAAGTAGAACATATTCCTCCTGGATCAACATCCTTATTGATTCTGGAACAACATTCTACTCAGATTTTAGGGGTTTACAGTTATAATGTCAAAGTCTCTACACCATTTTTATTCACCTATCATCTCCCTCTGATTTTAGGAATAAATTATGGGTAGGGTATGGTTAGGTTTAGGGGTGGGTATAGGGCAAGGAATATGTTTTTGGACAGGAATGTTGTTCCAGGATCAACATATGAGGTCCGTTTCAAAGAAACAGTTGGAGGCCCCCCATCATTTAGTCAAATGATTCATTAAAAACGTGTAATTAAATTCATTTAGTTAACATCACTGTATTACTCTGAGATGCGCAATGGCTCTGTGGATTTGTTTGGAACTATTCTCATGGCGAACCATGTACAAGAATAATTTTAACCCATATATCTTGAATTTTGGGGACATTTTTATAAATTTTGTTTGCATTTTTACCCATAACCCCTCTTAATTTCCGTGAAGATGGGGGCAGGGTACTTTTTTGAGAGCAAGCAGAGGCCCCTTCTGTTGTGAGGTCCATTTAAAGTGAAACGGGTGAAAATAAGGCCGCTACTGATCCAGGAACATGTCTTGGCAAAACCACAGTGACCCTTCTGTGTTTTGACGTATTTTGATGTGAGAAACTGCTGCAAACAATTCAGTGTGTGAGTGAAGTGTCCAAGTGAAGAAAAAGAATCGGTAACAATTTCAGACCTTTTCAAAAACTTGTTGGACCGATTAGATCAAGAGTGATTCTTTCACAAATCTGGCATCGCTGCCATTCTTTTGAGGATCTGACTACACATGGTCGTGCGGTGTGTTTTTTACCTGCAAATAAGAGTTGCTCGGAAATCGGACTACACTGTGGTTTATAGGTTTCCACGAATGTGGGCAACATCAGGCCAAAATAAATGGAAACATTCTCAGTAACAACCAGTACTACTCATTCATAATCCCGCAGTGTTACATTTTTATTTTTTTATTTTTATATTAGGCTATTTATTATTATTTATCTGAATAATCTTAAAATGAACGTTTGCTCATGCAAACACACTGTTCATCTCACCTCTGCTCTGCAACATCTCCTGACAGGTCCACATGACAGAAACAGACAGTTAAATTGTTCCTGCCCAGTGACTTGTGGCACTTACATCTGGAGGTCTGATATCGGAGTAAGAAATGTGAACCTGGTACAGACAGAAAGAAGGTTCATTGCTGGGGCAAAGAGGCACAGTATGAAGGGCTTCTTATCTTTGCAGCATGCCTTACATTTTCACCTGATATTATCCTCAACCTACAGTACAATACACCAAACTATAACACTGACACATTCCAGAGTCGCAGCCCCAATGGCCTGGCTTTTGGGTGGTCACAAACAAGCCCCTGAAAATGCAAGAATGCAGCTTGGCTATATATCTGCAAAAGAAAATCACAGTATAGGCATTCATGATGGCCGGATGTGGAGTATATTTATGGGTAGGCCCCATTTCTAATGCTGAAGTTGGAGTCTAAAGATCTGGGCGATAATATGCCCTGTGGTGGACCACCATCTGGCTCTGAAAAAGTGCCATAAAGATATGTATAATGATAGGAGGCGCTGAAAGCCTAGACTGCCTATGACCTTGAGTTTGGAAAATGCCAGTTCTCACTGCACGCAGTATAGTGATTGTTTGTGGATACTTGAATTTGTTATAAATTAGCCTACCATATCACTAATGCATCTGCATATCAGTGTAAAAACTCTGCAAATGGCAATTTACGTCGACTTTGACTTAAGTTAACTTAAGTTCTAACCAAGTCAAATAAATTAAGAAACAATCTTGCCAATTCATTGACAGTTTTAATTTTTTTTTTCTCTGCAGCATTTTATTGTAATTCAGTCCAGATTTACACACATAAAATAATAAATACAAATTACACAAAGAACATTTTCATCACAGTACATTTCCATTGTCGCCAGTCACCACCCTAAAAACATGCATAAGCAGAATACACACACAAGCATACATACACGTGCACTCTCTCCCCATAAATCTTTCCTGAGCTGTCTGAATGACACTCAAGAGGCAAAATAAGAATCTTGCATTGAATACAATCGGTCAATCGGTGTTAAAAGTGAGGGTTCACTCGACGACATACAGTCTCCAAAATGACACAGAGGGTCACTGTCTGTATCATCATAGATTGTGTCACAACCTATAAAGAGAGAGATGATAAATTAATGGGATGGGAAAGGAGCAAAGAGTATGCCTATCTCCAGTCCTGTATTTTTGACTGTGAACCTAGTGTGTTTTATACCATAGGGATGCATGTGGTCTCCAGGCATTTGAGGAGGGGTGAGGCCCTGTCTGAAGGGGTCCAGCTTGAAGCTCTGTGAGTCTAGACTGATATTCTGCTGGGTAAGTGAATATGAACCTGCGCACTCCAGCTCAGCAGGCAGACCTCCACAAGAAGGCGCTGTGATCACACGAATGGCAAGAAAAGATTATCTTAGTGCAGTGTAGATATCAGGCTACTTACATATCTTCGCCTAAAGGATGAATTTAAGCCATATACGCTTTTCACATGTAAAATTGTTAACCCCAGGTCATTCTAATTTTTGGTTTAACAGAATAATGGATAATATTTTTTCCACGTTTCACACTTTTGTAAACCCCGAATTAACGTTCTAATGTAAATATAGGCTATGCGGTGTTAGTATTATTAATTGGGCAAATACATACAGCACGCGACCTGTTTAAAAAACGTTTCGTCTCGTGCTTGCGCATTGCGTTTATAGCCTTCCAGTTTGACCGTAAGAAACTTTTTGTACTGTAATGGTATGAATAAAGTAGTTTTCTCCATCCCGATTGACGCGTTTTCCGCCACTGTTTGACTTTTTATTTTATTTATTTATTTATTTATTTTTGTGGAAAATGGAATACAGCGTTAGACATTTCTGAGTGTTCAAAGCTCATGAATATTTAATGATACATGATGATTGGTTGTTGCTAAACAACTGGCTGTTACATTCTGAAGACGGTATATGTTCCTCACCTGGATCAACATATTTTGTTGATCCTGGAACAAATTCCAAATATTTAGTCCTAACCCTGTCTCTATCCCTAAACCTAACCCTACCCATAACTTCTCCCTAAAACCAGAGGTAAAGGATTGGTCAGTTACACTTTGACATTTGTAAACTTGTCCCTCAAATCTGATTGGTTGATTGGAATGTTGTTCCAGGATCAACAATGATGTTGTATTTGGTGAAATCATGTTCACTGAAGAGGGAATCGTTTACATAATATAGGGTTAAAGCTGTGCTTATTACAAGTGTGAAACGTTACTTTAAAAGTGGAGTTTAAAAAGAGAATATAACCTGGGGTGAAGCAAAGTGTAAAATTGTTGTGAACTTTGTATAGCCTACCAGTGTGTTGTGATTGGCTATCCCTTTTCTCCTGAGAGGACACGCTTTGCTTCTGCTGCTGTTGTCTTCTTGCCAGTTTTTTCATCTAAAGAGACAATGTGTGTGAAAGAGAATCTTATATAGCCTAATAAAAACATGTCCATGTTCACATATAGAAATGAGAAAACTAATAAGAGAAAATCTCTTTGTAATGCGAAGAAAGGCAGAAAACACAACACACGGAAAGGAAATCCAAGTCTAATCTACGGGGATCTATACATAATATGTCATCAGTTTCCTATGAGGCAATAACACAGCTTGTTTCCTTATTGGCAAGCTCATATACTGCAGAAAGAGATCTGTTATCAATTGCATAAGTTGATGTTCTTTCAATGACTGTGTTTGTCTGTGTCGGTGGGCATCACATTACCTTGGCTCTTTGGTTCTGGAACCAGACCTGAACGACTCGTACGCTCAATCCTGTCTCTGCTGCCAGCGTCTCCCTTACCTTACAATAGAGGGACAGACAGAGAGAAAGCCATAGTGTGACCTTCATGGTCTATGGGTCATGTAGGCTAACTGATGAACTGACCCACACTAGAGTATCAGATCAACAAAGATAAATACAGCAATGCTGTCCAGACCAGCTGTGGCTACACAAAAACCCCCTTCACAAAATTTAAAAGATAATAATGTAAATAAAATGTAAACGTATGGGAACATTTTTAATTATTATATTATATTTCATGCATTTTATATTAATTTATTATTATTATTATTTTATTTAACTTTCAGGCTGTCGGTTTAAATGGCTGACCTTTCGACATGGTTTGGATGAGACCTCAAAAGAAGCTTTGAAAGCACGTCTCTGCTGTGTTGTAAGGATGGTACGAGGCCTTTTAGGCCTCTTGTGTTCCACATCTCCTATTGTGTTAGACTCCCCTGCAGTCCTAATGTTGTCTTCATCATCATCATCCTCCTCAACATCTTCACTTTTACCTGTTAAGGAAACAGATGTTTGTAGTGCCATAACAGATAATAAATAATAATAATATTAGTAATAATAGTGAACTGAAATTGAAATAAATATTCTAGTTCTATAGTTCTTTTATTTATAAAGCACATTTAAAAACAGGACCGATCAAAACAAAAAAAACAAGAAAATAAGAGCATCAACATTTTAACAGCTAAAGAAAACAAATACGTTTTCAAGAGAGATTTAAAAACTGTTTCTTAACTATCAAATCATGATTTCTGAAAGATCAAAAGATTAAAATATAAAACTGATTTTATTAAATAAATGTAACCTTTATCATAAAATATTGGTATAAATTATATTAATATATTCTGTTATATTATTGATTAAATTATAACATTATACCATAGTGCTTTATTAATATAATTTATTCATATATACTTTACTATTATACTAATATATATATATATATATATATATATATATATATATATATATATATATATATATATATATATATATTAATAGTACTATTTTAATACATACAATCAATTTCATTCTTTAATCTGGTCTAAGCATTGCTGTGCTAGTGAGTGTAAGGTGTACCAGAAGAAGCCTCTATTTTTATTTTTTTTTAAACAGTGGTTTTCAGTCCTGGTATAAAGGGCCCAAGCACTACACATTTGGGACATCTCCTTTATTTACCACACCTGATTTATATAATTAGATAATTTACAGAGGCACCATGACCTTACTGAGTGTATGAAGGCATGCATGAGCAGTGCTGTGGTTTTAAAACAATACCTGAGTTGGAGGTGGTTGGGCTGGCCAGTTGGTTGTGATAGTCTCTGGCACAGAAAAGCCTGTCCCCTGTAAGCACACATCGGTCTCCCTTCTGCAGCCTGCAGGCACACACACAGCAGCAGAAACACCGCAGGTGGAAAACCGCAGGGCCTGCGTGCATCACCAGCTCGGCCGGAGAGATGATCTCTGCGCAGCCCTTGCACCGTACTAAAAACAATCTGAAAGGATAAATAATATGCATTTCTCAGAATCGCTTGCATTAACAGCATAGATAATTATTTTATTCTTATTCTTTTAAAACCTAACAATCAAATTTACTGAAAGTTCATTGTACTTAATAGAAGAGATGTTACGTAAGCTCAATAACTGATAATATTAAGCAGAACTCAAACTAAATGAGTTCCAGCAGATTTCATTTCCCCAGCATGCTTTGCTTTAGACTGTCAAAGTCAGCAAGTCTTTTCTTCCCTATTGTGATGTATCTAAGTGAAACAGCTTCTCAAACAAGAAGAAATGTTGGACTCGAGATTTGATTTTGTCCATCGGGAATGGACTGGATCGTTGAATTGTTGTCATTTGTTATTGCTGTGATGTCATGAGTGACAGGTCCCACCCTCACGCCAGTAAACACGTCATCAGAAAAGAGATGTCGTTGTAAGAGGAAGGGGAAGATATTTTGATTAAAGATTAGGAAGGCACATGAATTAAAAAAAATTATAATGATATGCCCTTGCAATAATATACATAAATCATGTATAAATCACAGTACTCATAAATATTGTATTTTAAACGTAATTGGTTTTCTCAAATGGTTTGAGTTTCCTTAACTTGTTGAGTTTTACAGTGTGCCATCAGAGATTCCAGGAATGTTGCTGAGTCGCCCCGTCCATCAAGGAGTGAGACAAGAACTTGCCATGTCCCCTCCACCCCAAAAACAAGCATGCAGACGCATACCTCCAGCATGGTGAGTGTGCATCTTAGCGCCTGGCAACTAGAGCTGGGTTTCAGTGGGTTAGACAGAAGCGGCCGGCACCACGACTGTGTCCGGGGCAGGACTCCCGGGGAGGGGGGAGAAAGGAGCTCGGCAGGCCGTGGCTCCAGACGGAGGGAAAGAATCACGCCACCCGGCGGGCGAGGCTGGTCCAGGGAATGATCTTAACTCGACTTAACCAAACCCAGACAAAAGAGGGAGCTGGCCCAGAGCCTCACTGCCATTGTCCTGCCCTGGCAGACACCACATTTTCTGTTTGTCAAACTGGCCTGAGATTTCCGTGCCCGGCGGGGGGTGGAGAGTGGAGCTGTATGTTTAAGGTTTAGGGTGAGCGTGACAGGGAAGCTTAGAGAGAATCATCCCCAGATGTGTGACAGCTTCAGACTTGGGCTGACAGGTTACTCCTTATTGCAAGACACTAAAGGAAAAAACATTGTTTTTTCATGCACTGCTCAATTTTGTGATATTGGGCTATTTGGCTTCCATAACATGTTCTCTTTCAGACGAGTGGAAAGTAGACATATTATCTATTTGCATCTTTAGAATTAAATTACAATACATATCTTTAAAGGGCTTTTTTTTTGTTTTTTTTTTACTTTTCAGTTACATATACTTTATCTATATTCTGAAGGTTTTTACAGAGAGGTTTGTTCATATAACATTTGCGTGATTTATATAAAACTGTATTCCTAAAAACGTGGTGAACATGTATTTTTTTCTGGCTGTTGACAGTATTTTCTGACTTATCCAAAATCCCGTAAAAAACTTTAACACTAATATGTCAACAAAATGAAACAAGAATTCTGAACCAATGGCTTCAAACAATGTTCAGATTTTTGTTCTGGAAGTGCATGCAAATTAGCACATATATAATTAGATAATGCTTAATTTGCATATTTAAACATAACATTTCAGAAAACTTGTAATAGAAACACAATTGCCAAATTAATCAACTGGGGTTAAGGATGGTGATATGTATTAGTTTTTACCCTATTTACCTATGGTGTCTTGCTTTAAAAGGATCCCAAGTTTTAATTTCAGTCACTGGGATTTGGATTGGACTCAAACATCATATCAAATGGATTGATATGCGTATCTCAGCTATAGGTGCATGGGAGCATTGCAGTGTTCACGTACAGACAGCAAAAATTCCTCCTCCATAAGTATGGATTGAAACATCCCAAAAGCCTTGCATTGTTGAGAACTATTAGTGTTGCCCTGGGGTTGCTGGGGAAACCGCTGCGAGTTCTTTAGGGTTCAGTAGGAGGGACAGAAAGAAGTGTTGCTCGCTACTCCATTATACACAAGAGCATCTGTGGTGTGTGAATGCACAGCAGAATATGTCAATTGCATGTTTGTGTATTATCATTAGAAGCAATATGACACATGCTTCAAGATATTTACATATAGTAGAGTTATTTAAAAGTTGCATTGACAAGATAAAAACTACCGCTATTTTTATCAGGGAACAACTATGATGCTATAAAAATGTTGATTTCCACTATTTTTGCAACCTGCTCTTCAGAGCCTGATTCTTTTGGACAACAAACTAGAAATGTGTTCATCATATTATATCATATATGTAATTTAGCATTACCATTAATATTAATAAAACACCCATTATTACAATAATTTACTTTAAATGTAAAACCAATCAAAACTGTCGGTGAAAAACACATTTGTATATGAATTGCAATGATTTATAAGTAAAACGAGATGAGATGCTTGACAGAAGTTATTTGCATTTTTTTAAATGTTAGAATTAGAAATGTATTAAGACATAAGCTATAAAAGAAAATCAATCTTTTGACAGTCATAATATAATAATGAAAGTAACAGTAAGCTCTATTGTACATAACCGTTCAAAAGTTTTGGTTCAGTAAGATTTTTTGCTTTTGAAATTAGTTAATACTTTTTATTCAGCAAGGTTAAATTGATACAAAAGTAAAGCCTTTCACATTGTTAAACAAAACTTATATTTAAAATAAATGCTTTTCTTTTGAACTTTCTATTAATTAAAAAAAAATTCTGAAAAAAATAACCCTACCTAACAAAAACATTAAGCAGCATAACTGAATTCAACTGTGATAATAATAAGAAATGTTTTTTTGAGCATCAAATCAGCAGAATGATCATGTGACTGAAGACTGGAGAAATGATGCTGAAAATTCAGCTTTGCCAACACAGGAAAAAATTACATTTGAAAATATATTAAATTACAAAACAGTTATTTTAAATTGTAATACTATTACTGTTTTTACTTTATTTTTGAACAAATAAATGCAGCCTTGGTGAGCATAAGAGACTTCTTTCAAATATATTTAAAAAATCTTACTGACTCCAAACGTTTTAACTATAGTGTAAATGTTGAACAATCTAACATTAAAATCATCTTTCTAAGTACTCCTGGTTGGGAATCGTACTCTATGCCCTCTGTTCAAGACATCTATTGATCAAAAGTCTGGAGGAGATCATTAATTTTGTTGAATTTACTGCTCGCTCCCCCCCCCCCCCCCCCCCCCATACTCCTATACAGTCTAAGCATCACTTTAAATCCAAATCAAATTGATCACCATTATAAAACAGTGAAGTATCTGTTAATAGAACAGCCTGCTGACCCATTTACAGTAAAGCAGCTCCTTTACCTGGTCAGTAAGTGCTGGGTCAGCGAGCTCCCCACCCCTGAGCCTATAGTTATAAGCACTGGGCTACTGGGTAGGATTGCCAGCCAAGCACCGCATATGTGGCTAATTGGTCAGGTCGGATATCTCACGGTCGGACGGGCATCAAGCAGGGGCACCACTGGGCACCAACCTATCCAGATGCCTTGACATCCTTCACAAGCATAGATCCCCGCTACATGAACCCCCTCCCCAACATGAACACACAAACACACTCATGTTCTCTTGCACAAAGCTCTGCTGTACCCAGAACATATGGCTCAATCCTCCACTCAGCCTCAGCTCTCTTGAGCACACTGGACCCTTCTCCATAATTACTACATTTCTGGTGGAAACTCAAACTTTTTGACTGCTGGAGCAGATACATCAGCTATTGAAATGAAACTTTATGAAAATTCAATAGTGTGCATAATTGTCTGTTTTTTCAGGGTCATTGCGTTCTGTCGTTAGGCAAACTGTTTTTTATTTGGAGGTGAGAATGTGCATATGAGTGTGTGAATGAGACTCAGAGTGAGTTTTGGGGGTAGTAGGGGGTCTGCGCACCATGTCGATGTGGCCATATGCTGTCCCCAGCTTGCCGTTGCCACACCGATGGGTCCTGCTAATTTAACACATCTTGACAGTGTGTCAGTAGTGCTGTCCTCCTGATCTAACGGTGTGTGTTTGTGTGTGAAAGCCTTCTCGCATTCCATGGCCCACCGCGACCCTTCCTCCTGCAGTCACCTTGTCTTTCAGGAGTTCTGTGCCAAGTCCCTCAATATGCCCGGTCTCTCTCAGACACGCACACAAAACACCAACACTCATCATAAGGTTTACTATATTCATGTAAATCGGTAACAATTATGTGCTAACAAATTAGTACATGTCTGCATATTATTATATCCGCAAGCATGCATATTTAACATTTCAGGAATGAAATTTGTTGTTAATTAAAATGTACATATAATACTCAAATTTTATTTTAGGCACAGAGTTGCCTTGTCAAAATTAATTTAACAGCAAGAAATGAACCAGCCTGCAACATCCAAACATTAAAATCAATAGAATAAACACCACTGCCATCTGTGAAGTAAGCAGGAATGGAAAGTATTTTAAATGATTTAGCCTAGGAGGATGTTCAGATACTCAAACCTTAATTTGGCGTTATCCTTAAAGAGTATTTCTGTGCAGATTAATCATTAAAATGTTCTTTCAAGAATAATGAAAGGAATTTCTGCAGTAAATGAAGTATGATAAAAATGTTTATAAACTAAATTTGGTTTGTTATACCTCAATTTCGTTGAGGAATAGAGTAGAGCCTATTTTTTGTAAGCCTTAAATCTTTACAAAGGGAATAATCCATTGTACTTTCACAAGTATTCCTAGAAAACTATGGCCATTTTCTATTTGTAATTTTATGTCTACAGGGAAAGACATATTTGGAATATTTCTGGCAGTAATCCAGTGCAATCAAATTGTTTTCGTTTTCTAAAACATTGGATTTAAGAAAAATAAATGGCGAAGACAGTAACAAATATTTTTATTGAGAAAATAAATAACAGTTATTTATAAAAAAAATAGATCAACAGTAAAGAAACTTATGCGAAAAATTAAGATCATAATATCTAGGTTACGAGCGTGCTTCGTCTGACTGGAAGAAACTTCTGGACTCACTTCACCCTTTTCCTATTGAATTTTAAATAGTAGGCTAAGTCAAATAGTATCATAAAACGAAATAATTGTTTACACAAATAGCAGTAAGTAGAGTCTTACTTCTGGTAGTCTCGCTTGCAGTAGAGTGTCTTATTGCGGAGAAAGCAGGTGTCTTTCAGAGGCTCGCGACATGATGCGCAGTGCAGGCAGCGCTCGTGCCACAGTCCGTCCTGCACGCGGAGCAGGTACCTGTCCCGGATGAGCTCATTACACCCCTCACACACGCTCTTTCTCCACATGTCTGAAAGAAAGACCAACCTTTAATCCATCTAAGTAACTTAACTAAGTTAATTCAAAAATGTAAATGGTCTATACTCTTAGTAACTTCCTGGCATGGATAATTTACATAACTGTGATAAGGCTTTGAAGCTGATATGACAAATGCCATTCTTTTACAATAGGAGGTATCCCAAGAAAATGTCAAAGTAAAATACAATTTTAATGTGTGGACAAAGAATCACTGAAAAATAAAAAATAAATGTGCGAAAACTAAAGTGAATTCACTCACGAGCTTTAGGCTATAACAAAAACAATAACAGCACAATTACAGTGAACAGATGTGATTTGAGAGTGTGTCTCGTTAAAAATAATAATTTCCAATATCTATTAAGATTATTCACTCAAACATAAAAAACGTTTATCTTTTAACTGAGCGAAATCAAAATACTTATGTAGGCTCTATAGCATTAGTGTATAGCATAGGCTATATTTCACCAAGGTTTGTTCAACAACAGGACTTCTAATATAGGCTATATGATAAAACTTCACAAAAACTTTAAAAGATGCAATAACCTATTAGACATATACATGCACTTACCATTGAGGAGAAAATATCCGTTTGCAGCCCTGTGTAACTTTCGACTGATGCTCAGATAGTTGTAAACGCGCACAAAAGCTCCATATGAAAATAAACCTGAGTCAGTTTACCTTCTCTCTCTCTCTCTCTCTCTCTCTCTCTCTCTCTCACACACACACACACACACACACACACATACACACACACACACTCTCTCTCTCTCTCTCTCTCTCTCTCCTCCCATCAAAAGGTGGCGAGTGCGCAGTAAGTACAGCCATAACTTTACAACTTATGATGAAAATGGATAGGCCTACATTATATGAAAAACTTGAATTTATAAAGGGAGTGTGCAATTTAATTTAAATAGGTGGGTAAATTAATCTCCCCCAAGCATGAAATAAAACAAGCGTGAATTTTGAACCATTATGCTCTGTTTGGGTATGAGATAGGCCATTTCAATTAGGCCTATATAAAAAAACCCATGCTAGGCTACTTAATATGGAAGTATCACTTATTGACATTTTATAATAACTGTAAACACATATATTATATATTATTATATATAGGAACGTGATGGTTCAAACATGCCATGAAAACCATATTACATGAATTCAGCTTGGGGTCATATATGTGTTCTAATCTAAAGCATTTAATGCAATGCATTTGACACAGATACAAGCAGTGCACTCCTTTTCTACAATTTGTTCTGTATAATATAGCAAATGTACTTATACAAAAGATGGGTTTAAGATAGGGTTTTAATTAGATCAGATAAAAATATAAAAAAGATCTGAAAAATAGGATCATTTCTAAATTAATATTATCTTTTTTATTTTTACCAACACACCATTGGGGTGATCTGAAACATATAAGTAAATTTCAAACATTTGTTTTGAGTTTATATTATTCAGTCATGACCAGCACAGGGTCATATAGGCTATACAATTGTTTATTTGAATTTTAAATGATGATTAGTGATTTATATGACTGATTAATGACTAATTTATATTATAAATTAACATGTTTTATTATTTTAAACATAATGAAAACAGTACAGATTATATGATTTAACATGAGCTAATAAATAAGGACTTTTTTTGAAATTCATACAAAATATTTTTTTGGGTAAGTTTGGGTAAGAAATCTAAACATGTTACTTTCCCATTTGACAGTTCAAACTGGATTAGCAAACACAAAATGAGGAAGCCACAACAGTCCACATGTTATAAAGTGAAAGTTAAATTATGGTTTGTATCGTTAAATGGCGCCATCTAGCGGGCGGTGCTCACTAAACCAGATAATCTTTATGAGACAGTGTTTTGCTGCAATTTATGCTCTTTAAAGGCTTTTGGTTCTGCAGGGGGAAAAAGGTTAGATGCTTCAGTAAAATAAGGTTGATTGAAAATGACAACTTGCTCTTTCTCTTTTTTATTCAAAAAAAAGAAAAGAAAAGAAAAAGTAAAAAGGACATAGCATTTAAATATTTAAATATTTATTTGGACAGAATTCTAAACTTCAAAACTTCATTTTAGAAAATATTGTTTGGGTTTGATAAACATATTCCTTGAATAAAATATAATTTCTTTATTGCATTGTCTTACCACAATGTATACCTGATATTATCTATTTACAGAAACATTTATTTTCAATACAATACCAATAAAATTACTCTGTTTCCCCTGCAAATAAAAAAAATAAAATAATAATAATAATAATTTGTGCTTGGTATAAAATATGCAGCGTACTGCAATATCTTCAATCAAGTTCGTTATTATATTAGTTACATAATAATATGTACAAAAAAAGGGTCCATTGGTACTCGTGTCACGTGATCTGATGAGGCGCTTCGAGCATCTCCATTAGGAAAGTGTCTATGGGTGTGTCTCCAATCAGCTTGAAGAAAAATAGGTGCTCCAAACACTTGAGCCCGATGGATCGGAGGGCAGGGAGACGCAACAAAAGTTTAGCAAACCTGTTAAGCAGCAAGAGAAGATAGCAGATAATATTAAGAATGAGCAATAGATATGAGCAGTATTTACTGAACAAACACGTGTAGGGCTGTACCTGCCAGGCTGGTCAGGGTATTTGTGTTTGGTGTAGGTCTCCAGTGAGGCGTAAACTTTCTCCCTCAGTGCCTCCACCTCCACTGGGTTGGACAAGCCTTTAGCGTCTATGAGAAGAGGCAATTTGCATGATTAATATGTCTATCAACATCTCACAAATGTCATTACATCTAATTTTTGAAAGTTCCCATTCACTGTAATCACATGAAAAAAAAAGTATTTTTTGTGTTCCACAAAAGAAAGAAAATCACTGGGTTTAGAATAATGACAGAATTATTGGGAATTATATTATATTATATTATATTGGGCAAACTATCCCTTTACCTTGAGAATGTTATATTATATTATATTATAAAATATAATATAATAAAGTTAAAGGGATATTTCACCTAAAAATATATATTATTAGATAAACTATCCCTTTAACTTAAATATTTTATATAATATAATAAAGTTAAAGGGATTTTTTCAACTAAAATATGATTATATTATGAGTAATATAATATATAATATAATATTATATTTTTACAATTTTGGGGTGAAATATCCCTTTAACTTGATTATATTATATTAAATTGTATTATATCGTATTACATTATATTATATTATAGAACTCCAAATGAAATAAAATGATTTATTTTATCTATGCGGCAGACAAGTGTCTGTAGATGGCAATGAGCAACACACCAGGGTTGAAGAGGACGATGGCTCTAAGGCAGCCTAGTTCTGTCTTATCCATCTGCATATCCTTCATTTTAGACACCAGCTCGGTCAGTACCCTGTCACACAAACACATACACACACAGTAGGTGTAATAAAATAAATTATTATTCTCTAAACAAACAAGATCCTCACCTGTTGAAGATGGATCCCACACCTGCACTGTGAGCACTGCTCCTGTGGACATGAAGACCTGTGCCCAGCAAGATGCCATCTTTAACCGTGATTGAGCGATGGGAGAATGAAGCAATGAGGAGCTCGTTCCATCCTGAAGGAGAAAAATGACATGAATAGCAGGAAAATCATTTCTATATCTCCCTCTGTCTTCATGAACTCAAAACAGTGCTCGTCATTAGCAATGTTTGTCCAGCAGAGGTCAGCATTCCCACTTACACAACCAACACAGTTCTGTCTGACCCTTTGACCTGGAGTGACTATGGACAATTGAAATAAAATAAAATGAAAATATTAGATGAATAACCTAAACCTAAAATACAAAAATCAAAACTTCTACCTTTGCAACTAAAGGTTGAAGTTGAAGTGCTAAAATGACTAAAAATGAAATAAAAATTAAAGCTATATAGAAATATAAAAAATAGTAATAAAATAGTAATAAAAATGATAAAAGCACACAACAAAAATATAAAAAATAAAAGCTAATTCAAAAGATAAATAAATACATATAATAGTATATAAATAATACTAAAATCCTGGTCATGTATATTGGTTGTGTATCTGTGTGAGTGTGTCACATACCTGCTCGAAGCAGAATGACCTGATCATCCAGAGGCAGATCGGAGAAATTAGGAATTCTCTTGGCCCACTCCACCAGAGTGAACAGTTGTTTGTCAGCTGCATGGCAGATATTAGTGACTGGGTCATTTGTCTGAGGAGGGAGGCCCGAAGATGTAAAGAAAAGAGAAAGGAAAAAGAGTTTCTACATAAGTGTTTTTACATAAGGTTAAAATCAGCAGATATGTATTGTGTAAATTGTAATTGAGCAAATGTCTGTGTCTTACAGAGTTGCCAGGGCTGCTCTCTGTGTATGTCTCAGTCTTGGGTTCGACTGCAAGCTCTGCATCCAGAATCTTATCCACAGGCATTTCTTCATTAAAACTGCTCGTTGATTCCACCTCATTATCACTTTTCTCCTTCCCGCGCTGCCTCTCTTCCTGAACCGCTGCGGGCAATCACAGAGGTCAAGTAGAGCAGAGTAAATGAGTACGTTCAAAATCAGCGTAATTAAGACTTATCACACATTTGAAAATTCTTTAGGACTATACCGTTTATAGCGCACCTATAACCTCTATTTAACTGTGCTATATTAAAATATATTTTACTTTATTTTTATATTTTTATTTGGTTTGATTTATTTTATTTTAAAGTATATTTTAGATATTATAAAACAAATTTATAATATAAATATAATATATTCTATTATAAAAGCGGTCATATAAGGTTATGATATAAATACTACCAATTATATAGAATATAATAAAGCATAATATTAAAATAAAAATCTCAGTTGCACTTTATTTTGCAGTATGTGCACTTATGTGTACTTACAGTGTACTTGCCTAAGAAAGTACAGGGTAATATCATGTAACTACATGGGTTAAGGGTAGGTTTAGGGTTAGTACCTAGTTATTGTAATTAATATAATAAGTACATAGTATGTACATGCGGAACAGGACTGTAAAATAAACTGCAACCAAAATCTCTTTTACAAGAGTGACCTGGCCACAAAGGCAGCAAAAAACAAACCAAAAAAAAAACACCCAAAACAAAACAGAAATTCAAAGGTCAAAGAAACAATTTCCAAAAGGCCTATCCTCAGTGTCTTTAAGTGCTCAAACTTAATTATGGAGCAAACACAAACCTTCCCGCTTCATGCCCATGGCTAGGCACTTCTGATAGCGGCAGTATTGACAGCGGTTGCGCTGACGTTTGTCGATCAGGCACTCTTTGTTTTCTCGACACGTGTAGGTCAGGTCTTTTCGGATTGTCCTTTTAAAGAAGCCTTTGCAACCCTCACAACTATAAACACCATAGTGCTTCCCTGCAAACACAACCACATTTGTCATGAACCCCAGAAGAGATGGAGATGTATCTTGCATTAACTTCCAAACCAAAACCAAATGCAACATCCAAACATCTCTGTGAGTTGTACCTGAAGATCGGTCTCCGCAAATGGCACAGATGTGTTTGGAGAGGGATCCAGGGCTACTGCACTGGTAGCTGCTCATGTTGCCCAGCGGAGCCAATCCTGGTGGAGGCTTGATGTCTTCTGAGCAATTCACATTCAAAGAGTTCATCTGTGAGACAGGAAGAGAGGTGAGGAGAAACAATAAATCATACAGTGCAAACACGAGTAGAGTTTATGTCACAATACAGCAGACACATACACACAAACACACTATACGAATCCACAAGAACACACTCACAAAAACAGACTTCACCCTTACAAGGCCATTACACACGTAGCTGTGAGAGCACTGACATCACATTTCAAAGGGGAGGAGGGATATTTTGTCTCTCTCTCAGGAGAATTTACTTTTTTTCCATCACTTATTTTCTGCACTACTTCATTCAACCTGCAGGTGGCAGGATATGGCCAAATAAATATTAAAGCTATATAAATATTAAAAAACAAAAAACAATTAAAATGACTAAAATAATTTAACAAATAAGAATGTAACTAAAATGTAAACACTGAAATATGAATATGAATATAAATAAATACTATAATAGTATTTATTTACATATATTAATTTAGCAGACACATTTATCCAAATCAACTTGGAAATGAGGAATATAAGTACATAAATAATACATAAAATAACACTCGTTTGATAACATTCTTTGACAGAAATTATATTGGTAGAAAACTGAAACTTCTTTGTCGCATTAAGGCAAATTTTATGATGCCTAAACACAATTACATTTTCTCACATTTTTAATAACTTGACAAAAGACAGCTTGATTGGAAATAACACAACCATGTCTGTGATGCGTACCTTGTTTTTTCTTTACTTTCTGTTGTTGTAATATGGGTAAAAACCATCATTGATCATTTTCACACAATAAATAGGATAATTTCACTCTTTGACTGTCAGAACAGTCTTTTATATAAAAAATAAATATACTCATTGAGCTCATTGGGTTCACTTCTTGCCTTTATTTTGATGAGATAAAACTCCAAAAAGTGGCCAAGAAACACCCATGTAACAATTTCAGAAGAAACACCAGGCAAAATTAATGGCGTGTGCTACAGCAGCATTGCAAGCTTTTCAACACGTTTTCTTTTCATTTCAAAATAATTTCAAGCATATTTCGACCCTGTGTGTCTGTCGGTACATACTCTTACAGTTATTGATGTCCTTTCATTGGACTAAAAGCCTAAAACGTTTATCTGAGTCAATGGCTTTCTCTGGCCTCCAGGGAGAAATGAGACACACATACACAAACATAAGCTGACCTCTGTAACACCAGGGCAACAGTATGAGTGACATTCATGATACAACATGATGCACATCACAGTGCATAGCTTAAATGTTCACAATTGAAAATACTAGCTTACTACATACTAAATATTGTAAAGTACGACATGCTAAATTTAGATCACATTATCTCATTTTGGGAATAAAAAGCAGTTCATTTTATTATTATTTGAAATAATTTTGACTGAAAATGATTGTTATGGCAGTCCGATAACAATGATTTAAAACTGCTATTTCAAAATGTTTGTGAGTACATTTATTTAGGGCTTTTGAGATTTGCATTTATTTATTTAAAAGGCGATAATATACAGTACTCGACATTCAAATAAATGTAATTCTGTCATGACAACTCTGAGTGTTTGGCATGGTATTGGAATCGTTATTGGTTATTGCTGCTGCTGCAGAGCAAGTACGGGACTTGCTACTGCCAATACTTACACGATAGTGCGTTGCAACTGCTACAGCAAATGCTGACCAAGTGTTTGAAGGTTGGGCAGCGAGCTCAGCTCATTGGGTACTGACACAGCAGGCACCAATCAGCTGTGCCATATAGAGGATGATGTGATCGCAAGCTAATGGATTTAAAGACCTATCAGCCTGTGCCATCTAGAGTTTCATGACAGAACTTTTTGTATATGTACCCAAGTTAGAAAGAAAAGCTAATTTCTAAGTTGGCATGCTAGACTCTGATTTTATTGCTTTTAGTTGGTTTCAGCCTGAGAGAGCACAGCACTATGGGAAGGTTCTTACCTGAGGGCTGTTGAGAGTGTTAAAGCCCATACTGGGTGTAGAGGGCAAGGAAATGGACGGTGAGACCAGAGACGGGGCGATGACTGAGTAGGGAGAGGCCAGGCCATTCATGGACGAGCCCAGGGTGCTCATGGGAGAGTGCAGTGGGCGGGAGGAACTGATGACGGACGGATGACCCACCATGGAGCTCATGGGTGACGGCTGAGAGGGGGGTGAATTAAGAGCACTAGTATCTATGAAGAGATGAAAAGAGCGATTCATATTAGACAAGAGGAATTCAAATGTAGTGCAAAAATGATTGCTAATGACATTCACTCAGAAATTGCTAGTACATTTCACAAAGAAATAAAAAGAAACCGCAAGTGACACGCTGAATGAAATGTGAAATTTGAAACTGAAATAGTATTTTCTTGCAAAACATATTCCAATAATCTTAATTATTTACAACTTTAAAAAATATATTTTTTACAGTGTAAATATAAAAAAATGTGACAGGTGTGACAAAAAAATACTTTTTATTTAGCATTTAGCGTCAGAGAACCGAGTAGCTGTGCCCGTGGGAACGTCAAGTACCTGTGGAGGCATGAGTGCCTTTGCAAAACATACATTTCCTCCATTAATAAGATATAAATCTGTGCTGTGTAATGTGTAATAAAAAATGTGCTGTTTGAGTAAATGTAAGAGGACACTGACTTGACAGAGTCTATTAAATCTTTTCTGCTTTAACCATTCACTCAGCAGCTGATGGAGTGCTACATACTGGTAATGGTAGTTTGTACCAGAACAAGCACATATAATCTATCTAACGTAGTACAAGGACACACACAGGGCAAAGGTAGCACCTTTTTGCTAATACCGATAGTGTTGCAATCCGTTAACTCATTTCATCATTCATCAAGATGAAGATCAAATCAAATTATTCTAAGATTAAATTAACATGATTACAAGATGACATGATGTACAATACAAAACTTTCATTCATGGTTTGGTCAGATAAACTTTGATTGTAACTGTTTCTGTTATTTACTGGAAGGTTATTTTATTTTACTGCTTAATGCATTACTGCAAAATAAACCCAGAGAGGGTGATCATCAGGCATTGATGGAGATTTTAGCCCTCGTATTTTACTAAATGGCTATCAAGCTATCAACTATAGTACAATACCATAATACACAACAACAAGGACAAAACATTTTCCTTTTATAATCATTATCTTTAAACTAATCATCTATTATTCTCATGATAAGAATTCTATCAAGCTTTATAGCACAAAATGCATACAAACTACAATCGAAATGAACAATTTAACGTAATTATGACTATTACCAACTTGATATTGTTCAGCGAACTTGAAAGATTTTGACAATATGATAGCCCTTGTGAATTAATGTAGATTTTATTTAGCTCTTGTATTTTACTAATGACAGTCAAGCTATCAACTACAGTACAATACCATAATCAATACGCAACAATGATTTCAAATCAGGACAAAACATTTCCTTTAATCATTACATATAATCTATATATTTGATCGTTCTCATGTCATGCTGAGAATAATGGGAAATGTAGTTTTGAAGAATGAACCTCTAAAACTTGCTAAATGAGAAGCATTTTCTGTCAAGCTCACAAAATGCATACAAACTAGAGATGATTTAAACTTATTTATAATGTGAATTTCTGTCCAAACATTTCAGCGTACTTGAGTCATGGCCTGAGTTTTTTTTAAATTAGCTTCTTATGTAATATTAGAGAGATAAGAGTGTATTTAAATCTTGTGGTTTCTTTTATTCAAATTTGAATAGATCCAGCATTTTTTTTATTATTAACTTAGGCAAAATCAAGCATTACAGCACTTATACACTGTTATAAACACACAGTCAGTCTGCTTTCTTTCAAGCTGGTTGCATGTGTGTGTGTGTATGTGTGTGTGTGTGTGTCTAAAGACTCTGGGCAGAAGGGAAAATATCTGTGGCGGATGGTCAAGATGCCTTTGGTAGTTAGGAAACATGGCCAACCAGTGATCCACACGTCAGCCTATCCTCAAATGTCCCACCGGATCGATTACATTTAAATCAGACCACAAAAGTCAAACGCGTGAAACAACATTTTTATGGCTGTGGTACTGCATCTTTAAAATTGACAAAAAAAAAAAAAAAAAAAAAAACACGATATTTTTTGTGGGTTATAGGATTCCCCTCATCACAATATATATATTTCTTACCTTTAACTCCAAAATATATGACATACAGAAATAAAATGGATTGTGCAATTTATTTTGACTTTAAAACACACAAAAATATACAAGTATAATGGAAGATATCGAAACTGAAATCCTGTAGATGGCAGGATACTATATCTCTAACTCTGCAGACTTGCATTTCATAAAGTTATAAACAACTTTTGTATGTTTAGATGCATCAACCTTTGGCTGATAATTCAGGTCTTATTCTTCTGAGACAGTCCATGTGCCAGACATTCATCAGGATTTCACAATGACACTGCAGTGCCCATGACCTTTGTACAGCTGTCTGATAGCAAAGTGCAGCCTTTGGTAGACTACAATCAAGTTCAGAGGAGACCACATGAAATTGCACAGGCCGGTGCAGGCACAATCACGTACATTGTCATTGCAAAAAATGCAAAAACACAACAACTTGCATTTCATGCAAAAAACGATCAGTATCCTCATAGATACTCAGTACACTCAAAACAGGGAAAGCCGTTTCAATGAACATGACAAGACTAGGAGCCCTCAGTCTGACATTAGTCATGGATTCAAGGGCTGGAACACAACAGGATTTAGAGGGGGCTAGCTAAAATCTTCTGATTGTTAATTACTGGTCAGCTGATGTGTGGAGTCTCCAGCAGGGCTCTAATTCATTAAGCCTCTCACTAACTAACTAATAATTCACAATGACATGATAGAGAGAGGGAAAGTTCATTAACTATTTTATCCTATATTTCATTCTGAATCTATTATTATTAATAGATTATTTATTTAATAGACAATAATTATTATTATTGTATTATTTGTGTATTCCATATAGTAAAATTATTTTTTCTTTCACTGTTTTTTATCGATTGTTTATTAATAACACTGTTCCTCTGAGAAAACAAATGCAAAATGGGAAAAAGAGAAAAAAATCAATGTTGCTTGCTAACAGAGATTTACACACATTTATCTAGATATATAAATAGTGATTTACATTTAGACTTCTATTGTTTTCAAATAATGATTGATTTTTTTTGTAAATAATTAACTGTAAATGACAGTAAAAACCTGTTAATTGGTTAACAGCAAGTTCTCGTATGGAGAAAAACTGTAATAGATCTAACCTAGCATTTCGTGTAATTTTACAGTAAATTACTGTTAAACGTACCATTTTTGAAAGTAAAAATAACAAATCAACATATAATTTACAGTGAAGTCCCTGTGTGACACTTCACATTTTGTGTTTTTTTATTTTAATAATTATGTTTCATAGTTTTTTCTTATCAGTTATGTACATTAAGAGTTAAATGTTAAATCTTATGTTGAGAAATTATGTTTATTGCATTATTTTAGTGTCATGTGTGTTACCATGATGGTGTTTTGTGTTTGTGTGTATGACACTGTGTGAATCTTACATATTCCCCGCAGCTTGTGGAAAAGCTACTTATGATGAACTTTGATTCATCATGTGGCTTTTCTCTTTACCACCAGTGTTATTATGGTGAATGTCATTATATGTTAAAAGAACAAAACAGATGTTAGTAGCAGCACCGTGGTCTTGCTAAAGTTTGATTTTCCTTTCAAAATGTATTTGTTTTTTGGAGAAATCTGTTCTGTAAATATGTTTACATTTTTACTGTATTCTTAACAGAATTATTCTGGCAACCACACAGCATTTAATTTAATTTAAAAGATTTTTTTTTAAAGTGCATATGTTTTTAATAACTTATTATTATTATATTATTTTATTACCTTTTATTATTTTAGATTCAGATGATTAGATTCATTTATTTATTAGAATGTATCAACTACAAACAATGCAGCCTTATTGCTAAAAGAACCATTTTGCACTTTTCAGTATAAAAAAATACTGAATGTGATTCCATAAAAAAATTTTTTTTTAAACTTGCAATAAGCTAACTTAAACTGCTTATAATGCAAAATAGCTAGTTAAAAGAAAAACTTTTCTAAATAAAGCCATGTTATTAAAGTCAATTTTTGACTTTTTCCTAAGGACGTCCCTAAAAGCAGGTTTTGACAGTTAGCTTTTTTAGATTTAGCAGCATATTATTGGCTGGAACCACACAAACACACACACACACCCACTTTATGAAAGCCAAAAAGGTTTCCATCTTCCTTAATCTTTTGAATCGCTTATTTCTGTCCTAAATGAAGTTGACATCTGATCAATAATGGCACTAAACTTGAAAATACTCACAAGTATTTTCAACCAATTTACAGACACTTCAGCTAAGAAGATGGGGGTTGAAGGAAGGGCAACAAACACAAAAAGGTGGAAGGGGGGCAGAAGTGATTGAGAAATGGGACACTGTCCCACTCTATCCCAGTCTGCTGTGGAAAGCTGGAAGACATTAAATCAACCCTGATTACCGCCATGTGTCCATAATCCCCCAAAGCCTAGGACTAAACACTCACACTATACTTCAGTTACCAACATTACTTCATTAACCATATCATAAACTAGTTTATCGGCACACACAGTCTTTATATGTGAATGATTAACCTATACACTGAAGATAGCATCTACATGTGGGTGCTGCCAATAAACGTCCTCTTGTAATCTTATACTTCTGAACATATCTGTCTCTAAAATGTTTTTATTACAGCCAATAATACTATCTTTACTACCTAAACATTTCATTCACCGTTCTTAAAATGTTAACACATACAAATGTACACAGACACTCCCCCTCTCATGTTTTTCTTATCAGTACTGCTGTAATAATGCATTATGTTTATGCTCATGTCCCCAGAATTGCTGACAGAGGTGGACTCATGCATGCCTCAGGAGGTCTGGGACATGTTGGGATTTTTTCATGAGCAGTATTGAGCATTGTCTAACACTATTACTGATGAAATGTAATTTTCTAGATTGATTTTGTGTTTGAGTGTGTGTGTTCTGTTGCACAAAAGATATACTGTACTGTAGGCCTATAACTGCTGCTAGTGAGTGCTTGACAAGGTAAGAGTTAAGTGAATACTAAAGAATAATAGAGCATTTTGACTTGAGTGAAGCGGAATGAAGTCAATGAACTCTGAGTGTGTCCAGTAGTAACCTCTGTATTAATCTGTTCAAAACAACCACATTGTCACATGCATCACTCAAATTTCAAATAACTTCTGCTGACAACTGCTTTATAGTCACACATGAAAAAGTAAAAAAGACAGATAGACAGAAAAACAGACAGTCAGACAGATGATAGAACGATAGAATGATCGACACGGACAGAGGGACGGATAATACTGTACACTGAACGTTACAGTCTGAAAATGGACATCAGAAAAATGCTGACATTTGGAAAAAAAAACTCCACAGGAAATAAAGGAACATTAATCAGTTTCAAAACATCCTGTCACATCGAGATCATATGACATCTGACAATCTGTAGCATTGAGGATATAGTAATGGACTAAACGATTAATGTTTGTGATATCACTTGATGACCCCTGGAAATGTCACAATGTAACAATCAGCAGAGATCCACTCTCTGTTCCACTGAACATTGCACAAGATATCGTGAAGTAACAGTGTTCAGCGGCAGCCAGACCTCTGTGAAAACAATTCAAAAGCAGCGGCTGACCCTCAATAGCCTGAATTCTGGAGAACTGCAAACCTCAATACAAGGTCAAGACCCGTCTACTATATTTGCATTATATTCACTGGTTCCCAAAATAGTCGGATTTATATGAAATGATGAGTCTTATTAGCCAGCCAGGTCAAAAAGACTCTCAAACTCACAAGTTGTGTGGTTTTTAATGAGTCTGGCCAATCCTTCACTGATAGAACTCACTGAATATATGTACACTACCATTCAAAAGATTGGGGTCGGTAAGATTTTTTTTATGTTTTTGAAAGTCGTCTCTTTTTCTCACCAAGGCTGCATATTTGACAAAAACTACATTAAAACATAATAATTATGTTAATTATGATTACAATTTAAACCGTTTTCTATTTGAATATATTTTTAAATGTGATTTATTCTTGTGATGGCAAAGCTGAATTTTCAGCATCATTACTCATCTTCAGTGTCACATGATCCTTTAGAAATCATTCTAATATGCTGATTTGGTGCTCAGGAAACATTTCTTATTATTATCATATCAATGTTGAAAACAGTTGTGCAGCTTAATATTTTTGTGGTAATTACAAATATTTTTTGTAACAAATGTAAAAGTGTTCGATCAGTTAAATGCATTATAAAATATCAATTTCTTTAAAAAACGTACTGTTACTGTTATCTCCTGTTGTTGTTGTTGCACAAAAAAACAAACAAACAAAAAAAAAAACAGTAGGAAACACTGGATAAGGGTCACACTAGCCAGGAAAATTACCCAAGACAACAATTTCTGTTCCAAAATTCCTGAAACTGTGCTTGTTCTTGAGGGTTTAACAGAGGATCAAGTTTCTTCCGAGACAGATAAGAGACATGTAGAAACAGTTAACACCCACCCCAATACATGTGCACACCTCTCTCAACACCTCTCTCAACCTTCAGAATAAACTTTCTAGTATAACTTTCTAGAAAACAAGCTGTCTTGGGATATCTGAAACCAAAAATCTCAATCCAACCATAAAAAGTCAATAGATGTTTTCAGTTTTACTGACAGAGAGGACTCTTCATAGGGAAACCTTGACATGTACAATAAAGAAAGCAACTTTCTCAGAGCAACAACTGCATACACATTTTACACACCAAAAAGTGTTTACCAATTAGAGGGTTAGTTCACCCAAAATGTTTAATTCTGCCATTATTTACTTACCCTTGTGTCATTCCAAACCAGTAAGACTTTCATTCCTCTTCGGAACACAAATGAAGATATTTTTATGAAATCTGAGAGCTTTCTGTACACTCCATTCTTGACAGCCTATACAAGTGAAACTTGAGAATAAACCTCATTGGTTACGCAACACGTTTGAGTTTCCGTAAGAAGTTTGTTCTTGCGCGTCATTCATGATCGGTTGAGCTTCTGTTTATGTACGCTGACCAACGTTTATGTGAGTAGACGCCTAAATTAAATCGGTTCATCATATAAAGCGATCAAGTCTCTTCAGAAAATTTGAACTAAACCACTCAATTCATATGGATTAGTTTTATTATCTCTTTATGAACATTTTGAAGCGTCAAAGTTTCAGTTGTATAGGTTTTCAATGGAGAGTATAGAAAGCTCTCAAGATTTCATAAAAAATATCTTCATTTGTGTTTTCCGAAGATGAACGAAAGTCTTTCGGGTCTGCAACGACATAAGGGTGAGTAATTAATGACAGAATTTTCATTTTTGGGTGAACTAACCTTTTAAACGAGACTGCTACTGTCACGGTTTGGGTTTTGTTTCTTGTCATTGTCATGTTTCTATGTCTTGCCATGTGATTCCCTGTTTGTCATGTGATCCTGCCATGTGTCTTGTCATTGGTTAATCGTCTGATCATTGTTCACAGGTGTTCCTTGTCTTGTAATTAGTCTATGTAGCCTATTTAAGCCCTCATGTTTGCCCTGTGTCTTTGTCGAGTATTGTATTTGTGACTAGTCTATGTTCTTGCTTCTAGTTTCCATGCTTTGTCATGTTTTTGTTTTATGTTTAATCTTGTGTTTGATAATTAAAGTTGCATTTGGGTTCTCTACATCTTGCCTCCAGTAGAATCATTCATAACAGCTACACATTTATTATCACAAAATTTTTTCTTTTGTCAAATGTGGTTCGGATAACATAATATTTTGAGTGTCTGCTAATTAAACCAATCTCCTTCATTGTATTAACAAAAAATTTTTTATTTCAATGAACTTAGAATTTTAAGGCAACCAGGTTACTTACTTTTTCCAAGTTAAACCACCAATATTTTTTTACAGTTTAGGTTACAGTCTAGCAGCATTAAACAGCAGTATGTGTGAAATACATTCAGAACTGGTAAAAGGAAAGATTAGGATAGAAAGGGAGTCTAGTGTTTTATGTCAGTGCTGAGTCAAACGTATAAATTTTTTAAAGATGTTTTTCTCAGTATTGATCCCAAACACTAACCTACTGCCAATCCTAACCGGCTCTTTGGAAAAAGACGCCTCTACCTAAATTTTTGCAAAACTCCAAAGAAGTACCTTTACATTCAATTCCCTGCAGTTTCCAAATGAACACGAGACAGTAAAACACTAACATTATGATAACAAACAGAGGCATATCACTTTGCACAATATTATGTTATGACCTTAAAACACTTTTACCATCGTGCATGATTGTTTTGATGTAGTAAACTTGCACTGCAACTCATCTGGTACAGCATTGCACTTGCGTTTAGGAGTGAACGGTTTAGGAGCGGTCCTGTGAAACACGAGTCACGATTAAAAAGCAAAAACACTTGTAGAAGCAAAATTGCATGCATTTTTATCTCATGTTTGCTTTGTTAACTCTATCGGTTAGGTTTAGGGTAAGGTTTAATGTAGGTGGTATGCTATATAGAGCATTAACCTTTTAGTATCACTCTAATGATATGTACAACAACCACTGAATAACACATCGCCTCACTCAAGTTCTTCTGTTCCGGATGAAACTGAATGTGCTTTTAAACCTAACTCTTTAAAAACTTAACATTTCACTTTAATAGTGTCAAGAAAAATGCAAAAAGCAACGGAATATCATTTTGCAGAAATTTTGCTAAATGGCCTGTTTTGGTCAATCCCTATTTAAAAGATGTTATGGTCTTAAATGAAAAACAAGGTTTTCTTATGGTACCTACGACTAGTCTGAGGTGGTTTGATTTAGCAGTAGTGGTGGAACAATCACAAAAATCACGGTATGATTCATTTACGGTTTTTGAGCCAAGGATCGGATCATTTTTCAGATCAGCAAATTAAAAAAAAATTTAAAAAAAATTAAAGTAACTTTTTAAATTTTTTTTAGCCTAACTGATAAAGTTCACACATTATTTAAAACAAGTGAACAGTCAGTAATAAAATTAGAACAAATATACAAATTACAAACAGAGATGAATACTAAATAACAAAGTTACAAAGTTATTTACAAAGGTACAGAAATTAATAATTAAGCCTAAATGTAAAATAACACTATTTGTTCACTGTAGAAATTAAATATGGTTTCATATTTGTTAAAGCTGTATTTTGTTGTTTTATTAATATTAATGACACAGACTACAGTAGGAATATTAGGTGTGTGCTGTCACTTTAAGAACCGTGGGGCCTGGTCCGTACGGATCACTGCGATCCGTTCCACCCCTATTTAGCAGTTATTCAAGTATGTTTATAAAATCAATTTTCATGGAGAAACAATACCAGCTGACATATTGCCTGCCAATAACTTTTACAGAAAGAAACATTTGGATTAAAGTAAACAAACTACACTATGGATAAAGCATGTGGACACCACACCCACTTGTGCTTCTTAATCACAAAACCAGACATTAATGCTGGTCCTCCCTAATGCATTCCACTCTTCTGGGAAGGTTTTCCACTATATATTGGAACACAACTACAGAAAAACATGATAATCAATGAGGTCAGGTACTGGTGATGGGGTTAATCTTTGAGTCGGTGCTCCAATTCATCTTAAATATATTAGAAAAATATATTTTTTGTCAATAGAATGAAAGTAAATGATGTCCAATGTTGTTTTGAACCCCCTTGACTCTCTGTGTTCCACAGAAAAAAGAAAATCATACAATTTTGGAACAACATGAGGGTAAATTAAAGGTAGGGTAGGTAATCATTTTTCTAAAAAAAAAACATTCCAAATTTGTTTAAACTGTCTTTATATACCAATACATAATTAAAATGTAAGTACTCTGAAAAAGAAAATATAAAAATCGAGTGACTGTAGACCTTTTAATCTGCAATAAACACAGCTCATTATTTCCATTCACTCCACCCCCTCCCTTCTGTGCTCCTTCCAAAGCCACGCCCCCAAAACACATGAACGCGCAACGCCAAACGCTCAGGCTGGAACAAGACGCATTTATTACCTGAGACGAGTGGAGAGGAAGGAGCGCAGTACATACAGTGACATCCTGTCAGAATCACATGTAATAAAATACCTAACTTTATCACTATGAATATAAACAAATAAGATTTCTTTTAGTACTCACTATCAAGCTAGCATATCGATAATGGTAAAGTTTCATTCGGTAACGAGCTATATTTATAAGGCAAAGCTAAAAACAGGTTGCATTGATACACGTTTTTCCATTACCATCAGTTACACTGTGATGAAGATGAATTTCGTGTAAGATTCATAACATATACGGTGTTTTGCATGTAAGAGTTTCCATGATGAAAACATTGTTGACTCTAATGAAGACTAACGTACACTCCGAATATCTGAATATTTCCGGGAACGGTGACATGTGATGAGTGCACGCCGGGCAGTGCGCGCAGTGGGGCTCGGGGCGGGCACGAGACATGAAGGCATCTGATTGGTTCTTTACATTCGCACCGAATGGCAGTGATTGGTCAGAGTTTTTACTGTCCTGCAGCTGCTACAGAGGTCTGATTTTTTTCATTCCTTTTTCTAAACACATAATGTATTGACTACTATCAGGATGGAAGGACCATTTCACCCAGTATAAAAAAAAGTGTTTCTGAACAGGATTACCTACCCTACCTTTAATGATGATAGAATTGTCATTTTTGGGTAAACTATCCCTTCAATATTTGTCATCACTGAAATTAAGAAGCCTAGACAAACCTGATAATTAGAAGGTTATGTCAACATAATTGCAATGTATGTTTTAGCCCTCATTTCCAAAACAACAAGTATACCATTAGTAAAGACACCTAGATGTCCTCCAAAGGTTAATTTATGTAATCTCATTTAACATTAATTTGTAAAATGAGACATGCAAACATTAATGAATGCAAGCTCACTATCTAAGAATTGGCAAGTTTTATTTGTTGCATCAACATTCAGAGAAAGGTAGAAACAGAAACAGAAAGAACAACAGAGAGTAACTGACCGTCAATCAGCGACGACAACTTCCGTCACCGCTTTCTATTGTGTGATCAAATGGGAGTTTGTCCTTGTCAGTAAAAGTATTTACACACACCCACACCCACAAATGCCCTAAACAGAACTATTGTCAGAGAGAGACAGAGATGGTGAATGTGTAGAAAGAGCACGAGAAACAGAGAAGAAAAGAAGTGAGGGGGTGAAGTACTGCAAATGTGTGAGATATAAAGTGATGTATAAAAATAGATTGATCCAAGCAGACTTTCCAAAAATATCCGCAATACTCCATTTAAACAGCATTAGAGTAAAGAGCCTTGCCAAGTAGACTATTCTCACTGTCAACGGCTGAGAGCAGAGGTTACAGGTTAATTACAGGTTAATTACAAACAAGCTACAACACACACACACACACATATATACAGTGTATATATATATATATATATATATATATATATATATATATATATATATATATATATACACACATACATACAGTATATATACAGTATATATATATATATATATAAACACATATATATGTGTGTTTACACACAAACACTGTATGTTTGAACAAATAAATGCAGTCTTGGTGAGCAAAAGAGACTTTTAAAAACCATTTAGCGTATAATACATATAAAATAAATAAAATAAACCAAAATCAAGCAAACTCCCACCAAAAAACAAATAACAAAAAAACAAAAACAAAAAAAACTACAAATTCTTCATGTACTGGTTGAGTAAGTAAAATATATTAAATATGATTGAATCAACCTGACTATTTTGAGTTACAATTAAACAAATTTTTACATCAATGAAAAAGATCAGTTTGGGGTGGGACTATTCGTTTGTCCAACCAATGACAGGTGAAGAGATCAGGAAACCTGTTTGAAAATAATAATTACTTTACAAACCAAATCTTAATGTGAATTTAAGCGGTTAATCCCTTGCTTAGAAATAATAAAAAGTACAACAGCTTCTTTACTCATGACAAAAAAACACATACCAACACATCCCTAAAACTGCAAGTATCACAATCTAATCAGATTTCAAAATTAGTCAAACAAGTGTTTTTCCAATTGTTTTACACAGCACAGTTATCTCATCTTCCCTTAGGATGTACCAGTCTGTTGTTCCTGAGAGCATAAGCATAGCAGTTTGGGACCAGCCATTATTATCAGATACTCACAGTGGTTGTAGTGACCATTCTCTCTGCCGTGACTCTGACCGTGAAGAGGCAACACCGGCGGATGCCACATGACCGCGAGCACCACTCAACTAAACCTTACTGGGCACAGTAGAGGACCTGTCCGAACACAGACTCACTCTGCTGATGGAACAGATGGGATATGAGCGAAACAGGACGGCCGTATAGGGGAAGGATCCGCGGGGAGGAGTCTGCTCGTTTATGGGATTACTCGGATTATCAACGATTGAATCCAGCAAGAACCGTTTACTGCCACAAAGATCAGCCTCCCTCCAAGCTTTGACAAGACTCCTTCTGCACAGACCACGTCTGCCCGGACAGAGGCTCAGGGTATCATTAAATCTATCAGCCACCTGTTGCCCGGCCAGGGATGAAGTGTGCTCAAGTGTGTGTGAGATTCAAATAAAGAAGCAATTTGTTTGATTCAGATTTTAAGATTATATTTACAGTAAATCTGATTATCAAATAAATTCTATAATTTACCATAATATTGCAGAAAGATGGGCATATGAATACTTCTATTAAAGGATAAGTTCACTTCAGAATTAAAATTTCCTGGTAATTTACTCAGCCCCAGGTCATCCAAGATGTTCATGTCTTTCATTCTTCACTTGAAAAGAAATTAAGGTTTTTGAGGAAAACATTCCAGGATTTTTCTCCATATAGTGGACTTCAATGGGGTACAACAGTTGCAGTTTCAATGCAGCTTCAAAGGGCTCTACACAATCCAGCCGAGGAATAAGGGTCTTTAAAACAAAAAACATTGATATACTTTTTAAGCACAAATGCTCGTCTTGCACTAGCTCTACGATGCGCCACGCATTACGTAATCATGTTGAAAGGTCACACGTGACATAGGCGGAAGTACCGACCTAGTGTTTATAAAGCGAACGTGCAAAGACTAAGTCAAATGCCATTTACTAAATAAATAAATAAAAGGTAAAACAATGATGTCGGACGATTTTGAAGTTGGAGGAGAAAATGAGATGGAGTTGTGTAATGCGGGGCGCATCGCAGAGCTAGTGTGCAAGATGAGCATTTGTGGTTAAAAAGAATTTATATATATATATAGATTTGGTAGAAAATGGCAGATCGTTTTGCTAGATAAGACCCTTATTCCTTCTGGGATCGTTTAGAGCCCTTTGAAGCTGCATTGAAATTGCAATTTGGACCTTTAAACCGTTGTACCCCATTGAAGTCCACTATATGGAGAAAAATCCTGGAATGTTTTCCTCAAAAACCTTAATTTCTTTTTGACTGAAGAAAGAAAGACATGAACATCTTGGATGACGTGGGGGTGAGTAAATGATCAGGAAATTTTTATTCTGAAGTGAACTAATCCTTTAAGTCAGTAAACTGGCAATGACAGCTCTTTCTCACACATGCACACACACTATGAAGAATAGATCACAGCCAAGTCTGGCAGCCTTCTCTCACACACCTGCTATTATCTAATGTACTTCTATCTCAAGACAGTGCCACGAATCAACATTAGCACTGAACAGGAAGAAAAATGAGCTCGAATAATATACATAACTAACTGTTAAAAAGGGTTTTGTTTTTTTAAGAAATGTATACTTTTATTCAGCAAGAATGCATTAAATTGATCAAAGATCACAGTAAATAACTTTTACATTATTACAAAAATAAATTAAGTTTCCACAAAAATATTCAGCAGGACAACTGTTTTCAACACTGATAATAATAAATGTTTTTGAAGCACCAAATCAGCATATTAGAATGATTTCTGAAGGATCATGTGACACTTAAGACTGGAGTAATGGCTGCTGAAAAATTACATTTTAAAATATATTAAAATAGAACAGAGTTATTTTAATAGTAATAATATTTCACATTATTACTGTTTTTAATGTATTTTAATCAAATAAATGTAGCCTTGGTGAGCATAAGAGATTTCTTTTAAAACATTAAATAATCTTACCGACCACAAACCGAGACAAGTTATGACATCGTATAATGAGGTCAAACAACTGCAACTTCATATTTACTGAATTAAATATCAGTGTCATATCAGCATCAAGTCAATGGAGGATTTTGAGCCAAATTAATTGCAAAAAACGGTGCAAAATTAAACAGTGATCCCTTGAAAGCACTTTCTACTAAAGCCTACAATAGATCAATAATGATGCCATTACTTTATAACTGTCACGGTGTGGGTTTTGTCTTGTTCTTGTCTGTCATGTGTTCCCCTGTCTTTTTATGTTTAGCTGTCTCCTGTTATGTTGATTAGTCTTCCCAGGTGTCTTTGATTAACCACGCCCCCTTGTTATCTTGTTTAGCTTGTCTGTCTGTGTATTTATACCTCTGTGTTTCAGTTGTGGTTTGTCGGTCGTTGTAGCTGTTTCCATGTTCCTGTCCTGAGTTCTGTGTTCCTTTGTTTTCCCTGGAGTTTCTGTTTGTTTCATTAAATTAGTTTTGCGTATGGATTCTCTCTCTGCTTCGTCCTTGCCTCATCATAACAGAACGACCGACCAAAAAGACAGACAAGAACAAGACAAAACCCACACCGTGACATAAATGAAACAAACAGAAACTCCAGGGAAAACAAAGGAACACAGAACTCAGGACAGGAACATGGAAACAGCTACAACGACCGACAAACCACAACTGAAACACAGAGGTATAAATACACAGACAGACAAGCTAAACAAGATAACAAGGGGGCGTGGTTAATCAAAGACACCTGGGAAGACTAATCAACATAACAGGAGACAGCTAAACATAAAAAGACAGGGGAACACATGACAGACAAGAACAAGACAAAACCCACACCGTGACAATAACAGAATGCCTTTAGGGTAAATCTAAAAAAGCCTTGTTAATATGTCATCCAATAAAAGCAATGCCCCACATGGATCAGTCTGAATGAAAAGAGAGTTGAGATCACACAGAAGATTGACACAATTGGAGCTGCCTTAGAAGTTCACATCACCAAAACAATAGTATTAGGTTCTCCATCTTCTTGGTTCTCCATCTCCTTGCATTTTTCTTATTGCTAACAAAAACATTAGACATTGACATCACAATTAAACTTAAAAAATTATTAAACCTAACAAACATTATTATCATCTTCCATCTTTAATAAGTCTTAGACTTGGGATAATTAAGAGGGTATGAATATGTACACACTACTATTACAAATTTGGGGGTCTGTAAGATTTTTTTTTAAAAGTAACACTTTTATTCAGCAAGGGTGCTTTTAACTCGATCAAAAGTGACAGTAAAGACTAAAGATGGACTGATGTTTCGGCCGCCGATACTAAATCGGCCGATTTTTTATCAATTTAAAACCATCGGTATATCGGCTAGGCTATAGCATGAAAAAAGCCAATATATAAACTGACAGTTAATTATAATGTCTTTCTATTTGTTAAAGAAATATGTTATATTTTATAATAACAAGTAAAATAATATTTGATAGCAAAAATAATCTCTGAAGGTTGCCATGTTAACTTATTTGTGCCTCTTATAATGTTGGGCTGTTGAATGTTAAACGGATCTAATCCATGTTCAATGAAAATAATTTGATGATGCAGCAATAAACTAGCTAGTATACCTGTGTTTTTGAACTTTGCTCATTTAAAACATGATCAAAACAGTCATCTATTTTAATGAAAAAGGTTCAAATAAATGAGCAAGTGACAAGTATCAGTATCAGAATTGGCCAATAGTTGTTTGTTCAAATCAGTATTGGTATCTGCCCAAAAAATCCAATCGGTGCATCCCTAAAGAGTTTTACATTTTTACATTTCAAATAAATGCTGTTCCTTTGAACGTTATATTCATCAAAGAATCCTTAAAAATGATAAGCAGCACAATTTTTTTCAACATTAATAACATTATGAAACGCAGTCTTGGTGAGCATAAAGACTTCTCCTCAAACATTTTACAGCCTGCAACCAATGTTGACAAGCACGTGAACGCAGTTCAACCCCGCTGCGTGAAGGGTCCACGTCAAACATTTCAAAGCAGCATGTCCTCAAGGAAGCACTCAGAACATGTCCAGCGATCAAAATAGATTTCCACCCTTGCCCCAGTCTACTTCACCCCAGACTTATATTACTCCAGCATGTTTATATATCCAGAATGAGGAGCTAAAAAGAGCTGAGGTCCGAAATAGTATCTAGTTCATTTATCTATAGCAGCTATACATTTATCTACAGTAGCAGCACCACCGGTGTAAAGGTTATGACAGTGCATAATTGTCAAACTGCTCCTTAAAAGGACTAATCTTAATAATCATCCAATTTTAATAGAATAAGTACAATCAGCTGGTCATGATCTCAAAATCTAAAGACTGACAGGATCATTTGCCTAAAGAACACACTCCAATACGTTCTTTTCTCATGGATGCATATCCTCTGTTTTTCCCCAAAGCCTTTCCCAAAAGCTGGGCTTTTCTGACTCTCTTGAAAGTGATGTTAAGGGCAAGGCTGCTCAGTGAGTCACATGTTGAAAGCCTTAAGCGCATAGGAAATCTACAGAAACCGCTGTGATCAGTTTGAAAGCATGTGTACAGCTGACAATAACAAAGGCCTCTGAGCCACTCCTGTCTGATGACTGTAACACACGTGTCCTTTTTTTCTCATCTATGTGTCTTTGGACTTGCAGAGTGGGTTCACATTGTTAAAGGTGGAGGAATGTTGTCAGTTATAAACACTTCTCTGAAAGTCTACAGAAAGTCACAAGAATAAGCTGAGAGTAAAGGCACAGATAGCTTCAGTGACATCAAAAAAAATCCTATAGCTCAAACAGTATAGCATGTTGCTGCTAGCAATGCCAAGGTCATGGGTTCCATTCCAAGGAAATGCATAAATCAATAAAATATAAACCCTGAATGCATGTTATTTGGATAAAACATCTGCCAAATGCATACATGTAAATGGAATTAAAATGGAATTGAATGTGTATAGCTGTTCACTTAATCACTGTGATTAATTTAACCTTGTTAAATTGGTTCAAAGTTCAAAACCTGCGGAGTGTCTGTCTGGTTCTAAAAGCAACAGAAATAACCTGGACATCATTACGTCACATGACTGTATCATATTTACAGCATTCTATTCTATATTTATTCATCATTATTAGTTCCCATTCTTAAAGCTTTTTGCATGAAGCTCTCTGTTATACAACTTTAACCCTACTTATTAATACAGCATACTATGCTTGTGTTTGCTCTAAAAATCTCTGTAAAATGCATAGAGTAAAAACATTGTTGATACATATTCTTCAATGAAAATAATAAACACATCTGATATTACCTCAAAAGCATATATACATTAGGCTGAATTCTTGCTCAGCTGGAAAATCCAGCTTAAGCAGGTAGCTGTGTTTTGGAACATGGAAGATGGTTTCAAGGTGGTCATTAGCTGGTATAAGCTAGTAGATCATCTTGGAGCTGCCTGCTGGTCAAACCAGCTCAAGATGGCCAAAACATGATAGCTGTTGGTCAACCATCTGATGACCAGCTAACCAGAGTGGACCAACCAAAAACCTACAATATTGCAACACACAAAACATCTTAAATTATATTTAACATGTGCTAATCTATTGTTCTCTGCTGACGTTTTTTGTATCTGAATACATAATTAAGCATTTAGTAAATTACAATTTAACATGACAATGTCAAGTAAATTGGATTAAGAGCGTCATGCACTTTAATTAGGTGTGTCAAACTGGCTACTTATTTGATTCGAGTCTTATGTCTACTCAACACTTTTTTTAGTCTACTCAACAAGACTAACATTAGAACTGGCTAGAGTTGTCTCTGACTTTGTCTTAAGTAATATGTCATTCGCATTCACTCCTGAAACAAGTCGCGGAATATTCATTCCTATTACATGCGGATGCTGTACACGACTGGGAAATCTTCTCAAAAGAAATACATAACGAATCCGACACAACAGGCGTGCTTTGAGGGCGATTGATTACAAAAATGCATTTAAAATGCCAACCGTGCCTGTAACCCGCGGCGTGATCACCTGACCAATAGCAAAGCACGCGGGTTGATAGGACAATAATCAGTCTGAACTGAAGTTCATCAGCGAAGTTGTTTAATTAAACTTTGACGGCACGCACGCGTGTGGCAGCAAACAGCACGGGCAACTGCGCAAAGATGATACAGAAGAGCAGCAACAGGAAATGAAAAGACACTGCGACTTACGGAGATGTAAATATGTGTCGTGAGTATCCATTCCGAGTCAGTTTACTGTCGGGTCTTGTCCTGGAGCCGCGCGGCACCCCTCTCAATTCCTCTCCCCGGCCCGAGTGAACTGAACTCTGTCTGCGGCGCTGCTGGCTGCATCGGGGCCGCGCTCAGGGGGAGGGGGGGAGGAGGGGTTTCACAAACGACAACAATCAGATAACACATAGCCAGGCAGATGACTTAAGCACATGTGTACTTGTGTTTGTGCAAAATAACATTTAAACACTATAACCATGACTAATAACTATTTAGAAACACACAATTTAAGTAAATATATTGCAATGTTATTAATAACATGGCCTGAACACATGCAAGAAAGGACAACCATTTACATTTATGTATCTGACAGATGTTTTTATAAGCAACTTACATTGCATTCAAAGTAGGCTATATATATTTTAAGTTCATGTATTTCCTGGGAATTGAACTAAAGATATTGGCTTCACTGAACCATTCAACCATCAATAGCAACAGTACCAAGCTGGAGACTGTAAAATGCATTGTCTCCCTAAAAATGTAAATATGTAAATGTTTTATTTAATATGACTGAAACAACTTGATCAAATGTAGTTACCCCAGCAAAAGTCATTTTAAATAATCAGGACTGTGTTTCCCAAACGTAATGGAAGGCTTAGATAGAGACCATTGATGCTATTAGTTTCCGTGATCTACTTAGGCTTGCAATGGTTTTTGCAACACAGACCAGATAGAAATGCCTACTTAAGGTAACTGTTTTCTTTTTTATAATGTGTGTGCCAAAAGGAATAGCATAATTTCAGTCAGGAAAATGGTATTTAAGCAATAATCAACCCGATCCCAAGAGAAAATTTAACTATTTCCCGAGCTGGCAATTTCACATGAATTTGTATGATGTGATTAGTAGCCTACAGAAACATTTTTTTTTTTAAAGAAAATAAAGGTCCACTCCTAAGCATACGAAAACATTGGAATGAGATATTAATTAATATGAATTAGCCACCTATTCACTAAAATAGGTATGAGAGTGTGTTGCAATTTATAGGCCTATGTAATTGGCGGATATTGTGTTTATTTTTTATTTTAAGTACATTTGTTTTCATTCGGCATAATAACTCATATAAAATATGCTAAATCAAACTTGTTTTTAAATTTGATATAATACAAAAGTAGAAAGCAAAACCGTAATAAAATGATTTTTGTGAATGAGATCTGTCTGGCCGCCTGGTTTCATGTGGGGTGGCTCAAAGACTCCTTGAATTCCCCCCAGACTGTTCCTCAGAGTGGGGTCATACAGGGGTGAGCTCTCACTACCACCGAAGGTTATTCAGAAGTCACCAGCATTCACCAGTCTTGAACTAGTGTGGGGTTAGTGCTCTAAATGACCAGTGACTTCACAAGGCCCTTCCCTCTAGTTTCCCTCTATAAGCCCACCCCATCCCACAACCCCCACATACTCTGTCCCCTCATTGTAAATGACCTATTAAAGAACACAAGACCATGGTAAACAAGATGAATGGCTTTTATTCCAGCCCATCTCACACCAATCAAGGCTTTCTGTTTGAACCCCCTTCCTTAAGTCTATTAGACCATGTTAATTTATTAAAGTCAAACCGAAGAATTAAAACGGTCATTTGTCACTACTCTCTTTGTGTGGGCTTAATGGTGGAACATGGTGTAAGGCCTGCAATTTGTTATCCTCTTCTTTTCACACAGGTTCTCTTATTTTATAGCCATTTTGGGTTAAACACGAGGAAACAAGTTGCGGTCAGTTTCTTGTGTCATAACTGCTAATAATAAATTTGATGAATGCAAAATGTGAATAAAGTATGATGTCGAACACTTGGCATGTCACATTGATTACATGTTTAACACCAGCTGCCATAGAAACGACATGAATTTTTCAACACTGTTTATTTCATTCGTTTTTATTTTGCTCTGAGTCTGCCCCTTTTAACCTCCATCATGTTTCTTTTGCCTTCTTATCTCAAAGATAATCAGTCACACACTCTCTTTCTAACACACTAACAAATACACACACACACACACACACACACACACACACACACACACACACACACACACACACACACACACACACACACACACACACACACACACACACACACACACACACACACACACACACACACACACACACACACACACACACACACACACACACACACACACACACACACAGTCAGAGCTGTCAGTGAGTCAAACCATATGCAGTAATCCCTTTGTATTCACTAACCCATCCAGACAAACAATGTGTCCCAGCCACGTCCCACCCCCAGCACACCAGACCTAGGCCACCTGCTAACTCTACATCATACACCCAGACACAAACCAAAGGATGAAGACCTACAAGTTTGTGTCAGTGTGTGAATACTGAACATTTCTCTCTGACACTCGTGCATGTTATGAATTGTTTTTCTATTCCTGAAACTGGCAACCCATGTGCAAACGCTTTCCTTTCAATCTGTCCTTCTACTTTACACTCCACTCATTTGTTCTCCAAATCCAACACAAATCCCCCTCACACAAGCTGAGATGATAAGTGATCCTCTTCTGTTGGCGCTTTGAGGAGACAATGCTCAACAACTGTGTTCATCAATCTCAGAGGATATCCATCACGCAAACAAAAGATGAAGTGAGCAGAGGGCTATGTTTGTGAAATGTCTGTTTGCTTACTCTCTTATGCTCTTTTCTATCTTTTTTTTCAGACTGAAGCTTTCTCCTGATGACTGCTGAGTTAAAACACCCACAGAGATGCAAGAATGCACAGAAATCGAGGAGTGGGGGTGATTTTATGGAATTGTGAATCCTTCGGTTTTATATATTTTCTGTTTTCCAGCAGGAAGCTCTAAAATTGTAATATGCTCTGCTTTTATCGCATTATTCACTGCTTTTCTTATAAGGGCAAATATAAGAATAGACAAAAATTCTCAATTTAAGTTTCACTTGCGTTATGACCCCCCAAAAATGAAGGTTTTTTTTTGCCTGCTTGTTTTTTTTAAATCTTTTGAAAACCTGAAGTCGGCCTCATCAGCATAGTTCCTATGGCAACATAAAGACATGGTGTTCAAAGCTCTAATCCATTCCAAATGGATGCTCTTGACATGCATTATATTAACCTGTTAATGCTCAGACAGTTTGTGTGAGGGGGCTGGTGGGTTTATACACAATTAACCTGAATGGACCATACTGGTTCATGATTGGTTAAAACACAAAAAAGAACCCACTCACACAAATTAGTTTAACTCATTGGATGCTTTTATCTTAAAACACTCAGAATGAATGAATTTTTTTTTGTGCTGAACATAAAAACCTCACCCATATTCATATAGAAAAAATTAAATAAAATAAAAAATAGATTATTTAAAACTGACTTGTTAAACTTTAGGCCTACTCAATCGGTTCAGTAAGCTTGCTTGAATTTTGGATAAATTGATGGTCACATTTTAAATTGTAGGTTAAACGATAGGTTTAGGTGTTTTGAAAACACAAGAACGTTCCATGGGTAAAATGTGAGAGAGGTTCAGATCCAGCTGAGATTGCTGTAGACCACCTCAGGTTAAGCTGACAATGTCCTGGGAAGACCAACAAGATTATGACTATGAACACCTGTTCCAGATCTTCAAACCAGCCAGTGTGACCTGCTGGTCTGACATTTAGTAACTTAACAAGGACGAGAAAAGATGAACAGCCTATGAATAAGCAACCTGTTATACTCTACAGCTCAGTGGGCTGGTTTTTTACCAAACTTTAATATTCTTTTTTTATTTATTTTTTATTTTGTTATGTATGTCAGTTTGACAGTCATAATTAGTAGCTCCTGTCTAGAGCCTGCTTATCGTTCTGTTGTATATATTTTATTCTACTGTCACTCAAAAAAAAAAAAAAAAAGCATTATAATTCTTGTTGAATAGGCTACATGTGTTACATATCTTGCATCTTTTATTTGATCCAACACTGATGCTTTAAATAGGACATCCAGTGGCCAAGGCTGGCTTATAGTTCACATAGTCAAATGTCAAAGTGTCAGCTTTCAGGCAGTAGGCCTACTACATGTCTATATTTGTAAATAGCCTATACTATCTCTAATAGGCTACAGTAATTGGATTGTTTTGCCTAGGTAGGTCTTTCAACTGAGAGTTGCAATCAATGCTCTTGGAAACCTGTGGAAAGCATGGGTTTAAAAAAAACGGTATGATACAAAAGTCTATTGAACTCTTCAATGCAAATCTTCAATGCAATGTCAACCCGGTTTTCCAGTGCATTCATTATTTTGTCTGATTGGCAAGCTAATCTTTTCAATTGATCAGTTGAAACATTTCACAAAGTGGTCTGCTTTTAAGAAACATTTAAGAAATGCTTTTAAGAAACGCAGCCCTGAACGAATAGGAATCGGACAATTCTGATTGAATAGGCCTAATTGAATCGGACATGATCCATTGCTGAAGTGAACCGAAGATTTTACTAATTAGGCGAAATAGGCTATAGAAACACAAAAATCACGCCTAATACATATTTTTTTATTAAAATATATTAACCCTTTCATGCATGAATTATGATATCCTCAGTCAGGATTTTTTTCCTATGTGTTTTTATTGCTCTTAGGGCATGAAAAACAAGAATTGATTTTTATTTAATTTTTTTTACAAATTTTTCAAAGAGATCTTCAGATGTCCACTTGAGTGGACGGCATGCGTTTGGTTTAAAATTAAGATATACTAGATTTAATATAAGACAATAATCAAACACATAAAGTATGTGAATTTAACGAACTAATCAATACAATTATATCAAATCATGTGAAAACTATAAAATATATACAAAAAATCTAAATGCAAAATATTGCAAAGGCTTCATACAGCTTCATACAAGTTGCACTTCGCGTATCTTTGATATCAGAACATGAGGACGTGATTCCATCAGAATTTTCTACAGCCTGTCAAGGTACAACTGTGGAAACCACTCAGATGCTCCCTCCAGTGCACCAGAGTATGGAGATTTACCCTTATTAGCTGATAATTCTGATTATGTTCAAGATGGACATGCACATTTCTATCATAGCCCTCCTCTGAGAAAACCTAGCGATACGTTTTTTTAATCTCATCTGAAATGATCAGTGTTGAGGGTAACGCACTACAACTAACATGCATAACGCATTCAGATTACTTTTTTGATGTTACAAGTAAAGTAATGTGTTACAAGTAACATGCATTACCTAATCAGATTACTTTTTGATCTAACAGGTAATTAACTACAAGTAATGTGCATTACCTAATCAGATTACTTTTTGATGTAACAAGTAAAGAAACGCATTACAAGTAACATGCATTACGTAATCAGATTACTTTGTGATGTTATGAGTAAAGAAACGCATTACAATAACGCATATTACATAATCAGATTACTTTTTGATGTTATGAGTAAGGAAACGCATTACAAGTAACATGCATTACGTAATCAGATTACTTTTTGATGTTATGAGTAAAGAAACACATTACAAGTAACATGCATTACGTAATCAGATTAATTTTGATGTTATGAGTAAAAAACACATTACAATAACGTGCATTATGAAATCAGATTACTTTTTGATCTAACAAATAAAGTAATGCATTACAAGTGTCATACATATGTAATCACATGACTTTTTTCAATGTCAATGAAAATTACATTCTAATAATACAAGTACATTTATTTACAGTAAAAAAGTCACTGCAGATTAAGTTTTTAAGTTTTAAATTTCAAAAACAATATTCACATTATAATTATGAATTGTAGCTGAAATATAGCAGTTGATGCATGACGTCCACTACAGTGGACATGTGATTAATCAGAGTTTTCTCTCAATCTAAAATAAAAACTTGGAAAATTTTACTGTGATATGACTCATTAGATATTGCTTGATGCTGCAATATTTTTTTTACCTACAAGAGTCTCCTAGATTAGAAGGAATGGGTGGATATTCTGAAGCAACTTGGCATGTCTGACTGACCCTTGGCCATCTTGATTTGGAGGGGGAAAAAATCGAAATACAAAGGCTTGCCACTTGATTGCAATTTATAGGATGATGCACAAGGGTCCAATGAAGAGATTGATGTGCAACTTTGCCATAAAAACCCGTGCAAATTCAAGAAAATGCATTTTTAATAGCTGTCCACTGTAGTGACCACTATGCGTGAAAGGGTTAATATATATTTTAGCCGAAGTGACAATTAAAACGTAGCCTACTGTAAATATACGTACGCATAAAAAAAAAGTTGATATTAATTGATATAATGTGCCTAAACCAGTTGAATCAGTCTTTGAACCGGTTCTTTAAAATTAACTGTTTGAAAGAACAGAATTGCTGGAAAACAGACAGTCTATTTTTTACAGTCTATTGTCTACTGCCACCATGTGGCGTAGAGATGAAAAACAACAGTCTTTTACATGCCTGTGTTTGACATAGACCCACTCCGGCACCCGTAGAGCTACCGTAAAACAAGACGTGTACTTGCTGCATTATTATGTAGTTTCATCAGAATCGGGAAATGCGTGTTTACATCTTCACACAGATCTCATCTATAACCAGTCACCCGACTCACTTTTAAACGTTACTAATGTGTTCAAGGCATAATGTCGTCGGATTTGATGTTAGATTTTGTGAATCAGTCGATGATAAATAAGGAAGCAGGGGACATTTCCATCGATCAGGATGGAGAGTGGGGTAAGATAAGATACACTTTCTAGAAACAGCGCGTGCTGCTTTCGAGAAGCGTCAACTACCGACGTATATTACTAGATTTACGATTAGTAAAATATCTTTGTGTTTAGATCAAACTCATATTGGAGCGACTTAATAAGTGGTTTGTTTGCGATTTGGTCAACTGACTGGTGAACTTGTTTCCCATTCATCCTGAGTGTTGTTTTTGTGGCTTCGGTTTAAGATTTCAGTCAATTTAACTTAAGTAGTTGAATAAAAAATATGAACACCTTTGTTTATTCGACTGTTCATCACTACATGTTTTGGATTGTAAGTATGTTGATTGTCTTGTGTTGTGCACATGGTCTAGTTATACTATACTAGTTAATCACAGTGTGTCAGTAAGGTTTAGGTTAACATATAAAAGAAACTGGAATGGAAACCAAATTACCTGTTTTACAATGCCTCAGGGTGAATGGTTGCTGGTTGCTTGACCTGGACACAAAAGAAGGTTGAAATTGATATGTTTCCTGTTTTGCTCTCATGCCTTCAGCACTTTGTTTGTTTTCTTTTCTTCTTTGTTTTGAGTTAACCTGCCTTAGGTCATACTTAAGTTCAGGACACTGTCTTTTTTACTTGTGCAGATATCAGTTTGTTTGATGATCTGGAGGATCTTGGGGATGCTGACGAGCTTCTGGAGGCGCTGGTGGAGAGTGTAGGCTATGTGAGTCAAATCTGTCAAAACAGGTCACACCGGATCACACAATCGTTTTTCTTGGAATTTGATATATCTATATATTTTTTTTAATTAGCATTCGTAAAGGAAACACTCTTGTTTGAAAGACTGTCCAGCTCTTATTATTAGCTGTAAACAGGTTTGTAGAAAAACATCAGTAATTAAGCATGAATCAAAAGCATTGTGGATCTTTCCTTCTTTAGGACACCTCTGTTTCTGACCTGAACTTTGACATTGAGCACCCAGTGTGGAGTAGCCCTCGATCAGGTACTAATTTATTTTTCTGTGGACTGGAGTCTGGACATAACTATTTTTGAATGTCTATAGCAGCAATGAATTCAGGGTACCTTAATAATTTTAAGAAATGTTTTTAATATCACCAAAGCAAAATGTTCAGGTTTTTTTTTTTTTTCTGTCCTTGTTCTCTCTGTCTGCTCTCACAGATGGTGATGTAACAGTGGACTCTCTGTCACCAAACCATACGCTCAGTTCAGTGTCCTCACCAGCGTCAGTTGAGCCCCACTCACCATACTCCACACATGTGAGTCAAACTCCACTCCCCAAACACACTCCCAAAACAAAGAATTGTATAATATATTTATTGTATTTATATATTTATAAAGTAAAAATATGATTCTATTTTATTTCCTTAAATGTATTTTATTTTTTGATATATACACACAGATACAGTTTTTTTTTTCTGCCTTTATTTAATGACTTAATTAGTCAGATGCCCATCCAGTGCCCAGATGGAGTGTGTTTGGGCTGCACTGGTCCTGCCAGCTGTAGTTCAGAGATCAAGAGGGCAGACACGCACATACACCCTTGTGAATTAGGTGTCTAATTAAGTCTCCACTGTGTTAACGAATGTCTTAATCAGCTCTCAGCACATCATCAAACTAATTAATGTCTCACACTGAGATGTGTCCAGGCTTTTTTTTCTTTTTTTTTATCACAGTGTCCTTTTCAAGGTTTCAAAGAAAAACTGAAATGTCACTATCATACATACACGTTGTTTCAGTGAAAACCTAAACACTTGAATCTCAATGTCACCTCAGAAACTTGAAGAGAAAGGAACTAAAAACCTTAACGGTTTAAAGTCAGTGAATTATTTAACATGCCACATATTTGCTATAGTTATTTGCTATTAACATTCTGTTCTGTTACTGAATGATGCAACATCCTGTAAAGGGACGTGCTCATAGGACACATTCTTGTTTTCAGTAAATAGACGGATCGATGAATAAAACTAAACGATGGATTGGATACTCAATGCATTTTAAAAGTTGAACTATTTTTAACATGTTTAAAAAAATTACTCGCGTATGTCTAAAAACAATAAAATGTGTATAAAAAAAATAAATAAAAATGACTCGCATGGCTCAGTTACAGTCAGGCGCGAGATAATGACTGAAGACACATTAAAGAATAGGGGGGTATCACAGGTGTTCTGTAGTGTGTTATGGTTTTATTGATCTGTCGTTGGATATGTGCAAACAGTTAAGTAATGATATAGCCATCTGGATTCACAACCCAGAATTCCCATGCTTCAGTGCACTTTCAGTTCTTTATCTCTCTATAAGGGCACAGGTGGCTTTTCTTTGATAGACCTAACTAACTATAATGCTGCTATACTTTTAACGTGTTGAACATAGTTTTTTTCATTCTATTCAATATGCTTTCTTCAGGATGAGGCGCTGTCTCCAGTCTCATGGCATTCTCAGCCCTCTCCATTGTCTGTCTGTTCTGACTCGAGCGGTTTTGCTGAGGCACTCACTGAGAGGAAGCCTTCCAAGAGGACCAATCTGACAAAAGGTAAGTGAAGTACATTCATTTCGAATAACTGAAACCTCCCTAATTTCCTTATTTGAACAGTTACTTTTTATAATAATGTTGATTAACAGTAAAATTGTTCTCACAGCAAAGCCTCTGCAACCAGCGAAGAGACCAATTCAGGTTAGCCCCAAGGTTTCCATTCAGCCTAAACCACTCATTACCACGATGCCCATCGCCCATGCTGCAGCCCCGCTTCAGACTAAGACCATCATCATCCAACCTCTCCAGACCACTGTTCTGCCTCTGGTGAAACCTCCACCTGTCACTATTCAGCCAGCACCCCCTACAGGTGAAAAAACCTCAGTCACCTATTCTGCCACACTAAAAAACATAAATATAAAAATTACACATAAAAATATGTAATAAAAGGTCCTGGTATGTTTATTCACATTTTTATGAATTTTTATTTGTTTATTTGCAAGGTTAAATGTTTCAGGTTGTATTGCAGTGCTCTGTTCATGCATAAAAAAACCAGCAGATGGCGCAAAGCCTCAACTTTTTTGTGCTACTGGTGGGCATCTCATTTTAAAGTCTATCTTCAAGCAAACTGGGAATTGTTCTTCAACTGCTGGTACACCTTTCTGCCTTGTTACGTATCCTAGAAAAAGCAGAATTGAAGTATTTGTATGAGCTGCTTGTTTCTGACATTCGAAAAAAGCCATTCACACTTTGGTTTCTCACCGATTGTTTTTATGTGAGGTTTAGAGTTGTATTTAATATACTTTAAAATTTAATTTATTACTGTGATGCAAAGCTGAATTTTCAGCATCATTACGCAAGTCTTCAGTGTCACATGAATATCAGAAATCATTCTAATATGCTGATTTATTATTAATGTTGGAAACAATTGTGCTGCTGAACACTTTTTTCAGGATTCTTTGATGAATAAAAAGTTAAAAAAGAACAGCATTTATTTAAAATAGAAATCTTTTGTAACAATATACACTACCGGTCAAAAGTTTGGGTGTTTTCTTTCTTTTTTTTTTGTGGAAAGAAATTAATACTTTTATTTAGCAAGGATGTGGTAAATTGCTAAAAAGTGATAGTAAATATTTCCATTTTTAATAAATGCTGTTCATTTGAACTTTTTATCCATTAACCCTCTATGGTACGCATTATGATATCAGTGAGAAAAAAAATATTTGTTATGTTTTTCCTGCTTAAAATTTGACACTATAGCAATATCAATAAACATTATCATAATTTTTTTTTTTATTTATTAATTATAAGTTTGTTGCCTCAAGGCAACATTGTACCACAATGGACAAATTTAAACATTTGACATTTTCATGAAGAAAAAAAATAATATATTTATTGAAAACATCAATTTATTTAACTAAACACTTGAACAAACAGATTTATCAAGTTTTTATTGAATTACACATTTCATATTTAATAAAAAGTAACATTTATTATCCAGCTGTTGCCCTCAGGCAACATTGTACCATCGTGGAACGCAAGTACTACAAACCATTATATCATCAAGTTATCATATCAAAACATTAAAAAAACATCAAAACATGCTGTGTCAAGGTAAAACATTTACAATCACTATAACATTATCCTAATATGAAGGCCAGGCCTCAACAACAGCAAGATCAAACATTTGGAAGACCTCCCCGGCCGACCTAATGACCCGTGTGGGGTCCTCCAGGGGCCCGTCGGGAACCCCCCGAAATACGAGACCCCTACAAGTCCCACTAACCCTCTATTTGTCCGATTGCCCACTACAGTAGACAAATGTCCTGTTGACCCCACCGCCAGTCTCAAGCCACGCCCCCGTCCCACTAACCCACTATTTGTCCGATTGCCCACTGTAGTGGCCAAATGTCCCGTTGACCCTCCCTGACTTGTCTCAAGCCACGCCCCCGTCCCACTAACCCACTATTTGTCCGATTGCCCACTGTAGTGGCCAAATGTCCCGTTGACCCTCCCTGACTTGTCTCAAGCCACGCCCCCGTCCCACTAACCCACTATTTGTCCGATTGCCCACTGTAGTGGCCAAATGTCCCGTTGACCCTCCCTGACTTGTCTCAAGCCACGCCCCCGTCCCACTAACCCACTATTTGTCCGATTGCCCACTGTAGTGGCCAAATGTCCCGTTGACCCTCCCTGACTTGTCCCATGTCATGCCCCCGTCCCATGGACCCGCTATTTGTCCAATTGCCCACTATAGTGGCCAAATGTCCTGTTCACCCTGACCGGCTCCAAGCCATGCCCCTGTCCCACTAACCCATTTGTCCGATTGCCCACTATAGTAGGCACATGTCCCGTTGACCCCCCTGACCAGTCCCAAGCCACGCCCCTGTCCCACAAACCCACTATTTGTCCGATTACCCACTATAGAGGCCAAATACCCCATCGACCCCTGCTGACCACTCCCAAGCCACGCCCCTTTCCCACAAACCCACTATTTGTCCGATTACCCACTATAGTGGCCAAATGTCCCGTCAAACCATGCCAAGTTTTCAGTTTGCAAAAATAAAGATACATTTAGATAATTCAAACTCTTTTCCTTACAAATAAAATATAATTGTATTCATACGTAGTATGCCTGGCATGGCCTTATGTGATTCCATTATGGTACAATGTTGCCTCGAGGCAACAAGCAGTTTTATGTAATTTCCTATGATAAATTTGATGATATATAATGTAAAGTTTTTTGAAAATACTTCTTTACTTACCAATGAAGGTGACTCTGATTTTTTGTGGCTGATTATTTGGCCAGAAATTAGTGAAAAATGCCCTTTTCAGTGGAGAAAATATGGAGCCATGTGACATGTGCACATGTGTTGAAAGAGGGAACTAAATGTACCCCTGTGGGTCATGTGACCACTCTTTTGCATTTTCTTTGGTTAGTATTTGAGTTCCCCTCCCCTTAGAGAGCATTGAACAATTACATTTTATTTTGTTTTTATAAAAAAAAGCTAAAGTAGACTATGTTGCCTGGAGGCAACACCGTACCATAGAGGGTTAATGAACCCTGAAAAAAAAGTATCACAGGTTCCAAAAAAAATATTCAGCAGCACAATTGTTTCCAACCTTGATAATAACTGAGTATCAAATCAGCATATTAGAATAATTTATGAAGGATCATGTGACACTGAAGACTGTAGTACTGGCTGATGAAAATTCAGCTTTGCATCACAGAAATAAATTATATTTTAAAGTATATTAAAATAGAAAATTATTTTAAATTGCAATAGTATTTCACAATATTTACTGTATTTTTGATCAAATAAATGCAGGCTTGATGAGCACAAGAGAATTCAAAAACATTAAAAATAGTAATGTTTTCAAACTTTTGACTAATATATATATATATATATATATATATATATATATATATATAAATAGTACACACACACATACATATGTGGATGCAATTTTTTTTTCTTTTTGAATGTTCTAAGGAAAACTGTTAATTACTTTATTTGTACATTTTAATAGCATTCATTCATTCGTCGCATTCATTCTTACTGCAATCAATGCTGATTTATTGTAATTGAGAACAGTAGGAAAAAGATTTCTCCACAGACTGCTCTGATGAAATGGGCGACTCTGTTTAATGTCTGGAGTGTTAAACTATGGCTGTCAGGAATCAGCAAGCTGCAGTATCCGTTTCCTCATGGCTAGTATAAACACTTACCTCACACACCTGGAAACACAACTGGAGCAGAAAGCAAGAGCAGCCTGAATTCAAATTTTATCCTGTAATCATCTGATCTAAAACACTAGACTTGATTTTACAAATCACTGGACACCAGTGTTTCCAAACAATCACTTTTCTCACTCAGTTTTTTGAGAACTGTATGAACGGTTTCTCAGAATAAGGCGTTGCGTGACGATACTGTTTAAGTTGTATGTCACACAAAGCACTACAATATTTTTCTTGTTTTCTCATTAGAAAAAGAGAGAACTGACACGAGCTGCTTATATATATGTATTGAATCCATCTGTGAGAAACATAGCTGAAGTGCACTTTGAACTGATTGCGTTCATGCTACAGTAATTATTTTCTGGCTAACCGCTGAGTTTTGATGCAAGGTTAATTGTAGTTTGTCGGAAGACTAATGGGTAAGTCAGTGGGTGGCTGAGAGAATGGAAGTCGTTCGGAATGAACCCCGCCGGGGAGCCGCAGCGAATTCCTCTCATTTAACTCAACACCAACAGCAACCTGTCATGCCTGACAAATTGTGTTTGTCTGTGTTACCTGGAGGTGACATGTTTTGTTCTGGGTGAAGGATGGTGCTTGGCACAACTGTTTCCTTTGTGATTAAAACCCCTCTTTGGGGTTATTAAACAAGTCTGTGCTGTAAAAAGTTTACTTGAAGAAAAATAACAGCAAAACATGACTCTCAATACATTTCTTAATTTATTTGAATGGTAATGTGTTTAAACTAAATGTGTTTCTCTTGCAGGTCAACAAATGTTGCTATCTCGGCCCACTCAGGTTGTCCAGCTTCAGACGCCTCAGGCAGTGCCCACGCGTGTAGTCACTGTGCCAACGCTGGCTCAGGACAGATCCATATCTGTTGTTGCCCCGGTAACAGCATCTCCTATGGTCGCAATGACACTGCAGAATTCCACCCATGAGGATGATGTAAGTTTCTGCTCCCAGAATTCTTACGTTTTGCAAAAACACAGATTATTTTGTCAAGATTACCTGTTAATATGGTATTAAATTGGTTAAGTTGGTTAAATTGCTGATTTATTTTGTGGTTTATGAATGGGAATCATCACGGCATATGGCAACAGTCCGCTGTCATTCAGCTAGTTGTTAAATGTCCACCAACGGAGTTCTGCTCTATTTTTATATTTTTAACAGCAATGAAAATGTGCTGACAGCTTGCATTGCTTTTCAGTTTTCAGCCAATTAACTGTTTAGGCAACTCATCAAATAGTTGTTTTTGGAAAATATGTACACTACCGTTCAAAAATGTAGGGTTGGTAAGATAATAAATTTTTTTTTTAAATGTTTTTTTTTTAAAGTTTCTTTTGTACGGAAGCCCTGAACCGCAACGTAAAAAAAAAAAGATTCTAGCATTTCAAGTTTAAAGTTTAAATATTTCGAGAATAAAGTCGAAATATTTCGAGAATAAAGTCGAAATATTTCGAGAATAAAGTCGAAATATTTCGAGAATACAGTCTTCCGTAGAAGTTCTTATTTATTTTTTTGTAAAGAAATGCGCTCGTGAAGTCGAACTGCTTCTAACATGGATCTAAATATAATAGTTTAGCTTTTTACTTTTATCTGGGCTTTCAACAAAAGGAAATTCTACAGGTGCTAATCTACCAACGAGTAGCCATAGACGAGTACGAAGACTCCACCGGGGTACCACAATCCTGGTCCAAACTTTGTGGCACATTGACTCGAAGCCTACTTGTTTTCGTGCTCGTTTATAGGCATTATAACTAGGTCGAGAACACTTAACAGTAACCGTACTGTCTCCCTCTTCACCGTAAATACTTTCTGGTTACATTTTAAGTGCATCATTCTGTATCCAATCATTTGGCGGATCCTGCGATTTCCTCAGATATAAAGCTGGATAACTCCATCCAGTCTGAAAAGGGTTTTTGCCTGTAAAGTCTATTCCGGCGCAGTAGGCCTATATATTTTGTAACGTCCTAAAGCAAATGGTAATGCCATGTTGGTAGATTAGCACCTGTAGAATTTCCTTTTGCTGAAAGCCCAGATACAAGTAAAAAGCTACTATTTTGTTTAGATCCATTCACGAGCGCATTTCTTTACACAAACACACCCACACAAACTTCTACACAAGACTTCACGTCATTTTGACTTTATTCTCTTAATGTTTCGACTCTAATCTTGAAATATTTCGATTTATGACTTTTTTTTTTTACGGAAATTATTATTTTTTCACCAAGGCTGCATTTATTTAGTCAAATTCAGTGAAAACAGAAGTATTTTGAAAAATGATCACTGTTTTCTATAAATAACTGTTTTCTACTTGAATATATTTTAAAATATGATTTATTCCTGTAAAGGCAAAGCTGAATTTTCATCTGTGATACATTTTATTTTTTGTAACTTCTTGTGGGTTGTTTGAGTTTAAAAGTTCAAAAGAACAGCATTTATTTAATGTAGAAATACCCTGTAAAAGTCTTTCCTGTCAGATTTGATCAATTTTATGCATCCTTGCTGAATAAAAGTATTAATTTCTTTGCTTTCCAAATTTTTTTTAAATTCCAAAACATACTGACCCCAAACTTTTTAACGGCAGTGTACTGGTAGTTTTGCACATCCCAATTTATTGTGCAGTTATCCCAGATACAAAAGAGCTGCTATGAGGATTCAGTTTCAGTGAAAGTAAAAGACTTTGTGGTATTCCACATGAAATGTTTTTTTTGGTGTCAAAGACCTGTGAAATAAAGAGACCATGCAGCAATTATTTTTAACAGGAATAGATTGAGGTGCAAGCCAACATGATTTACCTTGTAAATCTGATGGCAAGTATATTTTAAGAGGCATGTCTGCTGTGAGACTTTGGTGTAAACACCCACTGCTGTGATTGGCTAACATCTTTGCATATGAAATAGCTAGTATTACATGTGGAACTCTCTCGAAAACTTTTAGCTCGTCTCTACTATTACAGCTAAACTAATTGTGAAAAGTGGTGATTATTGCATTATATTTAGATCGTGGAATGAAAGGTTGCAGTGATGAGCATTGTAGCCGACTACAGACATGTTGAGCTCGTGAATGCATCAATCTCGTCATTGCAACTACAATAACAATAACAGTGCAAACACAATGTAAATAATAGATTTCATTGATTATAACCAAAGACTATATGTAAAAGGGACTTTGTTATAACTGGAGTTTTGGCAAGAGCCCAGAACTCACACTGTTTTATTGACTGCTCCAGTGATTGTAGCGTTCTTTGTTCGCTTTCTTAATAATTTAATCAGTAGGATGAAAATAATCTGTTATTTAAACTATGAAAGACAATGAGATGTTGACTGTTTAGTCACTGGTTTGATTTACTGACACATAGACAAAGAACATTTGATTAATTAACACAGTTACCTACATGTTGTCGCATTACTGTTGAGTCCATAAAAGTCTGTTTGCAAAGCCTGCACCGAATTTGCGACTGATTTACCAAATAATGTGATATGTACCGAATACAAATAAATAATGCTCAACTGAGACATTCACATTGTTGAAAACAAATAACCACATTCCTAGCATTAGGATCCTTTGGAAGGTAATGTTGTTTTTAGTCCAGTGAGTGATCCTGTGCTCTTCTCTCCTCATCATCTCACTAACACGCCAGTGGGTGGGACCAAAGTTGCAATGATGAAGTAGGCGTTGATTTTCTTCTGCAGAGGCGGTCTTTCACCTATAGGCACATATCACAACGAGTCATTCGCTGGGCTTGGTTACAATAAAAGCTGTTTTTGGACTAACAAGGAAGTTTTCATTTCTGAAACTTATAGGATGTTCTTACAGTATGATGACCTCTTATATGTTTCGAGCTCAATGAAAATTATTTCTCAGTTCATGACCCCTTTAAATTAAGTGTAATCTCTGTATTCATTCAGACAATATTGTTTCAGTATAGTTTCAATATAGTTACTGTCTCTGTTTTTTACACTAAGTTAAAAAGTCTAATGCTCAACAAGACTGCATTTATTTGATCAAAAATACAGTAAAAACAACATTATGAAATAGTACAATTTAAAATAAGTTTCAGCAGTCTCCAGTGATTCTTTAAAAAGCATTCTAATATGCTGATTTGGTGCTCAAGAATTTTTTTTTTTATTATATTCATTATGTATTTTTTTTGGAAACTGTGATACATGTTTTATAGATTCTATTATGAGTAAAGTTGAAAAGAGCAGCATTTATTTGAAGTAGACAATTTTTATAATATTATAAACTTTTGAATGGTAGTCTATTTAAGCCTTTCACTGTAAAAAATTCCTCAGACTTTCCAAGAATTATAAGTGGAAAGGACATTTGTGCTATTGTAACAGTAACGTATAATTGTGATAAAATATTATCCTTCTTTAGACGTTTAATGTGCTGATGTGTGTAATTTCAGTATGGAAGAAACCCAGTAATAGCACTGAATCTCAGTAATGGTTAGTACTGCATCAGTCTCTAATTCTAGTGTATTTGCTCAGGGACTTATAGCTGCTGTGTGTTATTTCCTGTCCCAAAACTTTATATTGATTGACTTTCTCAAAAAAAGAAAGAAAGTGTGGCTGTGCAGCATTTTCCACATTGCTCTGTTTGTTTGAGTGTCTCGACATGGCAACACTGGCTCAACCAATAGCATGTGTTTGGGGTGGGATTTCCTGTTTTGGAAACCTGTTTGCTCATAATCTTAGTTTAATAGTGCTAGTCATGTAGAAATTACACGCTGTTACTTTAAATATGGAGAACAAGAAAGGGAGAAAGGGAACCTGAATGACCAAGGATCTGGTATTTACTCATCAAATGGTTCCCTAAACAAAAGCATGTGTTCTCCCAGATGTGCTGTCCTGACATCAGCGAAAAACCCTACCCAGATGTGAGAAATTAGGCTGTTTATAGTTGAGCGAAGAGGAGAAGGTGTTATGGTAGAAACAGGAGAGAGACTCATTGGTGAGAAGAGCCCAGATTTCTAAAGGGATTAATAATGGTGGTGAAAGAGTGTCATTTTTGAATGTTTCTTCACAAAAATAATTTGAGATCAAGCAATAATTGTCAGATCCCCTACTCTGCCATTCAAAAGTTTGGAATTGGTAAGATTTTTGTTTTTAAAACAAGTCTCTTCTGCTCACCAAGGCTGCATATATTTACTTGAAACTATAAAATAGTAATATTGTGAAATATTATTACAAATTAAAAGAACTGTTTTCTATTTGAATACATTTATTTTATTTTATTCCTGGTATGGCAAAGCTGAATCTTCAGCATCATTACTCCAGTCTTCAGTGTCACATGATTCTGAAAACGGGTGTGCTGCTTAACATCTTTGTGGAAATGATGATACTTTTTTTCAGGATTCTTTGATGAATATAAAGTTCAATGAACAGCGTTTATTTTCATTTATTACATTTATTTACTAAATATATTAAAGCAGTTATTAAATAGAAATCTTTTGCAACATTAAATGTTTTATCTGCCAATTTTGATCAATTTAATGCATCCTTGATGAATAAAAGTGTTAATTTCTCTCTCTTTTAAAATTTTACCACAAATTTTTGAATGTTATCATTGTTTACACAAAAATGTTAAACAGCAAAAACTGTTTTTAAAATTGAGAACAATAAATAAGAATTTTTTCTTGAGCAGCAAATCAGCATATTAGAATGATTTCTGAAGGATCATGTGACACTGAAGACTGGAGTAATGATGCTGGAAATTCAGCTTTGCCATAACGGGAATAACTTTAATGTGAAAATATATTAAAATAGAAAGCAGTTATTTTGTAATAATATTTCACAATATTTCTGTTTTTACTTTTTTGGGGGGGTCAAAAAGACTTTTCAAAAACTTTTTAAGAAACCTTTCTTCTCCGAAAGCATTTGAACGGCAGTGTATATCTTGTGTCCGAAAATGTGTATTTTATTTTACAGGATATTGTCATTCTGATAAGAATGATCCGTTGTAATAACAATTACCAAAAAAAATATTTTTGTTTTGTAAGAGTATGGCTCTCAGAGTCAACTATTAGTCCCAGTGTTCTTAGCAACCAACCAACAGTGAGCTCATGCTCTCGTTATTTTCCATTAAAGTATTTGTTCCGACATACAGATTCTACTGACCTCAGATTAATTAAATAGAGTTCAGCATTAGTCTCAAATTTCTGTGCATTTAGTGCTGCCTTTTCCATATTGGGTGTTGTTACAGCTTTCGCTCTAAGCTCTTTTCAATTTCCAAGTTCTCTGGAAAAAAAAACCCCCAAACAAACAGCAGAGCACCTGTGTTCATTAGTTTGATTCATGTGTAGGTTGAGTGGCATTGATTGGGAGAGAACATAGAGACAAATTGACTTCCATAGAAATACTGATAGACACAGGCTCTGTAGTAAATATTGCTGGGTAATGTCAGAAATTGCTGTTTAACAGCAGAATTCTTAACAATATATGTGCAAAGTCACAGTCAGCCAGATAAAACCCTTCTCAAATGTTTTAATTAAAAAAAAAAACTATCAACAGGTATGTTCATATTCATCTAGTTCTTACGTGATGTTCCATCATGTAAAAATATATTATTTGACATGGCATATACTAAATTTAGTTGACGAATATAATGCTTCAGTTGGTGGCTGTCTAAAATGACCATTTTTATTTTAACAAACCAAATATTTGAAAACTGAGCTCATGAAATATGAGTATACTAAGGTTATTAACTATTTTAAAGACATTACTTGACTTGTACTTTTTACTTTGTGTATTAGCTTCTTATATATTAAGTTGACATTTTTAAGACAGTTTAAGAAGATATTAAATAATGTACAGTATATCGTGTTATTAGTAGAGTATTTTTGTCAACAGTATGTTTTAGTTAAGTTTAAATCTCCAAATGATGCTTCTCATATATCCTCATTGTCAATGATTCGTCTTCATTATCATTGTGATAGTTCATTGTCCAAGAGCCTTCGCCACCATTAATGATGGCCCAGGGGTCAAATTAATAAATTATGAATTTATTAGGGCAATATAATGATGTAAATATAGTGCAATATTTACATTGCAATAAGTATGCATCATTCAGAGGCACCGTGAAGACATATGAGAGGAATTTTTTTTATAATATATCACCACATAACATTGCAGCTGTCTTCTCCAAATCACCAGGATATCCAATCCATCCATAGCTAATTGTATTGCGTGCACCGAAGCATTATTTAGGACATGCAGTTAAAAATGCAATGTGGTGTTGCACAGTTGTTGTGAATGAGCGTTCACCGCTCTCATGTTGCTCAGCTGAATGGACCATGTACTGTATACAGAGTTCATGTGTCTTAAACCCACGTAGTGCAGCGCCATGTGAGTTCTGTTTCCTACTGTGTTAAAATAAGATGCGTTGAGTGAGATCCATATTTTGTGATTTTATAGTAGATTAGTATCAGCTGTGCAGCAGCCCCCATGAATGTGCATTTCTTTCCCATCTACACGCTTGTTGTAGTTCATGGTTTTTGTGATTTTATAGACACTGTTGAATGTATTCAGTTCACACAAGCTGTCATTTAGACTCGGTCGTGAATGTCTGGGCCGAAAGAGAAGAAAAACAAGTTGACACATTTATAGCAACAGTTATTGTCTCCATATGCACCAGTGGTTTCCTTGTAAAATCCACATCATCTTTGCATGTTGCAATTCTGCAGGTTTCAGATTTTATTATACTCTTGAATTATAAATCGCCTTATGTAATTTTAGAAATATCAAATTCTTCAAAATATATTCCAAATGTAGACTTGTATGCTGTGTTTGAAGGTCATGAATTGGCTTTAAAGTCTAAAGAATATCTAATGTCTTTAGTATGTAAGCAATGACTCCGCTAGATGGATCTGACAATAAGTGGAATATGATGAAAGACTCGCCTCTGTAGCCTCAACGTCTGTTGGCTTACAGAAAAAAAAACTTTTTAGCTGAGCGCAGCCACATGTTCACTCTCTCTCCTGCTTCTGTTTTTGTCCTTTATTCTAAGCTCCGGATTCTTGGTTGGGGTGTTATACTCCTACGTGGCAAACACACACATGATCATGCTCTCTGCTGCATAGAGAAAGGGAAGATTGGGGTGATGCCTTAATGCATTTTAAACACATTATGCAACAGGACTCAATAATGAGTATACATACACACACACATGTACTAGTGCTGTCAATCGATTTTTTATATATATATATGACAGTCTCTAGCCAGTCTCCAGACCTGAACCAAATAGAAAATCTTTGGAGGGAGCTGAAAGTCTGTATTGCCCAGCGACAGCCCTGAAACCTGAAGGATCTGGAGAAGGTCTGAATGGAGGAGTGGGCCAAAATCCCTGCTGCAGTGTGTGCAAACCTGGTCAAGAACTACAGGAAACGTATGATCTCTGTAATTGCCAACAAAGGTTTCTGTACCAAATATTAAGTTCTGCTTTTCTGATGTATCAAATACTTATGTCATGCAATAAAATGCAAATTAATTACTTAAAAATCATACAATGTGATTTTCTGGAATTTTGTTTTAGATTCCGTCACTCACAGTTGAAGAGTACTTATGATAAAAATTACAGACTTTTACATGCTTAGTAAGTGGGAAAACCTGCTAAATCAGCAGTGTTTCAAATACTTGTTCTCCCCACTGTATATATGGCTGCCGTCGCATCATCCAGGTGGATGCTGCACATTGGTGGTGCTTGAGGAGATTCTCCCTTTCATGTAAAGCGCTTTGAGTACCTAGAAAAGCGCTATATAAATGTAACGAATTATTATATATATATATATATATATATATATATATATATATAAAAAATCTAAAACAAAAATCCAGAAAATCACATTGTATGATTTAAGTAATTAATTTGCATTTTATTGCATGACATAAGTATTTGATACATCAGAAAAGCAGAACTTAATATTTGATTTTCTGGATTTAGATTCCGTCTCTCACAGTTGAAGTGTACCTATGATAAAAATTACAGACCTCTACATGCTTTGTAAGTAGAAAAACCTGTAGAAAAAAAAGTACACAGACACAGACAGACAGAGCTGGTCAGAATTGACAGTGTGTTCATGTTTGCTGTATGTGACAAAAAATGTTTCAGCCTAAAAAACATGTGACATCGCTTAGAGCACCTTTAAGCCCTATTGCATGTTATATATAATGTCCGTCGTGTCATATTTTGTCATCTATATTAAAGGAGAACTTGGTAACTTTTTTAACTTAATAAAACTGTCTAGAAATCATTTGGATGGTTAAACAACCTGTTCTGGTGATATTGGTGACTTTCCCCGCTCCCCCCAGCGTTCCCAGGCGGAAAACCAACCTTGCAACTTGCGCACTGCCGTCCCGGCAAAGTGAAATTGGAAGTCTCGTGAGAAGCGAGAACTAGAACGAGAACGAGCGCGAAACACAAATTGCTTTACGGCAATTCGACATAAACACACACGCATGTATGATGTATTACCAGATTACCCACCTCGGTAGACATAGCTCCACGCGATACAGTTGGCTTGCTCCGATCAAAACAAACGCACATGAGCAGCGGTAGAGAGGGGGAGGAGGCCGCCGCAAGTGAGTTTTTTACGACTGTGTTGTGAAATATACGCCCCCCCACAGCTGTAGGGGGAGCTCGTGGGGAAAACATGCGACAACAAAAGGGAAAATCAGCGAAGAAGTGACTAGAGTTCGCTAGAGTTACAGAGTTCTCCTTTAAAACATTTGATTTGTTTTTATTTTATTTTTAATAAAATATAAACAATTAATCATGTTTTTCACACTGATATGATTAATAGCTTAAATAATAACGCCATCACACCCTTGTTGTCACAGACCAGACATTTTGTAGAAATATTCGTTCACCATATTTGTGGCAGTGAATCTTTTTACTTGTCCTGTTTTGGTCAACGGGTTGTATCCCTCATTTTAAAGCAAACCGGTTTCATGGAATGCCAACAAATTAGTTTTAAGTTAAGAAGATAAAAAATAGGTCAGAGTTAGTCCTATGTTTATCTTTCCTATCTTTTTTTGCCAGCACTAATGTCATGATCATGCAGTGGTAAAATGTGATAGCCCATTGAAACTGTCACAGTCCATAGAGAGCCATTAAGAGTGTGTGTGTGTATTTTTAGAGTTTAGCACAGCTGTAGTTTAACTATGGCTGCTTGTGGTTTGGCCTCAGAGGAGGTTTTGGGTTGAGGGGGTTTAGAAGGAATTGCTGTGCAACAGTAAAACTGGCAGGTGGGGCAGGTGTCTTTGAGTGTGTTTTTGTGTGTGTGTTTATGTTTGGCTGCTTGAGAGTTATTGCGGCGTAGGATGTTTGAAACAGCTGAATGCTGATGACTGTGTAGAAGATTGGATGTAATGTTTTGTTATAGCAGTTTAAGATTAATGATCTTTGGCAAGTCAATCTGTGCAGCATTGAGAATATTTTAGTTCCCTGCCCCAGTAGACTGTAGGCTGAGACACTTTAAACTTTTCTTTATATGAATAGTCATGTTTTACACTATTAAGAAAACCAATATATCAGCCTGACTGATTAGTTAGCCAGTATTTGGCAATTTTATATTACTGACAAGTCTGCATGTCTGGGTGACGTGGGATAAAACCCCATAGATTTAGAGTGAAGAAGGGACCAGATTGTCATAGACTTAACTTAGTTTGTCACTTTAGTTAGTAACTACACTACTGTTGGAAAGATTCTCGTCTTGTCCACCAAGGCTTCATTAATTTGATCAAAAATACAGTAAAGACAGTAATATTGTGAAATATTATTACAATTTATTTTTAATTCATATTACAATAACTGGTTTCTATTTCTATGAATTCTATGAATTTTGTCTTCAGTGCCACATGATCCTTCAGAAATCATTCTATATGCTCAAGAAATATTTCTTTTTATTATCAATGTTGAAAACAGTTCTGTTGAAAACTGCTTAATAATTTTATATGATACATTATGCATCCCCCCCCCAGGATTCTTTGATAAATAGAGAGTTCAAAAGAACTACTTCTGTTTTAGTAGACTTGTTCTTAAGTCTATGAGTATTTAATGCAATTACATCAGAAGTAACTGTAATTAAATTACAGAAAAATTAAGAATAATGCCTTGCTTTAAATAATTTTAAAATATATTTTTCTCCTGAAAAAATAAAGTAATTAATTACTTGGTAATGAGTTACACCCAACACTTTCTACACCTTTAAAAAGAAAAATCACTCTTGATCAATTTAATGCATCCTTGCTGATTAAATGTATTAATTTCTTTTGAAAAAAATGGCATGGCAATTTTTTTTAATTTTTAAAAAAAATATAGTTAAAGGCTTTTGGTCATACCTAGGATATTCAGAACCACCAAAGGAGGGAGAGCATTTTCACATTTGGCTCCAAAACTCTGGAATAGTCTTCCTGATACTGTTCGTTGCTCAGACTCGCTCTCCCAGTTTAAAACTAGATTAAAGTCGCATCTCTTCAGCCAGGCATTCATATAATCCTACAGATCAAACTACAATCCGTCCTCTAGCTCATAAATGCCAGAGGAGAACTGGCCCCCGACTGAGCCTGGGTTCTCCCAAGGTTTTTTTTTCTCCATTAGGTCACCTGATGGAGTTTTAGGACACCATTAGGTCACTTGATGGAGTTTTTCGGTTCCTTGCCACTGTTGCCTTTGGCTTGCTCAGTTGGGGATATTTTGGGGATATTTAATTTAATTTTATCAATCAATAAATTCCTCTTGAAACAAACTTTGTTGTATTATTTAAATTTAATACTGTGAAGCTGCTTTGATACAATCTGTATTGTGAAAAGCGCTATACAAATAAACTTGACTTGACTTGACTTGACTATAGTTATATTGTAGTAAACTATACACTATCAATATAAGCATATTGGCCATTGACCACTTTGGGTAATCACAGTCTGCCTTGATTAAACTAGCAGTTATGTAGTATTGGAGAAGGGGTATGATCTAAGCAACTAGTAATTTTTGGTTACTGGATGATGGATCATCAGATCATAAGCCCCATCATCAGACTGTTGACCCCATAACAGTTATGCATTACCTGCTTTCTGCTAATAAATAGTTACATACCAGCCCACACATAAAAAGGATGAACTATTGTTATGGTGCTTTAAAAGTATTTTATACATATACATATACTACTGTGGCCACTGTGAACTAACGTTTTATGGAAAAGATATGTGAGAGGATTATATTAATTTTTTTATATTTTTGTTCCATGTAAAAATAACAGCGTATGGGTTTGGAACAACATGAGGGTGAGTTAAAAATGACACAATTTTCATTCTTGGGTAAATTGTATCTTTAATTATAGTTTTGGTTGTGGATGTCATCTAGAAACGGTTATTTCTCCAGAATACAGATTTTACAGAATGAGAATATATAGATATTTAGATATAGATGAGATCTAAACCATTCTTGTGAGATGGACAAAACAGGCATATATATATATATATATATATATATATATATATATATATATATATATATATATATATATATATATATATATATAATATTATTATTATTATTATTTATTTAACTTTTTTTTACTTTTTTTTTTACTTTTCTAAGCAGTAGTAGATTTTTTTTCTTTCTTTTTTTCTTTTTCTTTTTTCTCATGACACTCAGCATTATGAATAACTCACTTAAGCACATATTTTCTAAAGCAGATTCCTTAGGGCAAAATAAACTGTCATAGATCTCTGAAGGCGATGCCAAATAAAGCAGCTTTCAAACTCAGTAATTTAGCTCTCAGCAATCATCTTGTTAGAAAACTGCTGGATCAGCTTTGTGAATTTGAGTAATAACCATGAGCTAACAAATAAATTCAGTGAGAATGTGTCAGAGACAGGCTGATTTGGTTGGTTAGAAGATCCATTGGTTGGTGTTTTGAGCCTACTTGGCTCTGGTAGATTAGTTTGGTTGAGTCGTACTGTCATATTTGTAAATTTATCAAATGGCTGCCATCAATTTGAGTGTTGGGTGATAGACAGTTGGTTTGAATATACTGGGGTTTTGGTTAAATTACATAAGGGACTGAAATGTCATGAACATCTTTCATTGTTTCAGCACAAGTCTTCAGTAATGCTGAATTTTGGTGAGCTGTGCCAACATCCACCAATCCCTCCCCTCCCACCCGATTCGATCGCCATGGTGATGGCACCCCGTGCTCTTGTAACCAAACATGTTATTCATTCCCAGGCCCTGGCCGTGGCCCGGTTCCCGGTTTTAGGAGAGCTTTCTCATGAGATGGGAGCACAAACAGGCACATGGAGATCCAAGCAATTTAATCACCATGACTATTAGGCCATAGTCTTAAAATGGTCTGGCTGTGAGAACAGACCACCCCACCCTACCATTGGTCTCGGTTTCTCTTTAGTCTATTTCAGTAAAGTTCTTTTGTTCACCTTTGTCTTTCTCCTCTCTTTAGGGTGAGGTATGTTCTCAAACAATGTCTGCTGCAAGCATCTGACCCCTGAGTTTTGTCAGGACTGGGTGGTGGTTTGATTATGAACAGGCCCTGTTTATGTAAGCTTAATTAACTATGTTTAATTAGGTTGGAGTTTTAATCATATTCCAGAACATTGTTAAAGTGGAGCACACATAAATTCAGCACTTTGTTTAAAGCTTTAATTTAAGAATAAGGGCTCATTGTTATGTCTCTGCTGTTCATTTTTTGTTTATTTTGTCCAGTCATAAAAGTACAACTGCTATATATTTGAATGAAGAAAGCTCAAATGAAACTAAATCATGTATTTTAATAGCATTTCCAATCACAAATAAAATGTATACATTACAGTTCAAAATTTTGGGGTGGTGACACTTTTTTTCTTTCTTTTTTTTTTAATAAATGTTTTTGTCCCTTATGCTCACCAAGGCTGCATTTATTTGGTAAAAATAGTAATATTATGAGATTACAATTTTTTAAATAAATGTTTCAATATATTTTAAAATGTTATTTATTCCTGTGATGGCAACGCTGAATTTTCAGCATCATTACTCTGTCACGTGATCCTTTAGAAATCATTTGAATATGCTGATTTGATGCTCAAGAAACTTTTCATATTATTAACAATGTTGAAAAAAATGATGCTGTGTATTATTTTTGTGTAACCTGTGACATTGTTTTTTCAGGATTCTTTCAGCACTTTTTTAAAACAGAAATTATAAATGTCTTTACTGTTACATTTGATCCGTTTAATGTGTCCTTGTATTAAAAAAAAGTAAAGCATTACTTTTGAATTACTTTTCATTTCTTATAATTTTTCCTCTTCAATCTTCCACTTATAATTCCAACCTGTAATGAGCAACGGAAACAATCTCATGGCTTTGAATAGAAAATAGGACATTAGGTCTTTCTCTCTTTTCACATTCCTCTATACTGGACAGTATGCCAGATGGTCCTGTCTGCTATTATCTTTAGGTGTGTGTGTGTGTGTGTGTGTGTGTGTGTAGAGGGGACACAGACACAGATGGATTTCCAGCCATACGTAATTTGTCTTGATCAAAGGTGTAGCTAATGCAAAAATCTGAGATCCTAGCCGCAATCACTTTTCTAATTTTCTTGCACTATAAACAACCTTTAGTATGACTCAACCATGTCGCAAATGATCGTAATGATGCAATTTTCCTGCAGGACCTGTTAGGCTATAACTGGTACAAATAAATGAGACCAAGATCTAATTTGTGTGGCGGGGGGCAAGTTCAACCACAAAGTACCTTGACTGTGTGTCACAACCCATATTTTTGTGTGTCAAAAATACTAGTGTAATTACTAGTTTTGTTGAGCAATATTGACCTGATTTCTCTCTTTTTCCTTCCAGTCAAATGCGTCTCGGAGACAACAGCGCATGATAAAGAACAGAGAGTCTGCCTCTCTCTCCCGGAAGAAGAAAAAAGAGTATTTGCTGACGCTGGAGGCCCGTCTGAAGGTGGCGCTTTCTGAGAACGAGAAGCTAAAGAATGAAAACGGCACATTGAAAAGACAAGTGGAAGGCCTGATGAGTGAGGTGGGTGTCCATGCTTTCTACACTAGCATTCCAACATTTGAGTTCATTAAGATTTTTAAAATGCTTTTGATAGAAGTCTCTTATGCTCACCAAGGCTGCATTCATTTGATCAGTTTTCAAATATAATTTATTTCTATGATGGCAAAGCTTAATTTTCAGCATGTTATTCCAGTCTTTAGTGTCACATGATCTCTCAGAAACCATTCTAAAATGTTGTCTTGGTACTCAAGACATTTCTTATAACAGTTGAAAATCATTGTCCTGCTTAATGTTTTTGTGGAAATCAAGATAATACTTTTTTTTTTCAGAATGCATTGATGAATAGAATATTCAAAAGAACAGAATTAATTTGAAATAGTAATCTCTTGTAACATTATATATAGTATTATATATATATATATATATGAAGAATTTAAATTGAATTGGGGTGTGCTGTTGCTCTAAAATGTGTTAGTGTCTCTTCTCACGAGAGTGAAGGGGCATGTCTAGTGTAAAATCATGAACCTGAATCTCCATTTCTTCCACTCCAGATAGGGGTTAAATATGATTTTTATTTTTTTTATTTCTTATACATATTTTTATTTCATATGTATGTGCTGTGATTGTTATGATTATTTGAATTGCTTTTCTGTAAAGCACTTTGAATTACCATTGTGTATGAAATGTGCTATATAAATAAAGTTGCCTTGCCTAATACTTTATCATTATTCATCTCTTAAGAACTCTGTGCTAAAAGCAACAGCTCCAAAACGGAGGGCTGTCTGTCTTATGGCAGTTCTGGTCTTCTTGGTCTTCAACTTGGGTCCAATGAGGTAAATAATTTTAATGAATCATACCATTTCAGTATTTTAATTTGTTACAGTTTGCACTTTCAGATTGGTAAATGAATAAATCTGTGTCGTTTTGAAATTTGTAGAAGGAAGTACTTGGTGGCATAAGAAAAACTTGGTGGTCCCATGGAAATATTTCCATATGTAACTCTTCTGAAGGAACCAGTAGGAATGTGTTATATAAAGGTTTTTAATATCCTGACTTGTTTTATTTCCTTTTGTGTCCCACCAAGTCTGCTTGGAGGATACAGAGGGTCTACGTTTCCTGCTGCCCCTGCGTTCAATGGCAGACACCTGCTGGGCTTTTCCCCTGAGTCAGAGAGAATCCTCGATTCAGACAGGCCTCAGACTGATACATTTAACCCTGTGAACAGGTAATACTATTCTGTAGTCTTCTACAGTTGCATGAACACATAGTCATGCTCAGTCCTCTGTGTGGGACCGGAAACACCAGAGACCCTTTCCTGCCAAAGCTTGTAGAGTCCATTTTTGTTTTACAAAACGTCAGCACAGGTGTTGAGTGACTCTGACCAAATGCCTGCATAAGAGAACAAGACTCTGTTCTCACATCTGCCCCCCACACACATTTTCATACTGAAACTGGGCAGCTAGCTAAGTTTGTTATTTTATCTACCCAGGATGATGTTTTGAAAGGCAATACTGGCTTCTCATGTCCAAATAAATTGCTTCAAAAACATGAAACTCAGAAGACTTCAAATACCCCCACATGAAAAGACAGATATTTGAAGACATGATTACTTTGAAAACCTCTCTCTATGTTTTCCCAAAGACATTCATCAAGCAGGTCTATTGAATTTTGAGTTACTTCACTCCCAGGGGTCATGTTTCAAACTTCCTGGGGCCTGAGTTAGACAAGATCACCGGCTTTAGTAAGACTCTTACGTTTTTTTTGTTTTGTTTTTTTTTGGCCAAAACAGGTGGTGTTCCACAAGGCTCAATTTTAGGTCCGTTTTTATTTCACTGCCTCCTCATTTACTCTCTGGCGTTTCCATTTCTGCTGTTTTTTCCACTAACAGCCATTCCTACTCTTGACTAAAGTTTTCTTATCCAGCTCAAACTGTGTAATAGGTTCTTTGAAAGGCATCGTAGGGTTGGATTGTTTGAGCTGGTTAGTTTTTTGGCTATCCGGGGAGCAAAGCAAGAAATGAAATGATTTAATTTAGCACTGGAGAAAGGATATAGATTGAGATCCAGATGTTGTTTTTCTATAGGGAGTTAATTTACCCCTGCACGAATTTAGAAATCTCTTTTGAAATCTCCAGTTTATAGAATATTTCCACAGATCTCGTAGCTCTTGCTCCTGTATTTGACATTTCTAAAGGGTTTATCCACAACTTTCTGCCTGCTTCCCAGTCTGAGTTAGGATCTGCCCAGAGATTGTGTTTCTAATAGTTCAGGGTTTGTAAAGCATTTTTATTGTTGAGTGTTAAATATATCAAGAAGTTTAGTCTGCTTTCTTAATTTCTTTCTTTTTTTTAATCTAAGCCCACAGTAATCCAGACCTCCCACTCACTGGGTCTCATTCATGAAACATTCGTAAATATACGAGTAAATATGTGAGTGATTTGTGCATAAAGAGACATTCCTGAAAATTCTTCTCCTGATTCACAAATACTTCGTAAACGTCAGATTTGATAGTGAAATGTGTGTGTGGGTTAATGAATTCCAATCAGTCATAAATGGGACGCGCGCGTGCACGCTCATTCTCAATTACCATAAATCCCATTAAATCCCATCCATTAAAACCGACTGACAACTATATATGGGCATCATATTATGACACGAAATGAAGGATTTCAACATGTCTTCTCAAAAGCGAATGAAGAAGAGAAATTTCTCAGATGCAGAAATTGATTGTTTTATTATCAGAAGTTCATTCAAAACGCCACATTTTATTTTCAAGCGTACATAGTGGCGTATATCAGGTCCTAAAAAAAGGATTTTTTAGATAATAATGCTTTTACCTAAATGCTTTAGGTAAAAATGCTTGGTAGCATATTACAGATGCAGTTAATGGAGTTTCATCTGTTAATCGAACAGTCCCAGAAGTGAAAAGAAAATGGTTCGACATGAAGCTTGACTGCAACACTTGTGACTTGCGGAAAAAATAAATAAATGAATAAACAGCTTGAATATAAAAATAAATAAAAAAATAAAAGACTTGCGGACTTGTGTTCCGTTTGCAGATGCTATTACTAGCTCTCGTAATAAAAGTAAAAAGAAAAACCTTATGTAATTACTATATATAATATTTTTTTCAAAATGCTGTGTAAATATGTACCCGATTAAGCTGATTAAAATGCAGCCTTATTAATGAGCAAAACGTTCGGATGTTAAACGCACTATTTACGCGTGGCTGGGAGCAGGTGTAGGTTTCTTTCGTACCAACTAACATTTGGAAAATACGAACATTTTAATGAATCCGAAAATTTACGCCAGAACCACTTTACACACGATTTACACAAAAATTCGTTCTGCTCGTGTTTCATGAATGAGACCCACTATTTCTACTGTGAGATGAGCTTCTCTATGTCAGCAAAGATTGCTTCCCAGAGCTTCACCGTCACTCATCCACAGCCCGAAGTGTGTGACATGTTTCAGAGGCCACATTTTCCTGATTTTTTGGAGCTATTGCGTTAAGCTGTAAATGTCTACACCAGTTTCTTGCAGGGAGATGGTTTAGGATTTTGTTGTTCATGATGTCTTGGATTTATTTTAAGTACAGGTTCACTGTACCTGTGCTAAACATGAACTTGGCATTAATTGTTGGCAGTGTTCATTTATAGCTTTTAGAGATGCTCTCTTTTCCCGTAGACAAGATAAGAAAGAACCATCTTGGCTTGCACACTTGCACATGGTATTCTTTCAGATGTTAAGCCAGTACCAAGAGATGATTAAAACAAGAGCCTTATAAAATTTCGTACATTGTTTTGGAATTAAAACGTCCTTATAAAGACTCTAAACCCCCTTCTCCATTCTTTCCTTGTTACACTTTCCTGTCTTTAATGTTGTTTTTTCTCTCTCTTTCTCATAGGTTGGAGGATGTGCTATCAGAGCAGAAGGCTCTGGTGGTGGTCAAGGATCCTCTGTATTTCAGAACTGCACCACCCTGCCAGCCACCCGTCAACAGGACCAAGTGCATAAAGTCAGTACTGAGCTTGTTTAAAATCAATGTTGACATTACCCCACCCTCTTTCATATTCAAATGCTGTTTTATTATAAATGTAATAGTGTTAGTAGTATCTGGCAGTTCTGGGACAAGCCAGTTCTCTTAAAATTTTGAGTACAGAGCAACTGGTCCGCAGTATCCTAAATTTGCCCGTCTGATCTGAACCGAGAAGCACTTTTTATTACAATAGCCCTAAACAACAGCCCTGGTACATAATCTTCTGAGCTCTGTTGTTATGACAGTAAAAGATAATTGTAGCTTTCGTAAAAATAATCTTTCGATCTGTGCTCCAACAGCTGTTAGACCAGCTTTTTAAAAAATTGATAGTTCCAGTCCTTTATTTTACAATGGATTCAAATTTGGCTCAACCTCATAATCCCCTCAACGCACTCATTACATCAGTATTACTGCAGCAATGCTTTCAATTAAAATTTTTTATTAATAAATGATCATTTTTTTGGCTGTTTTTTATATATACAGTATACAGTATATATAGTAATCATTTTTCAATGAATATATAAAAAAAAATATGGTGGTTTTATGGCCCCAATATACTTTAAGAGATATCGAAGAACAAACTGGTGTGATGTCTTTTTTAACAAAATCAGGCCAAAATAAAGTTTGTTGTTCATTTTGGGAGTTTGAAACAGCTTGCCTCTGGCTGGTAAACACTTTCGAACTACCATTTGTCTGTGGCGAGTACGTAATGGGTAGGTGTGACTCTGAGGCTCTGCTTTTGATGTTGTCCGGTTCATTTCTTCTGTTTATTCAGTCGAGGTCAGACGCCTACAAGTAAAAACATGAATACACTGGAGAGCCGATTTATAGTAGAAATTGAAGTTTTAATTCTAATTGAAAGAGACACAGAATTTTTTTTGTTTAATACTGAAAAACTGCTTGCTTTTAAACAATCTATTGTATAAATTGGTTTATAAATAAATGTGACAGGACTTTACTGGAGTGCAGAGCTAGTACAAACATATCCACATCGCTATGAACAGATGCTTCTTAACTATTGTTTTCTCACCACTGTCATTTTTGTTGTGCTTTTTATTTATTAAAAGGAAAGATATTCAAAGAACATACTCATCTTAACGCTGCTCTCAGCAGTGTGGCTAACAGTATTCTGCTGGCCATGCATTTCAAATTTCTTTTTATCCCTAAGCGATGAAAAAAAGAACTTTGCTGTGAGTATATCGGGGCATTTAGAACTGCTAATGTAAAACTTATAGCTTTAATAAGCACCTCAGAGTCAAACATTTTTTATTCTTCTCTGTATTCTCTTTTCTTATATCATGTAGCTTGGTTGCCATTTCAAATCCGATGTCCAGCCATTCATCAAAAATTAAGTCCACAAAGATAAATTCTTGTTGACCATATGTTTTTTTTATGCAAAACCACTCTGTTTTAAAATTGAGATGATGTTTCTATTCTGCATAACTATAGGATAGCGCATGAGCTGAGAGGCTGGGTACATCGTCATGAGGTTGAGAGGACCAAAACCCGCCGCTTGAGCAACACTCAACACAGAGGCAGAACCATCCCGGTATGAACTAACAACACTTTTCCTCTTTTAAGCCTCCAATTGTCTTTCTACATTTATTTTATTCTTTATGTTTTGCTGTCTTTCTGATATTGTTAAAAATCTGTTCTAAAGATTGGATTTGAAATCCAAATCAGATTTGTGTGAACAAAGCCAGAGAGAGACACCTAAGGGCCTTGACATTGTCCAGTTGTAGTCATTGAAGAGTCTTGTTTCTTTCTCTTTGACCTTCAGCATGACATCTGTATTGGTGCGACTCAAGTGCAGACTCTTTGTTGCATACCTCCAACCCGGATACAGGCAGCTGAGAACCACCAGGATATAACACTGTTTATTTTCTTTAAATAGATCTTTCTAAATGTTTACATTAGGGATGAGACCCCTTTCTTTGCTCTCTCTCTCCTCTCATACTGCTTGTCTCTTTCATTCCTTTTTAACCCACTTTTAGTATAATCCAGTAGTCTTGGGAAAGTAAACACCCCCCTACCCCAATCTGCTCAGACAATCTGACTAATTTCCTTTTTTTCCTTTACAGTCTCTGCCACACTAAGTCTGATTCGCTTCAAAACCTCTGTCTGTAGCTTGATTTGAATGCGTGTAAAAACCCTTGCTGTTCTGTTTAAGCTTTAAAATCCCTATATGCAGTTTACAGTTTCCACAATTCATATAATAAATTAATGTTAATATTTCACTACTATTAAAAAATTTGGGGTCAGATGTCTTTTGTAACATTTATAATTGTCTTTACTGTTGCTTTTGATTAATTTAATGTGTCCTTGCTGAATAAAAGTATAAATTTTTTTACAAAAAACGTACTAACCCCAAACTTTTGAATGGTAGTGTATACCTTTCAAAACACATTACTATTTAATACACTGAAGCAGCATACATGTATTAACACTGAAATCAAAATGGTGGGAAAATATGTACTGCTTGTCTGTTGTGCAGGGGACAAAATATGGCAACAAATTATGGCTACCAGCTTAGTCACAAAGAATTGTCTTGAAATGCATACACACATTTTACATTTACTTTATTTGATAGTCATACAACATATTGACTCCTGAAATGGTTATACCACAGCCACAAATCAATGACAAAAAATCAGAGATTATAAGCCCCAGGATTGTGTAGCCTAAAGGTTCGAAGAACCAGGCTGGAAGCTAAAAAGGTTATTGGTTCAAATAATGGACCGTATTCTGTGGCATAACATCGCATAAATGTTCAAGAAACATATTTTACCATCTTTGGTAGCAGAATCTCTACTCAAATCTGTACTGAAATAATTGTACATGAATAGTCCTGTGGCAAAAAAGCTTCACAATTCTAGTTCCAGAAACCTTCCCTTGAGCCTGATTTTGGCTTAATGTGAATCTGTACGGTTTATACACCGTACAGGCAGAATTAATCAGAATGTACTTGTTTGCTTTAGTTCCTTATCATTTATTTTTTCAGATAACTAATAGTGAGAGCAGTTGGATGGAAAGCTTGTTATGATTTAGAGAAGCATAGTGTGGAGCAGGTTGATTGTTTGAAAGGCTGTCCTGTGTTCGAAGGGTCTGCCTTATGTGTGGAAACTGCCCTGACAGACACAAACACACACATATATTCACTGATAACCATTTTCCACTTATAGGTTCCCATCGCCCAATCTGAAGTCATTCCAATGCGTTTCCACTACATTTAAAGGCCTTCTGGCCCAGAAAAACTGGTGGTCTTAAACAGGAACCGCTAACGCCAGAGAAATAATTTCCTCACCACCAACAACAACAACTCTAAACAAATCTAGTTCGCTCCCATTATAATCACAAAGCTGTGTACTCCGGTACTGCCAGTTGCAGCCATGTTTGCTTTCCGTCACCAGGACTGAAGCACTAAGTAAATACTGTCATGCAGAGTGCTGAGAGGTTGGGTGATTGCAGATGGATGGGTATACTGACAAATGGCTATTTCCCAGACTCTGTGTACTGTCGACACAGAGCAAAGAACTAAACAAAGTGTGAGAGAGATGCACTTTATCAGCCTAACACTCGATGACAGGAGCTTAAGCATAGAGATGTTAAAGCACGTACAGTGACACACATGGGAATGTGCTTGTGCTCATATTAATTTTGTATAATTTGGTAACAGAAAGTGACATTTTTCTTTTCTTTGTCCGACAGAAAGCAGCAGATAAACGGGCTGAGGTACCACAGATAATGACACAGATCCAGTACACGGATTCCTCTGAAAAGTAAGTTTCACTAGATTTGTGAGGAAGTTCCTGCAACATCAAACTGCATATTCGTATATCAGCATATTTGTCGTCATGGTCTGTGTATGAGAGTCAGTCATCAGTTCTCGGTTCTGCAGTGTTGTGCCAATGCTGTACAGGCTTTTTAATGGGGTATTTGCTTATGTGAGCAAAACAGTAAAAAACAGTCCCTTTATTTGTAATGTAAACTTTGTACAAATGTTGTAATGTTTACTAATGTGTATTCGGAGAAATGGTCTGAGGACAATTTTAATTTATGTATTACAAGACAAGTTTGACGCCCAATTCGTCATCTGCCAAAGTAGGTGGTAGATTTGGCAAAAATTTGGAGTGTGTAGAGGTGCGGAATTCTGGAATTTCTAAGAATTTTTTTTTTTTTAAAGCTGTCATCAAATCCAGTATTAAAGCCTGAGGGAAATTTTTCAAACAATGCCATATATAATAAAAATTTTTATCTTTTTGTGCACAATCATCTACATGTTATTCAAGAAAACATTATTTGTCCGTAATCTTTCATGAAGTTATAATACCTCTGTAATAACCAACAGACGAATTGCAATATAAGCGTCGTTTTAGGCTGTTCTTGCAGGCCATTCAGCCTTTAATATAATTTTTTTTATGAGATGCTCTCAGTCTCAAGGGTGAAATTGACCCTCAGCTGTCATGTCCCAATCACAAAGCCACCTCACAAGTGGATGCTGGTGTGTTTTAAGAGGGGAGTAGACCTCCAATTCAAACTCAGTTTTGTAACTCTTCTCTTGAATATTTTTACATCTTAAAGAGGTATCTGCCTACATACCATTTTTTTTTTTTGTGTGTGTTTTTGGTTGGCTCACTTGCTCTCCCTCAGGGTAAATCATATTTTTGACTGCTATAGTTTGGCTGACCTCAGCAGTACATTGGGCCAAAAATCAGCATGGCTGACATTCCATTGCATCACACTGACAACAGGGGAAAGGCCACATTCACACAGGAAAGAAAGTGTTTTATCAAGAGATTTGTGAGAATTAGATTAGATAATTAGTATTTTTATTATAACATATGCAAAGTAAACCAGATACAGCTGGAACCTTTTGATATGGAATTATTTCTATAAATATATATGTGTATATATATAATTATAATAAAAATTCCCTCTTCAATACAAGTCAAAGGTTTTACCTGCAGGAAACATCATAACTTGCACATGCTGTTCTTATCCGTGATAAAATGTAAATCAGTGTTTGTATCCTGTATGTAGTGTTCCCAGCAGCGAGCTGCAGGTGTATTACGCCCCTCGCCGCACCTACAATGACTTCTTTGATGAACTCAACAGAAGAGGGGACACATTCTACGTGATCTCTTTTCGCCGGGTAAGTTGATCTGTCTTTTCATCTGTCTATCTGCTTTCTATCGGCCTGTGGCCACACATTGATTTTAGAGCCCACACAGCATCATAAGGGGACACTTGAGATGGTTCCATCACAATAGAGCACATGGCCTGTCAGAGAATCTTCTAGCATGTGTTAAATCTTGGGAGGTCTTTATAAACTCCTGTTTTTACAGTTTGTAAACTATCGTTCTTGTTTGAAATAAAACACACAGTGGGTCTTGTATTGCCACCTTGATTTTTAAAGATATACAAGGCAGTAAACTAATCTGTTTAAAACAATTTTTATTTATTTAAATTAAATTAGATTATATCACACTAATTATGCTGTACAAAATGTAAAAAGTTTTTGGTCAATAAGATTTAAAGAAATGAATACTTTTATTCAACAAGGATGCATTAAATTGATCAAAAGAGACCGCAAGGACATTTATAATGTTACAAAAGATTTCTATTTCAAATAAGCTTTCTATTCATCAAAGTATCCAGAAAAATTATTTGATGTCAGATGACATGCATCATAGAACAATTACTCATTGGATTTGCCAAGTTTGTGAGATTCATGGCTTAGTGGCATAATTATCAGAATCTATTCAAGAGGTTTGTTTGAGGCTGTTTGGATCAACCAAGCAAGACTCTGTCCTTTGTGTGGTCGTTGCAACATTTCATGGACACATGCTAAAAACATTTTGCTGCATATTGTTGTTTATTATAGTGATTTTCCGATTCAGATACCCCCCCCCCCCAATAATGTCACTTATTAATGCACATTTATATTTTTTATTTTAGCTAACAAATATTTTTTTGGCAGCTACTTCCAGCTTTGTAAAAGTGGGGAAAAACTGAATCGACGAAGAGTTATTCAAATGAGTCAGGCCTATTTTTTTGTACACATGTGCATGATCTTAAGCTGGGCGTAATTTCAGTCAGACTGCATTTGTAGTAATCTTCTAACATTTTTGTTTCAGTCTAATTGCATGTCATCTTTCATCAATTTGTTCTTTATTCCTTGTATGTTTGAAGGTTTTTTTTATTTTTGTATCTGCTTTTGATTATTCACTCAGAAGATTTGAATAATGTTGCCCGACATATTTGAAAAAAGTAATTTTAAATCTCTTTTGTTACGAAGGAAACAACGCACCCAAATTGAGACAAACTGCAATGGCTCAAAGCAAAATTCGTGTTATCATATATTTCACCAATTTGCAGGGGATATGACAGTTCAGTTCAGTATTTATTTATCCCCGTAGGGAAATTGTGTTTGCAGCGTACACTCACACAGACATTTGACAAATTCACATTTGGCATATATTTAAATATGAATACATAAGAAAATAATCTAATAGTAAACCTAATTAAGGTATCCAGTCTGGCGACTATTTATCCACTACCACTGGAAGGAAGAGAATTTAAAAACTTGATTGCTTGGGGAATAAAATAAAATTGAAACCTATTTTTTAAACATCTAGGGACACAATATCGTCGGCCTGATGGTAGCAATTCAAAAGTATAGGATAGAGGGTGTCGCTTATTCACAATGATGTTAGCCTTGTTTAACACTCTTCCTTTATATATGCTCTCTATACTCTCTAACTTTATTCCTAACAATTTACTTGCTGTTACTACCACCTTCCCCAATGATCTCTTCTGGGCCTCAGAGGCATTACCATACCAGCAGATCACACAAAATAACACAATGCTTTCAGTAAAAGCCCCATAAAACATCAATAATATTCTACTATGGACATTAAAGGACAGTAATTTCTTTAGGAAGTAAATTCTCTGTTTTTACTTACACAGTAAGACCATACATCCCACTTGAGTTTATATTGTCCAGCATTACACCAAGGTATTTATAATTTGTTACTAACTGTACTTGCTCCCCGTTAATTAATGTAGGATGAATTTCACTCATTACGTGAAAGTAGATGGTTATCAGGCACCAGTTCATCCTGGTGATTTATTTTTTTAATGGCAAACAGGTCTTTTTTTTGTGAAACTTAAACAAAGAAATGACTCATAATGTCAGTGACTCATAATCAGAAAATAAAGATGGTTTTGTGGACGCTACATCTTTTTCTGCCAGCTTTTTTTAAACGTCTTGATTTAAAGACTTTAAAATCAAAGTTGTCTTTTTTGTGTTCATTAATATCAGCCCTGAAAATCAGTCCCATCTAGGTGAGTTGAGCCAGAAGATGTTTGACTGGTTTAGTCATAGTCAGTCACTGCCCTGTTTCTGTGTTTCATTATGTCTCTAGGTTTGTTCACTCTTTTGGGAAGTCAGACTTTAAAAATATTGACTCAGCTCCTCCAAAACATCCTCAGATTGTGACCTCCATTTATGAACGTAAAAAGGTCAAAGCCTAATCCGTCAGATTTGCATTTCTGTCTGCCTACGATTCTAATGTGTGACCATTTGTTTAATAGTAGTCAGATCATCAGTAGCCCCTTTCACACAGCACGTTGATCCCAGGAAATTGCCGTAAAATTGCTAGAGTGCCTTCTGTGTGAACGCAAACACGTCCCGGCGATTGATGCCGGGATCGATGCAGGGATAGGGACCTAGTAACATTGCCGGGATCAGTCCTGAAACAAGCCACTCGGCAAACCCAGTGGCGCTACTGGGTAGTATGGACTTGTCTTCGTATAGAAATGATGAAGAGGAGTTATCAGCAGAACTGACATCTGACAGGAGTTATCACATCCTGATGTCACGTGTCTTTACGGGATGTGTGTGAACACACTCATAGATTCCGTAAAATCACTGGCAGTGTGAATGAACCAAAATCAAACGATCCCGGGACAAATCCCGGTACACATTTTCCGTGTATTTTCCGGAATCTCTGTGTGAAAGGGGCTAGTGAAAGATGGAGTATTTAAAGGGGTTTGTCCACAATTTTTTCTTTTAAAGACAAAAACTGTTTTGGTAGAAAACCTCAAGAGGGTTATTTATGGTTTATCACAAAACAAAGATTATGAAGAGGAAATCTGGATAGTTCACCCAAAATGAAAATTGTCACCTACCTTTTTTTATATAAAAGAAAGAGAAAAATAGTAATGAGTTTGAAAACATAAATGAGTAAATTAAACTTTTCCAACTATTTTGGGTGAACTAGTCTTTAGTTGAGTTTGACCATTTAACAACCCTAATTACAGCATTTTTAGTCTGTCAGCCATGAACTACTGCTAAACAACACTGGTGTCCTTTGACTTGTTAGATCGGCCCTCTTCTGATTTGTTTTTCAAGAATGTGTAGCTTAGAGAGGAGAGACAATCAGTTCAAATAAAGGATGAAAGTGATTGTTAATAATGAACTTTATTGAATTTTTTTTTTTTTTTTTTTTTCATAAAGTTTTTGTTTGTTTATTTTGTTTCCTAGGTTTCTGGGCATGTGTCTCTGAGAATCTGTGTGTCTTATTTAGGTTTGCTTTTGTGCAGTGAGCCCAGCATCCTTGTCTGGACTGTGCTTGCAACTTAATATTGCTTTTTAAAATTGTTTTATTGAATCAAGCGGTCTGATCTCCCAGAGTTGCACTACAAACGTTCAAACTGTGCTAGGGATGTTTCTTGTTAATTGTTATCCTCATTGTAAGCCGATCACAATATGCTCAGTTTGCTGCTCCCTCTGAGCCAGTCACACTTCAGAGTTGACGAAAAGTTCATGTCTATCTGATGAGATGGTTAGTAACTGGCCCTTTCAATCTTTATTTCTCTCTTTCACCTTCCCTCTCATTGGCCCTAGTCATGAAGGCAATTGAATCGGAGGATCACACCCACAGGTTTCAGGTCACTTGCTGGAGTATACAAAGAGAGAACGTGGCAACTTCTGTGCTCTTCCTAAAAGACCTCATTGTCATAATCTAGTCTAGGGAACCACAGTGGGCTGGGGAAGAGGGAAAAAAGCCAGAATGCTGTAACACAAATTTAATAATCTTTGAGCAACATTATGATGTATTTGGTGTTTTGTTTCTTTTTAATCAGAACCAGAATTGAACATTAAATAGATATTTCACCCAAAAGTTAAAAAATTGTCTTCGTTTACTTTACATTTCTTTCATTTAATTACAATTGGATTCCATTGAAGAATGAAAGTAATACAGATTTGGAATGACATGAAGATGAATAATTAATGACAGGATTTTTATTTTTGGGTGAACTATTTGTGTCTCATTGTGAATTCAGTTTTCTGCACATCTTTACTACAGTGACAACAGATGGTATTAAACGCTAACACATTTACTGAAGTCTACATGACACAAGACGTCACAAATCCATGACCCGTTTCCCATCCATCACACAGACATGAGTGTTATTATAATCTCCAGCTCCATGGCTTTCCTGTCCATATGGTTTCTGTCTTCAACAGGTGTGTGTCCTGACAGGTTCATGTCTCCGAATGTTACAGTTGAGTTGGACTAAATGTACATAATGTACATACATTTATTACCAGATTATAGAATTGTTATACGACACTCTCTAGTGCTTCAAGTTTGAACTTGTTTGCACTGAAATAAACTGGCTTCAGCAAATGTTATTTGCAATATACATTACCGTTTGGGTCAGTATGATTTTCTTTTTTAAAGAAAAAAAATGCATAATGGTTTCCACAAAAATATAAAGAAGCAACTGTTTTCATCATTATTAATAATAAGAAATGTTTTTTGAGAACCAATCCAGTGTAATTTATGTTCTCACCAAAGTAATAAACTCCTCATTCATGTGTTTTTATGGCTGTAATTCTTTTGCTTATAGGATCACCTCCTCCTTCCTGCCAACAATCACAACAAAGGCAGCCGCCCCAAGATGTCTTTGGTCCTGCCGGCTATGAATTACAATGGTAAGAGAAAAGAGTTGTGAATCATCTTATTATCTAATGAATGAATTGATCCTTGTCTCACTGCTTTTTAGCACAAAGAACATTTGACTTGACATTTGATTTGACTTCTGGGATTGATTTATGTTGTGCGCATGTGTGCATGGGCGTGTGTGTGTATGTGTGTGTGTGTATGTATGTATGTATGTATGTATGCATGTACACTACCGTTCAAAAGTTTGGGGTCAGTAAGATTTTTTCATGTTTTTAAAAGAAGTATTTTCTGCTCACCAAGGCTGCATTTATTTGATAAAAAACAATAATAAAAAAACAGCAATATTGTGAAATATTATGACAATTTAAAATGACTCTTTTCTATTTTAATATATTTTAAACTGTAATTTATTCCTGTGATCAAAGCTGAATTTTCAGTCGAGCACAAATTAAATCCGAGCACAAATACGCAATATACTCACAAAATCTTTTTTTTTAAATTGAATACTATTTGAATAAGGGGGTGACGATTTTCCTAAGTCCTTTCCTAGACACTCCCTACTGAATTTCTCTCCTTATATTCCTTGGCTATGGTTGCAGTATTAGATTCAATTATTTCCATACTGGGAATCTCAGGAAGGGTCACTCAGGGAAATGTCCGAGGGTGGACAGGCTTTTGTGAAAGATGAGAGTTTAAGCCTTTTAGAAAGAGAATAATGACAGAAGTATAGACATTCCTATTATGATTGTGTTAATACCTCATGTCAGAGTCCTTGGCAAACAAATGGTGTACACATCAGGACAAATGCCCCCTACTTTTCAGTAGTTATCTCATAGTTCCTTGTTTGTGTCTCTTTTCTAGTGTATGCAATCATGAGACACACTTTAACTTGTCGCAGTCATTAGGATGGATTTCAAACCTGTTTTTAAATCTGTCTGAAATCTTTCCGACTAGTCGTCAGGTGTGCGCACTGTCCCAACGAGCTAGCCACAGCGGATAAAATTGTGAGAAAGAAATGCACTGAAAAGCAGAGTTTAAAACAATCTCTCCAAAAATGAGGGCATTTGATCCAAGTTGTTTAATGACAAGAAGAATAAACATTCTTGTTGCTATGTGCGTGAGTTTTTCTGTGAGAATGCAGTGTCTCGGAAGAGCATGATGTTGTAATTGACGCACATAGTCATCGATTAGTGAGGCTCACCAGAAAACAAGAAACCTGCCATATCTTAAAGATCATAGCCTTGAATTGTTTATGTAACCCAAATCTAAGTATTCCCTCTTGAGAAGACAGTTGAGCATTGTGTACACTGAATCAGTTTTGTCTGGCTCCATCCTGTTTTGATTTAGAAATGCATGTTCAGTGTTGGCTTTCACATGGTTTTATTACAAGAACAACTTTTGGACAACTCGGAACAGAAGTTTATTTTTTGAAATTGCCTCCAGCTGATTCCGTTCTGTTCTACATGCTCAAGATCGTGTTTGGGTTCGGGGTGTTTTCCACAACGAGGGGGTGTGGAGGAAAAATCTTTCAGGGTTGTTGATTAAAAAAAAAAAAAAAGATTTTTTCGCCAATTTCAATAATTTCATGTTTGGTTTGAAACATAACTGTTGACTGTTGTTGCAGTGCCTGGCAGAGTCAGTACATATATTATCTGTTCTCTTTCACTCTCTTCCCTGTGGGGAAGTGAGTCAGCATTATAATCGTTTGTAAATGTTGAAGATGATGACCGTCATAATATTCCCGTTTCTTTCTTTTGTTTGTGCTCTGCATACGTTTTCGAAGAAGTCATATCAGTGAAAGGCATTGCTTTATTGTCAAAAGCCTAGTTAAAAAGCCTAATTCTGTAAAGAATAGTTCACCCAAAAATGAAAATTTAGCAATTTACTCACCTTCTTGTTGTTTCAAATGGACACAAAAATAATTTTTGTCCAGTTCGTAGACAGTTCATAGTGACTGATGTATACATTAGCAGCTTATGTATTATATTCAGTCTTTTGAAACCATACTATAGCTCTTTGTGCAGAAACATCTGAAAATACATTTACTTATCTTTTCCTCCAGTGAACTGTTAACTCACAAATCACTGTGACTGGATCATTTAGTCAGTTAGTTGAATTGATTCATTCTTTTGAAATGGTTCTTTTTATCAAGGAACTGGTCACAAATCAGTATATTCATAACAATATAATTCATAACAAATCGGAGTTAACGGTTTTTTTTGGCCGAACTATTCCTTTTAGCTGTTAAATATCAACCATTTTGGGGCAAACCACTGCTGTTATGGTGGAAAGTGAGTTTGGCTGGAACCTAAAAGGTTCACAACCACGTTCTCATCCGGAATTTACCCTTGAGTCCACATGTTGCCTTAATCAGTGTTTTAAATGGTGTTTGGAAAGTCAGGCCTAGAACCAGACATATCCAAAGGGAATTCACCTAACGAAAAGCCTTTTGTAAGAATGGAAAATGACATTTCTGACATATTGGAAACTTATAGGATGGAAAAGATATATTTTTTAATATGTGAAGATGTGTACAGCTCAGCAGTTCAGTGTGATTTTAGTGCTTGCAGTGAAATACAGTGAGACGATAGCTATAACCCATCATCTATGATGATTTCTGCAGCACTGCTGAGTTTTTTTTTTTAAGCACCTGTGAAAATACACATTCTGTGACATTTTTGACTTTATTCCATTTCATTGTGGTAGTATCAGAGATAGATGGGAATATTTTGGTTTCAGAAAGACTGAAAGACAGTTAAGTTTACTATAAATCACCGCTTCTGAGATCATCATTGTGGTTGTGCGGCTGAAGCGCTCATCAGGAACGACTAAGTGTAGGATGCGTAAATGTATTCACCAGCAATGGCTGGAAAAGTGCTTTAGATTGACCTACCGTGATACTCTTCAGCCTATAAAGTTTTTATCAGTGCTCGAGTCTGCTATAAAAGTCACTTTCCTGCCACCCATATGCTGTGCATACATGTGAAGCTCTCTCATCTTTTTTGGTATAGAGAGCTGTCCTTATAGAATATAGGCATAGAACATCTGTAGTTGGTGTAAAGCATCATGCTTTTAATGCTTCCTTACAAAATAATCACTGCTTGTGTTTGACGAGCACTTTTATGAGTCTGTCCAAACATGGGGAAAGAAGTCGCAACCTGACCTTAGACCTTAGTGTTAGGCCCTGTCCCAAATGGCACACTCCGGACTTGTGGACTTCCTCAGAGTCCACACTTTGGTGACGTCATGTAGTGCAGACCTATAGGGCCCTTGGCGCGAGTCCACGAGGGCGCATTGAGAGGTATTTTTGGGACAGACTCGATCGGCATGCCGGAAATAACGGTCTGGTTGTTGTTGGACAGGAGAAATCACATTTTTGTGCTACACAGCCTAATTTTACAGTTCTATATTTTGATATTGTGCATATCACCTGGGCATTAGACAATAGATATATCATGCTTATTTAAATGATGTATAAAGTTGTACATAATAATACATAATGTTCCATTTGAACTAAGATTACAATTTTAAAACATAATTTAAACTTAATTTTTTCAATTTACAGGTTTCAATATTCATACGATGTTTACATATGACTCAGTAAAGCCCTACCATTCGGTTCTTTTTATTTAATGAATCATAATGCGATCGTATTATTAAACGCGCTATTATTATGTTTGAGACATCAACCACTGGTCGATGACCATAATGTTTGTATAAACTGTAGGTAACAACTGGTAAAATGTACATTTAGGTCATAAAAACAGTAATATTTTCTTCTCAGTCATGTCAACAATTATCCGTGAGTGAAATCTCCTCCCATCTGTTGTCTGATTGGCCTTTCGCAAGGATTCCTGGGTAGTTAAAGTGCGTGGAGCCTGCTTCTATGCGGGCTTCGTGGAAGACCGCTTCAAGGGTACAAAGGGGGCGCTGCTGAGCACACTTCAGAGCGGTAAAATGCTGAATGGGACGCCCTACGGACTCGTAGACTCAGCGAGCACGCGCAATTCAAGTCCACAAGACCGAAAGTCCGCATGAAGTGCGCCATTTGGGACAGGGCCTTAGTTAAACCAAAGCTTGATCAGTATTGCTTACTACATATTTTAGAACAGTCTCAATGGATGAATCTAATAGGAGTGTTAAATCTGTACTTAATTACCAGTAGATTTTGATAAATGTTAATTGACATTTACCCATTTATTTATGTATGATAAAGCATTGTTTGGGTTTCTGAATTATGCTGTACATTGGGGTTAAATTCTGTCATTTTTAAATTTGCTATGTAATGGAACTATGTTTATATTTTGACTCTGACTTGACTTTCCACGATGATGGAAAACTTGGAAATATAAAATTTTAAAGGAATTTTAAAATTGTGCTCTCCAGGCCTGGAAAAGTTATAGAAATTAGTAAAATCTTAAAAAGTTTCTATTGTAAATATGATAGTTTATATTTTTGCTTGACTCTAAAACATTTAATTTCCTAGATATTGCAATTGTCTGAGACTTTTGTTCAGTGTCAATAAAATAAAAATCCAAAATGTTTAATCCAAATTAACTTTTGTAATCCATTGTGTTGGAGTTGCAATGCTGGCAATTGGATTTTCAGTCATGAAATTTCATTACTATTTTGCACAAAGATCTTCAGAAAAATACAATCCGTACACTAATACACTACCGTTCAAATGTTTGTGGTCAGTACGATGTTGTGCAGATTAATGTTAACCAAGGCTTTTTTATTTACTTAAACAATAAATCAGTAATATTGTGAAATATTATTACAATTTGAAAAATAACTCCTCTATTTTCTGTATTTTCTATTTTTAAATATAATTTATTTCTGTGATGCAAAGCTGAATTTTAAGCATTATTACTCCAGTCTTCAGTGTCACATGATTCTTCAGAAATCATTCAAATATGCTGATTTAGTGCTTAAAAAAAAAAACTTATTATTATCATTATCAGTGTTGAAAACAGTTGTGCTGTTTAATATTTCTGTGGAAACTGTGAATTTTTTTTTTTTTTTTTTTTTTTTTTTTTTTTTTGATGAATAGAAAGTTCCAAAGAACAGAAGAATAGAAATCTTTTATATCATTATAAATGTATTTACTGTCACTTTTGATAAATAATGCTATCTTGTTAAATGGAAAAAAGTATTACCTTTAAAAAAACAAAAAAACTTTGGAATGGTATAGCTCTTTTTTTTTATGTGGGAGTCGTCATCTCTTGAGTTTACTGCTATGTTAAAATAAATGCCAGCGTGTGACTAACCTCTAAGAACTCTGTGTGAAAGGAGCCCCTAAAATGCCTCTTAACCTCTCCGGGCCACCCAGCACATCACCTGCATTTCTTTTCACACAGAACTGAGCACCAAGTGTTGTTTCATACAACTATTTAATTTCTCCTTTGCTAATACAATTACTTTTCTGTCTCACTTCAGAGAGCGTCATAAAAGACAAAGAGTTTGAGGTGATGATGCAGATCGACTGTGAGGTCATGGACACCAGGATCCTCCACATCAAATCGTCTAGTATTCCGCCCATATTGCGGGTCAATCAGACGGACACAGGCTCTTTCTATCACGCGGCTCCCAGCAACAACCAGCCCGCTGCCCCAGTTGGAGTCCTCATGGGTTCTTCTTAGTCCCAGCAATCCACTAATCCACCATTTTTTGGTGAATTAGCCAGTTTTCCCACCATCATTTATTTGGTTTCATAATAAGCCTCTCCTTTTCTTTTCTTTTTTTCCTATTCGAGTGACAAACCAAGATCTTGGTAATCTACTACCAAGATCCCCAAGATAATTGATTGACAATTTATCTTAAAGTCACCTCTTCAAAAGGCATCAAGTGGGCCATTCAATACTAATGAAAATCAAATTACAGTCTTTATTCCAGGCTATTGTTTCCAGAGACTACTGTTACACATCTATCATCAAAGGCATCTACATTTACGTTTATGTATTTGACTTAAAGCGCATTCAAGATATACATGTCTTTTTAGTTTGTGCGCCCTAGAAGTTGTTGGTGCCATGCTCTGCCAACAGGAGCATTCATCTACCAAATCTCCCAAACCAAAGTGCAATTGGGCTCAATTATTGAACTCTTCTCTGCCATGTGGTAGCTGTCAGGGATTTGTGTTTGATTTTGTTTGCACTGTGCTTTTTTTGTTTATAAAATGTATTGAAATATATATGAAGTTTTGTACCAAGCTTGTTTGGTGCACCTTTAATGGTCATATTCAGCTAACTATTCTTCAATACTACCCTCAAACAACCCACCTTGGCTGTGAATTGTGTGCTTTTTGTCAAGTTTTTTGTTTTGTTACGACATAACTTGAATAGAAAAGTAAGAAAAATTTATTATTTCCCTTTTGTGTTTGTGAATAGAGGCATTTTGTATCATTTTCTTGCATTTTCCATTCTTTAGACTAACTGATAATTTGGATCTGATTAGAGATTAGGCAACATCTGTCAGTTCTTTTACATATTTAAGACCTCATGTTTATCTTAGTGGCTTGATCGCACTTTTAATGAGGTGTACTTGACATAAATTCAGTTAACATAACACTGGTTAATTTGAAGTTGTAGAAAAGACATTATTAATGCTAATATTTTACCTCATCTGTCCTTGTATACTATGTATTCGTCTCTATTATTCTTGCCTATTTAGATGTTCGCTCTATTCTTGTATTGTTTAGGATGCCGTAGTCAGTTATCATTTTGAAAGCAGTGTAATCATTAGCTTGTCCTGTCCAACCTGTTGTCACTTTCAAAGAACCATTCCCCTTCAAAGACAAACTTGCCTGCGCCGACCAATCACCATTAGAACTCCTAGAGGGTTGTAGGATTCTTCATTATTTGAATTTCACAGATTATTAAAAACTCAGGTGGAGCTTTGTTCTCAAAATCTGAATAATTATTAGAGTATTTAGTGAGAGAAAATATAACATTTCGACCACATTTCAGTAGAAATGTCTCTGTTGTGTTCATAATTGGTTTGAAACATGAGTTAATACTCTTTAATTTCATCAAATCCCCTTTTCCCTTTGAGCAATATTTTTTATGTTTAATATATTTAATTTCTGCATTTTTGGAAATGCTGTTTGTTTGTTCACGCAGTGAAAGAAATGAAAGGAATTTTGTAACAAAGTAATAAACACTGGACTCAAGGTTGTGGGTGAATTGTGTGCATCTTCTGTCGTCAGAGTCTTAAGTCTTAATTTGCTCTCTGAAATTGAAGGTTTGTTTAAATGTGGGGTCTGAAGCGCTGTAACATGTTAATTATAGGTCATTTCAAAGGCTGGGGTAAACAATGTTTTTGGGTTCAACTATGGTATGGTTGTTTGTCTAGATTTAGCTCTGTGGATCAAGGGGTTTACGGTGTAGTATTTTGCTCTTATCTAAGTGTCCAATGCAATGAGAAGGTCTGTGCTGAGAATACACTCGCTCAACATCATCAATATGAAAAGACCATATTCCATAAATCTTAATTCAACTCATTTTATTGCAGCCATTTTTTCAGATTTTGACAGAGATTTGAATTTATTTGGTGTTAGAAGAGTTTCAAATGAAATTGCAATAAAATATGCATAAAAAGATTACAAACAGTACTGTAATTTGATCAAATGTATCAAACGTACTGATGAAATAAAACACAATAAAAATGTGCCCTGAACACTGTCTACTCTTGCTTTTACTGAATTTATAGTTGTAAACTATTTTTTTTATATGCATGTGATAAAAAAAACTTTGAGATATATTTATGAAAATACAAATTGTGTTTTTTACATTCATCAATCCCATGGTTTTAGCTTTTATATTACAGTATATACAATGTATTCTACAGGATTTAAGAATACAACACCTCAAAACTTCATAATTCTGTCATTCAGGTACAGCTATAAACATAAAGAGGTCCGTTTTCATAGTGCAAAAGCAAGCTGCAATATCTAAAGAAATGACCGTCAATGCAAACTGCATAAAGCTGCATTATATGCGTGTTTTTCTTAGTTTTCGCCATACATGTAAAGATATGGGTACGGTTTTACACTTTGAAAACATAACAGTATATTAATAAGTACATTAAACTACATGGAGTTAATAAAAGCTGAGTGAACTGATCCACAATCCACAAACACATTAATGGTTTCTCCTATTCTGTGCAAAGAACGTATTTGCTCTGCCGTCAGGGTCTACAGTGGGTCTACATAAGCAAACTGAACATTATAAGTGACCTGATGTCCGTTATCCCAGGCGTACAGCACCCTCTCTTTGGGGTTGTAATCGATCTGAGTGATGTAAGTATAGTTGTTGCTAAAAGGCAAGTGAGGAATCACCTGAGTGTTGGTGTGGGTGTCGAAGGCATAGGACAAATTGGTGTCGTACTGATTGTAGCTCTCCGTCGCGTAAAGAACGCCGCACACGATGAAGCAGTTACCATAGCGATTGCGCCGGAGCCCGGTCCTCCAGGTGGTTTCACGCTTCATGCTCAGATCACTAGGGTTCAGGCGGCTCAAGACGATCACTTCCTGCAAGAAGCCTTCGTCGTCCAGAGCTGGGTAGATCACCCAAAGTCCGCTCTCATCGACGGCCAGATCCATGTCTGAGTTTCCTCTCCATCTCCACGCAGACACGTCGTCATTATCAAAAACTGCATCGTGCAGCATGGTCCAAGCAGCCACGTAACGCAACCGCAGGTCGTACTTAATAATGTCTCGAGAGAATGCGCGGTTGTAATAGAAAGCTCCTTTGTAGACTACATGGCCGGTGCCGATCCAGTTATAAGGCAGCTTGTAGGAGTTAGTGAAGCGGCCTTGAATGAAAATAAGAAAATGAATCAAGTAAAATTGCTTATTTGTGCAATGTGTGTGTTCATTTGAATTAAAGAGAGATACCTTGTTTGAAGACATCCATGTTGCGGAATTCTAGTAGGTTGTTGCCATAGTAATAATTTGTGACATAGATCTTGTCATCTTGAGCCAGCGGATCCTTCATCCAAGCGCCCTCATTACGACCATATGTGTTGTGTGTGACGGGCTGTGAAATTGTGGCCAAGGTGTCCTTACATATTCCTGCAAACAAAACAAAACCATTCACAATTACGTTGGTTTGAATCTTTTTTATGCTAAACTATGCACATTCAGTGCAGAGACCCCATTCTGAATTTAACTTTGACATTAATATAACTCTGATTTAAGTAATAATGGAAAATGTTTTGCACACATACATATATACATACATACAAGAACATCATAAAGCTATACCTGGCTTCTTTTGAGGTTCCTCTCCAACGTTCTGTTCCACCACAGTTTTTACAGCTTTCTCTCGGTCCATCTGCTCCCCTCCCACTACCTCTTCCTCTTCATCCCAGCTTATGCTATACTTGCGTTTGCCAGGTTTGCCTGTTATTGTTGTTGTGGTAGTTCCTGTAGTTGTCATCAAAGACGCCACTGAGGTTAATGTCTGTTTAGGACTCTTCTTAGGTAAGTAGGTAACTGTCTTGCTTTCAGTGACATGTGGCGTTGTCACAATGGTGGCAGCTGTGCTTGTGTGAGCAATTATTCCCAATGATCTTTCTGTGACTGTTAAAGTGTTTGAATGAGGAGTTGGTGATGGTGTTAATCTTCTAAGTGTGCTTTCAGAATAAAAAAAAGTTTTCCCAGTGTGAAAGGCATCTTCTTTCAGATTTTCTTTGGTAACAGTCCCACTTTCGTTTACAGAAGATACAGATGTTTCCTTTTCAGCAGTCCCGTTGGTCTGTTCTGTCACGGTTGGCTCTGCAGCCGCCACTTTAGCAGCAGCTGCTGTGACTGACTCATTTGTTTTTATGTGGCCCAGATTGGATGACCTGACCAACATGTTTTGAGCTTGTCTTACAGATGGAGTTGTGGGCTTCACGTTGCTTGCCTCTACTTTTTTGACGATGGTTTGAGGTTTGGTATGTTCCTTGGGGATGGGGAGCTTCAAATGATCTATCACAGCAGGTGTCGGTGTGGTTCTCTCATCTCCTGTAGAGTTGTCTGTGGTGGAACGACTGGTTTGAGCCTGAACGGATATCGGTTCAGTAGGCGTCTTAATCGGCAGGGCAGAGTCCAACAGTCCAGTAAATGGAGTTTGAAGGCCGTTTCGTGCATCTCCTCCTTTTGAAACTTCACTCTTGGGTTTTGGTCGGACAGACCATGCCTTGATAACCGGCCTAAAGTGGCGTGCTTTGTGATGAAGGAGCTGCTCGTCGGCAAAAAGATCAATTGGGCTGTCACCACTCTGACTATCATCTACTGCAATGAAGAACAAATCATTTTATATAGTAGCCTAGAAAACATATCTCAAACTTCTCTTTCTGAGAACTTTCAATTAGGCTGAACCAAATATAAAAATAAAAGTTATATTGCAATATGGCTTAGTGCAATTGACAAACCTATATGATAAACATATACAGTATGCTACTGGACTTATACTGTATATATAATACTATATAATACAGTGTTTCACAGTCTCAGATCAGCTTAGTTTATTTACTTTGAATGATTCATTCTTTCCAAATAGAGCTATTCAATTCATTCAAGTCATTTTTTTCCAATATAGTGCAGTCCCAATTTTAATGTAGATTTTGAAACCACAGTTATACTTACAGTTCTCCTCTGTGTCTGTCTCATCCATCGGGTCAGATTTATAGTATGTGATGCCCCTAACAATTAATTTTGGTTGCTTCTCCCTTCCCTGGCGCTCTTGTTCTTGCAAAGCTGCGACGGCCTTGTTTAAGTCTGATCCACTGCTCTTCAGAAGATCTCCCACAAACTTTTCCTCGTATTTACTCTGTTTAGTACATCAGAGGACACTGTGTTACTGCAGCCATTAAAGGTAGGCAGTTGTTTTTATAAACACTTTTTGTTATACTGGTTGAAACACTCTTTACATCCTGATAGCAATCAATGATAGAGGTGGTCTAAGTATTAACATTTGGGAGTCTCAAGATCAAATGTGTTATGTCATGTGTAATGTTATGTGCTATGAGACATGAGGTAATTTAACGCCATCTCTCGTGTAGACTCTGCTGTGCGCATTCATGTCTTTTGGAGGAGCCATGGCTTTGGAGAAAGATCTCTGAAGGGAGGGTGGGATCTTATGCTTTGAAAGCTATTGCTAGTCTCTCCGAATTTGCCTATACCCTACCTTTAAAGGTCCCGTATTATGCCCCTTTTCACAAGATGTAAAATAAGTCTCTGATGTCCCCAGAGTGTGTATGTGAAGTTTCAGCTCAAAATACCCAACAGATCATTTTTTACAGCATGTTTAAATTGTCATTTTTGGGGGCTCAGAAAAACGCGGTGTTTTAGTGTGTGCCCTTTAAATGCAAATAAGCTGCTGCTGGACGACACAGGGGGCGGAGCTTCATGAGCTCGCGCTCAGTCTCTCAGGACAATTTCATCTCACTGAATGATGATAATATCAGAAACTCTCAGTAACGGTGTTCATTTCGAGTCGGACAATAATGCCTACAGAGTCAGAGTGCTGTATAGAGATGGAACAGGTATAGTTTAGTAGTTTAATTACGGTTATTATAACGTATTTGTCATCTGCTTGTATGTATCCATTATTTATTAATAGCCTACAAGTCTGCTGTTTCGGACCAGATCCGAATGATGATCAAAAATATACTGATGAGTTTAATAAAGTTTATTGTACATCACACAAAAGATGAAGCATCAGTTTTACTTCAGAAAATCACCGTAAGAGCTGAGTAAACAAAGTAAGTTATAAGAAGTGCGCAAGTACATAAACGAATTTTGGTAGCATTCCTGTGGGCGGAGGTTAGTCAAAAAACTGTTCTAGTGACGTCATTAAAGAAGGAAGTAGAGGGATGTAGTCCAAACGAGCCGTTCGATGTAGGCGACTTCTGTTAAATAAAATATCTCGCTTGGCATTGAACTTTGAGCTTTATAATTTTACAGATATTATTTATGCTCTAACAGCAACATTACACACTAACTAAAGTTTGAAACATGGGATCACGAAGAACGGGACCTTTAAGATATGATTCTTAAAGGGATCCTTCACCCCAAAATTTACAGTACTCACTCTCATGTCATTCCAAATCCATAACTTTGGTTAATCTTTGAAACACAAATTAAGATATTTTTAATGAAACCTGAGAGGTTTCTGTCCCTCAATTGAAAGTCCAGGTAAACAAAACTTAAAAGAGCCAAAAAGGTTAAACAAATAAATATCTTTATTTGTGTTTTGAAGATTAACCAAAGACTGATGGGTTTGAAACGACATGAGGGTGAATGATGACATAATTTTCATTTTGGGGTGAACTATCCCTTTAGCAGATTCATATATAGATCATCTTTGATAGTCCAAGTCATTTGGCTCTTTTCATGCCAAATTATGTAAGAGTTGACAGCGGGATAAATTAGTAAGAGTTTCAAAACACAACATGAGGTCACTTTTGACTCTGAGACAGATCCTAAGTAAATAAATAAACGTCCGCAGCAGGTGGGCCATTTCACTTTGTGGCTAGCATAATGTTTGGATTGTTCCACTGTTACGTATTGGACATGATAATTATGTAATGCAACATTTGTTTTAAATAGCACCTCCCACCTCTATGTTTCGAAAAGCAGCAGCTTCGTCATTCTGCTCCCTCAAACTCGTCCTCTTCTGCTGCTGTTCTGAGGACAGATTTGTAGGTGAGGATGTGGGTGACTGTGGGCTCGGAGAGGTGCTCCTTGTGTTCGACTTCTCCTCGGTCTGGTTGTTTAAGACCATCTGTCAATAATAAAACGCATCAATAATGTGTTTAAAAAAATATAAGATAGGAAGACAAAGGAAACAACACTTACTTTTTCTATTGTGTCCATGCGATCAAGAAGCTTGGTGGTGACTGAGTGCAATTTCAATAGGTCCATGCCATAGAAGGAACCCTCCAGCAATTCC